>NC_089504.1:360792650-361131289 GCF_036850995.1 Saccopteryx leptura | reverse complement strand
TAAAAAGGAGGTGATGGGATGTAGGAAGACGTTGCGAAGTTCCTCATTCACGCACACTGAGAACAGACACATGTTTCGGAGGAAGACAAGGGAGTCTACCCCCCTGACAACAGAATTCACAGTTGTTCCGCCACAGTACACAGGTGTTAGGGAAGTAATCAGAGAGGGTAGAGAGCCAGTTACTCTTGACATGACAGAATGCTCACAACTCTAGCAGGACTCGGTTTAAACCAAGGCCGGAACCGAGGGTCCCAGGCCCCCCGCACAGGCGCTCTGCCAGCTGTCGCCAGGTCAGCAAGCAGCTCAGCAGAAGGGCTAGAGGAGCTTCCATCTTGCGGCGTGGCGTCTAGAGCATCACCTCTCTCTTTGTGTCCAGAACACAGAGGGTTGATGGAGACACACTTAGGACACTGAAACTCTTGGCATGCATGCTGGCTTCGAAACCCACAGTACAGAACGTTGACATCAATTTATAAAATGTGTCTTAAAAAAAAAAAAAAAGGAACAATAGCCAAGAAGACAAACACTTTGCAAATGCTGCCACACCGACTGGCAGTGTTATCACCACGCTGGCCTGTGGCCCCCTCCCACAGAGAGCCATCGGCCACTGTGTCCTGCTCCACACCACGGGAGGAGGAGGACAGATGTCTCTTGGAAGTCTATGATTGCCCTCTAAAGTCACACCGGTGACCTCCCGGCCACTCCTGGTTGGAGCCATGCATGTCACCAGAACAAGCAAGCGGCCATGGAGCCCCACTGATTCCTGTCCGGGACAAGCCTCTGGCCTCCACACCATCTGCGCATGTCAGATGGTGTGGGGGAGGGGTTCCCTAGGCAATCTCTGCATTTTTAGTAAAAAATGGTTTCCACTGTACCCTTCGTGTGTCCTCTTCCTAATGTGACAAAGCCGGAGGAGATGAAGTTATGGAGATCGGGTCCTCCACTTCGGTAAGCATCCTTCCCATAATGTCCTGCAAGAAGATGGGGCAGAATTACCTGGCGCGGCCACGACACCACACGAGACACACAGGGCAGCCCCAGCTCCGCCCACAACGCTGCCCAACGTCACTTCAAATCGGCTGCCGCGTCAGGAGGCGGAAGCAGTCAGGGAAAAAAAAAATACATATATAATTTTATAAGTGTATATATAAAATATAATATATGTTTTTAGAAATATAAAGTATATATATAAAATATTTCATCATATAAATATTTATATAGTAATATATATCATAAATATAAATATATTTAGATATATTGTTTATTACTGTGCAACAATGTATATATACATATATATGGATTTGTTTGTTTATATATAGTATATATGTTTATATATATATACTATATAATGAACTGTGCAATAAAGGAGAACGTTCTGGGACGGTGACGCTGAAAGCAGAGGGTGGAGAAAGTGACAGGTGCCTTGACTTTGTCATTTCTGACCGAGCCCATCGGAACATCAGTCTGTTTGTCCCACCATTCCTTTCCTCTGCCCCGGCTTCCTTCTTTCTTTTTCTTGCCTGATTAATCTGTTTTCTTTCTTTCCCGAGCACAGAGGCAGGGGTCTGCCTAGGACCGCTCAACACACGTGTATGTTTATGAATCCACCTCCTGTAGGGCAGCCCCACATCAGCTGCAGCTGACGACAAGAATGGAGGTCATAAAACACTGGCGAAAATAGCCCTGCGCTCTCCTGTCTTGGCTTTCCGCGGTAAGATCTCATAGGTCGGCGGCCTGAAGCATCAGTCTACCTGCAGCACGGCGTGGGGAAAAGGGTGGGGCGGTTAGAGCCCCTGGAGGGAGGAATTCAGAGAGGGAGAGAGGCAAGGTTCTGCCTCTGACATTCTCCACAGGATACTGCCACAGACCTGCAACAGACATGCTCAAGAAAAGAAAGGCGTCACCTGACCAGGCGGCGGCGCAGTGGATAGAGCGTCGGACTGGGATGCGGAAGACCCAGGTTTGAGACCCCGAGGTCGCCAGCTTGAGCGGTGAGCAAGGCTCACCAGCTTGAGCCCAAGGTCACTGGCTTGAGCAAGGGGTCACTTGTTCCGCTGTTGCCCCCCAGTCAAGGCACATATGAGAAAGCCATCAATGAACAACTAAGGAGCTGCAATGAAGAATTGATGCTTCTCATCTCTGTCCCTTCCTGTCTGTCTGTCCCTATCTGTCCCTCTCTGTCTCTGTTGGAAGGAAGGAAGGAAGGAAGGAAGGAAGGAAGGAAGGAAGGAAGGAAGGAAAGAAAGAAGGAAAGAAAGAAGGAAAGAAGTCCGTAAGAGCCTCACTGGGTACATACACACGGAATTGGAGACAAGCCATGACTTTGTCATGTTGCCACAAGAGCGTATTGAAAACTGTACGGACAGGTGTAACAAATGTGCAGAGCCACCTGAGATGGGACATTAAGTTAAAAAGCAGACAGGGAATACTGTTAAACACAGTCACCAGGTTGTAAAAAACTTCACACCAGTGCATTAAAATAGGAAACAAACAAACCCCGATTGAAAAGCAGCCCGAGAGAGGCTGGCGAGTCTCCGTGCAGCTGGAGCACCAGTCCTCCCAGGCTCCCTCCCAGTCTCCCCCCCAGTCCTCCCAGTCTCCCTCCTGCGTGGCTCTGGCTCCCAAGCGCTTTCCCCCCTATTGTGAGTATGGGATTTTTGTAATACAAATAGGGAAAATAAATTTCTAATGGAATAACATGTGGTAAGTGCAAAGGCATCCTAAATCACGTTTTTTTCCTCGAGGAAGGGGGTACCCTGTGCATTATTAGATCTCAAACCTGGGTGTAGGTCAGAATCTTCTGGGTGCTTTTAAAAACACAGCTGTCTAGGTTGGATGAGGGAGGTAGAACAGGATAGAGCCAAAAAAAAAAAAAAAGGACGAAAGAAACCCTCATGGACACGGGCCACAGTATGGTGACGGCAGGGGGGGAGGGACGAGGGGGGAGGGGCGGGATACACGGTGATGGATGGAGACTTGACTTGGGGGGGGGTGAGCAGACAATCCCGTGTACAGAGATGTGTTGTAGAATTGAGCAACTAAAACCTGTATAATTATGTTAACCAGTGTCACCCTAATAAGATCAATCCATAAACTAACAAACAAACAAAAGAAACCCCACAGCTGTCCAGATACCACTCCAGGGCTTCTGACTCGGTGGGCAGTGGGTCAGGGCCAGATACCACTCCAGGGCTTCTGACTCCGTGGGCAGTGGGTCAGGGCCCGGGCTCAGGGAGGCGTATTCTGAAGAAGCTCACTCCAGGTGACTCCGATGTTCCGTGGGGAAGAACGGTGGACCTAGAGCCCACGGACAAACCACCGACGTTCCCTTGATCCACGTGGGCTCAGTGACCGTTTGCTGGGACCCTCGCATGCGCCTGGAACCGCCCACTGTATAAAGCTCCCAGCCGCCTGAGCATGCACCAGAAGAGCCAGGCGGGCACGTCAGTCACACCAGACGGCTGGCTCCTTCCCCAGAGTCGCTGACTCAGAGCCTCTGGGATGGGGCTCCAGTCTTCGCCTTTCTATCCAGCCGCCTGGTGATGCTGATGTTGTCGGGTCCAGGGGCCGACTCTCTGAGAACCACGGCCCTGGCACATGGGGAACTACGAACATTTTATCGCTGCTTCCTCCGGGTCCTCTTCTCCGGAATGAATACCTCACTCCTCTGGGCACACACATTTCCATGGGGACCACCTCTCTTTCTATAAAACACAGGGGCTACTATCCAGAATTTCCTAGAATAGAAGGAATTATTGGAGCTGAACTAAGAGGCTTCTGCCCATATCCCAAGCCATATCACAGCTTGGGAAGCCAGACTCGAGCACTTTGGAGAAATTCATCTTCATCAGGGGATGAAAGAGAGAGGGACAGGGCTGTGGGGAGGGGCGCACTCCCAAGTCCTCGGGGAGGGGGGCACCCTTGCCCTGTAACGTGGTCGCTCCCCCTCCCCCCCGACAACAGAAGAATAAGGAAAGGAAGTAAGGAAGTGACAATTCAGAACTCTCATAAATTTGGATCTCATTAATTCAGACCCTGGGAGACATCCTGCAGAATTGGGGCTGGTTTATTTTTGTGCTCCTTAGAAATAAAATTTGCGATAAACAAATCAATACCGGGGAAGATGGAACATAAAACAGTGTCTGTGTGGCTTATCATCATTCTTATCTGTCAGCTGAAGCCAGGTCCCTCGCTCAGGACGAAGCCCTGCCCGCGAGCTCTGGGCTATGCTGTCTGGGAGGAAAGGGACCGTTGCCTGCTCGCCTACTATGCGCCAGGCAGAGGCACAGGGCTTCTGCAAACACAGCTTAATTTTTTTGTTGTTGTTCGCATGATAATCATGAACGCTTTGTAGCAGGATACAATCTACAAAGATCTTTTCACATCTACTATTTTCTTAACGTTGAATCTCGACAGCACGGTAAGTTGTCTGATACTATTTATGTCCATTTTATTGATGGAAAGACTGAGGCCCAAGCCAGCAATCTCTCTACAGGTCTCACCATAGCAATCATGACTCCTCTCTGAGGCTAATTTAGCCAGACCCCGGTGGAAACACTAAGCCAGAGAGTCCCCACGGAGACTAACAGGTACATCGAAGTTGAAGCTCAGAAGCGTTGAGTTTTAAGTACTGAGGCTTGGAGTTGGGAAAAGGGGAGCTTTCCTGAGGGGTCAGGACCAAAAAGTCTTTGACAAGAATAAAGAACTGGTGGTCACATCGGATTGGAAATCACTGAGTTCAATCAGCGACACACATACAAACTAAAGCTGAGAACCAAGCTGTCCTGGGGTTGTCCTGAGCACCCCACGCTCCAGGGAACCTTTATACTTTTCAGAATCATCTCTTGGGACGTTCTCGGAGGAGGCCCCGTGGCGGGTGCAGCTTTGTTCAGGCTGTGGTCCCCAAACTTGAACACCTCAGACGCACCCGGAGGGCACACAGATTGCTGGGGCCTGGCCCAGAAGTCCTCAGTGAGTAAGTCAGAGGTGAGGCCTGATCAGTCGCATTTCTCGCAAGTTTCCAGGGGATGCTGATGATGACCACAGGACCAGGCACCTCACTTTTATTTTTTTTATTGATTTTAGAGTGAGAGGAACAGAGAGAGAGAGAGAGAGAGAGAGAGAGAGAGAGAGAGAGAGAGAAAGAGAGAGATAGGTTGTTCCACTCATGTATGCATCCATCGGCTGATTCTTCTATGTGCCCTGACGGGGGATCAAACCTGCAACCTTGGTGTAACGGGACAATGCTCTCACCAAGTGAGCCAGCCGGCTGGGGCCAGGGACCACACTTTATGAATATTGTGTTAGAGAGAACTAGCGACAGGTCCCTTCTCCGCTAGATACAAAGCCCATGCTAGGATTCAGGTCTGGGATGAGGCACATTCTCTGTACCCTTCAAAGAAACAGCCGGTTGAGCCCGAGCAAGGGCAGCGTGAGGAGAAGGGTTGGTGACCGTGACGCCTACACAGGGGGCTGGTGGGAGACAGGAGAGTCGATGCTTCTTCTTGGCCGTGGTGATGCGTAGAGCTCATCAGTTGATGATATGACTGATCTCAACCGGTGTCAGAGAATCCTTTCGCCATAACACCAAGCACCGTGCCATTTTCTGTCTGGAAGCTGCTCTCCTAAGTGTGTGCCCTCCTGCTGGCCACGGAGGCAGGGAGCCCGAGGAGGGCACACACTGCCCAGCCGGCCTTTCCAGAGAAACAGCCGTGGGTCCAGCAGAGCCCCCGGCAGAACTAAGCAGCTGCTCTGTGAGCACCCCCCCACCCCCGTCACGTAGCAAGAGTGTGCCTGAGTCGCCGTACCAGACAGACACACAGCCCCCGACCAGCCACGAGGGTGGTTTCAGGCGGCGGAGCGTGCCGGCCACCCCCTGAGCTCCGTGTGCCGAGCAGCACGCGGGTGACTTCTCAAACCTCCAACTCCGCCGCTGTCCTCTCATCGTCACCATCATCCGGAAGTCGGAGGACAGCTGTCCCCAGGCAGGAGACAGAATCAAGCTCAAGAGAAGTCGGAGGCTGGGCTCCGGAACCTGTGCAACGCTGCTGGTTCTGACGAGGAAGCAGCCTGGGGTCAGCAGGGGGAAGGCTTCTGTGCAAAAGAGACTTGCTGCAAGAAGCAGGAGAAAAGCCTGGCCAGGCGGTGGCGCAGTGGGTAGAGCGTCGGACTGGGATGCGGAGGACCCAGGTTCGAAACCTCAAGGTCACTGGCTCGAGCGCGGGCTCACCAGCTTGACTGCGGGGTCGCTGGCTTGAACGTGGGATCATAGACGTGACCCCGTGGTCGCTTGCTTAAGCCCAAAAGGTTGCCGGCTTGAGCTCAAGGTTGCTGGCTTGAGCAAGGGGTCACTGGCTCACCTGGAGCCCCCCAGTCAAGGCACATATGAGAAAGTAATCAATGAACAATTAAGGAACCATAATGAAGAATTGATGTTTTTCATATCTCTCTCTACCTGCCTATCTGTCCCTATCTGTCCTTCTTTCTGTCTCTGTCTCTCTTACTAAAATAAATAAGTAAATAAATAAGTAAATAAATAAATAAATAAATAAATAAGAGAAAAAAGAAATATGAGGTAATACCTGAATAGTCATCTCAATATGATTGAAGAGAATTTTGCATCTGTGACATCAGATCAACAGCCATGGCTGAGAAACAAACAGATCAGGACAGTCTGCCTGAATTGCAGATATGGACAAACAGAGTGGATACTGGAAGAAATGAGTGAATAAAAACTCCAATGAGAGAGATGTCCTGGGTACTTAGAGGGAATGACAGAGAGACAGAAACAACAGGAGGGAAGAAGAGACAGAAAGGACAACCCTAGACACTCATGTTTCAAAGAGCACTCTCAGAAGAGACAGAGGAGCTCGTTCAGAAGCGATAATTAAATTTTTTTTTCTAATAAAAGACTTCAATCTTCACATAAAAAATAATAATCAAGTATCAGACTATATATCAGAAGGGGCCAATATCTAAATATACTCTAGTAAGATGTCATTTAAATAAGTAAAGAAAATAAAACCCATGTTCATGAAACACCAGACCTCTAGACAGTGAAGCAACCTTGTAAGGAGTTCTGAAAACTGTATCTCTGCAGAGGCAGGAGAGTGTGCTGGCGAAGAACCCACATCTGGACATGGCTGGCAAGATCCAAACTTCTTCGTGCATCTCTTCCCTCAAATGCAGAAGGAAAACAACAATCGTACCCATTTCACAGGCTGTTGAGAAGATTAAGTGAGTCAATATATATAATGCACTGATAACGATACTCCTAAGTGCTATTTAAGTGTTGGGTGGTATTTTTGAGTAGAGATGGTTTTTTAAATTCTATTCCTTTAGAACTCATTGAAAAGAATGAGAAGAAGGAATAATATCGTAGAAACACTTTCTTCGGAAAAAAAAAAACAACCCAGACTTTTTTTAACTTAATGAAGGTAGAGAAATTTTGAAACACACACACACAAATAGAAAAAAAAATACAAAAATCAGTTCAAGGAGAACTGGAGACTTAAATATAAAAAAAATCAAACTTTAAGCCTGTTACAAAAGGATATGGGAAAATATATTAACGCTCTCGAAGCTGGGAGGAGGTCTTCAAACAAGAATCGCAAGGAACAGACTAAAGAAGAGACAACTGAAAATTGTGTAACTGTGACACAGCACAAGCTATCCATCAGTTGTAACACCACAAGTCAAGCCTATCAAGCATATATTCACATCAGTCTCCAGAACACATAAGTAATTTCAAATTAATAAGAAAGTAAAACAATCCAATAGGAAAACCGGCAGAGGAGGTGAAATAGGTAAGTCGCAGAAGAGAAAACGCAAAGAGACAATCCACACATGTTCAAAATCACCAGTAATCAGGCAAGGTCAAATCAACGCCAGGAGGAGAGAGGATCTCACACCCAGGAGACGGGCAGAAATGAGGGCGCCTGCCACTACCACCGTGGATAAGCAGGAACAAGAACTCTTGCACGCTCCCGATGGGAGTGCAAATTCGTACAGGTGCTTTGGAAAGAACTGTGGCAATGACTAATGCGGTTAAAGACAGATACGTCTGAAGACCGACCGGCAATCTCGCCTTGAGATATATGCCCTAGACCAGGGGTCCCCAAACTTTTTACACAGGGGGCCAGTTCACTGTCCCTCAGACCATTGGAGGGCCGGACTATAAAAAAAACTACGAACAAATCCCTATGCACACTGCACAGATCTTATTTTAAAATAAAAAAACAAAACAGGAACAAATACAATATTTAAAACAAAGAACAAGTAAGTTTAAATCAACAAACTGACCAGTATTTCTTTTTTCTTTTTTTTTTTTTTTTTTGACCAGTATTTCAATGGGAACTATGGGCCTGCTTTTGGCTAATGAGATGGTCAATGCCCGGTTCCATATTTGTCACTGCTAGCCGTAACAAGTGATATGACGCGCTTCAGGAGCCGTGATGCGTGCGTCCCGCGTCAACGGAAGTAGTAGTGTACGTGAGCGCCGCTGCCGCCACATACAGTACTCCAGGAGCACAGGATGTAGATATTGAACACCAATGAAAGAGGTGCCCCTTCTGGAAGTGTGGTGGGGGCCGGATAAATGGCCTCAGGGGGCCGCATGCGGCCCGCGGGCCGTAGTTTGGAGACCCCTGCCCTAGATGGATCCACACGTCAGTGCCTAATGAAATGCGCCCAAGCATGTTCCTGTGCAACATGGTTTGTACGAGAGACGAGCTGGGGAAAAGCCCTCCACCCCAATCAAGAGAAGAGTGGTCGATAGTGATGGATCCATCCAATGGGATCCTACGCAAATGAACGGAGCCAGGGGTCCCGGCATCAGCACGGAGGCTTCGCCGTCAGGGTTGAGCACCTGGAACAAGCTGAAGGAAAACAGGATGACATCCTGTAGAGAGAGTTTCAAAACCTATCCTATTGAGGCATATCGAGCATAGGTCGTGCGACACAAGGACAGGAAAATGACCGACGCTGGTTTCCGGAAAACAGATCCTCCTGGAGTTAGCGAGAGGAACGCAACTGAGGAAAGGTGTCAGGGAGGGGGTGCTTCTGTGTCTGACTTCCTGTCCTGGAGGGGTGGGGGGGGTGTCTGCCTGTTCGATGAGTCTTTATTTTTATTTTGTGTGATCACAAAAGACAGATGATAGATATAAATAGATAATGTCTAGATAGATAGGTGCTGGATGGGTAGATAGATGATAGATTGGCAGGTCACTCGTTAGTTAGCTAGTTAGCTAGTGTTTGGTTAAGTAACTGTTTCCCAAGGGTCTTATCCACTGTTAAATTATCCTCCCTCCAACGATGCGTAAAGGAAATAAACAGTCTCCAGTTTTTAAGACCTCGGAAATCGAAACAGCCCACAAAGTCCTCACTGAGGGGAAGAGAAAGCTACCTGACCATTTCTGCCAAACAAGGAGGAGAAGTACAGAATTTCCAAAATCACAGACGCGTTTCTTTATCATCTTCAAACAGCACAAACCCCCTAATGCATTAAGGAAAGGTCGGTAAATGAGACCACACTTTTTTTAAACACTGAACACAGTGTCTCGATGGACAGAAATACTGCTCAGTGATCCTGAAACTATTGTCCTGCAGAATCTGGTATGCAAATAGGGCAATAAAGGTAGACCACAGTGAGGAAATGAAACCAGAAGGAGCTTCTGTGATAGGGGGAACAACTCTTCCATCCTGCAGAGCACGCACCACGGACAGACACAGAGCCGGTCTCCGCAAAACGGCTGGGGCAGCTCAGACCCTCTGGGCGTCCGCCATGCCCTCGCTGCACTGCTGAACTCCTCCGTGGGAGAATAAGCCCCCAAGCTCAAACCACGTGTTAGAAACCCCAATACGTGTGAGAGAGGGGTTTCCCCTCCGTTTACAAAAGCTCAAATCATTTCAATACTCATAATAATGATAATAAAAGCTAAACAAATGCACAAGGAATATCATCGTCCTCTCCAAAAAAAAAAAAAAAAAATGATTTTAAAGGCTGATGGAGATGATAAAAATATGGTTCACTTTCATTAAAGAAACGCAAATCAAAATATGAAGTACCTTGTTAAAAGACAAACTGGTTTGGCGATATCGGTGATTGGCAATACGCCAGGGGCACGCACAGGCTCTGTCACTGCCGTGCCGGGAGAAGAAAGTAGTGGTGCCTATTTGAAGGGCAGGGCTTTTCTGAGAATCTCACCGCTAGGAGTGTGCCCTACACAGGTGCTCTCAAATGTTCCCATCATGCCGGAACTAGGGTAGACAGGGCAACATGGACTGCGACAGTTCCTTTCCGTGGAGGGCGGGGTGCGTAAACTCGAATCCACGTGGCAGAATACTATGCAGTTAAAAAGGATGAGGCAGAGTTATATGGGCTGATGTGGGAACATCTCCCCTCCCCACCAAGATAACAGAAAGTTGGGGGAACAAAAAGCCAGGTAGAGAGTATGATCCCTTTTATATACATAAGAATAAAAATATCATACCTATAAAAATATATATAGAAACTCACTGTAGGCAGGATGGTTTATACAAACAATAATTCTTCTGGAAATGATAATGCCTACAAACTACTAGAACTTCCTTCCCTTTGGGGACAGTTTCCTGGAACGAAGGACGAGAGAGGCATTTCCCCTTTGAGTTTCACGACTTTTATTGTTTTGAATTTTCTAAACGTGTGTGTCTGTTCTTCTAATTTTTGTACTATTTACGGAGTTTATCTGGAATTAGGGAGTGGGATCATGGTTCATTCTTTGATTTCTTCTTTGTACTTCTTTATATGAAAAAAAAAAACCCCTCTAGTAAATGTCATTTTATAAAAAGAAGTGCACAGGCCGGTAAGTGAGAGGCGTCCCTCTTCCTGGGTAAATGACAAAGCATTTATCAATCACGGATCCTAAGACCCACCTGGCAGGAGAACGGTCAGGATTAAACAAGATCCCGTTATGAATCGTTTTATCTACAACTCCACACCCATAAGCCTCAATAAACGGGGACTGCAGCTCACGTTAATGCCAGTCTTTCCTCCTTCCCACGCAGGGGACTCTTAACTCTGTGTGTGCCCCGAGCTGACCCCAGGCCGGGCAAAGTCCGGAGCAGAAGTAGCTGCAGAGAGCTCGGGCTTTGCTCTCCGGCCGGATGGCTGTTTTCCTGGGAAACCTCCCGGCTCCTTCCTTCCCGTTCCCCAGAGCTCACACCAGGTCTCCGCAGCGGGGAGCGGACCGGGGGCCAGGAGGAGGCCTGCGCTCCTCCACGCTGTCACATTCTGCTGAGTGAACACGGCAGCTCCGAGCTCCCTCCACCACGGCACGCTGGGCGCGGGCCAGGTCTAATTGCAGATCGCACTGACAGTGACTATTTACTAGTTTAAAAATCTCTAGAGAGCAGCGACTTGGAATGCTCCCCTCTGTCACAACTCTAGGGCTCGCTCGCACAGGAGTGCGCGGGCGGCTTCCTTCCTCCAGACTCCGCGGAGTTAGCAGCGCTGTGGGCCGTGCTTCGGGGAACCCTGCCAATCCGGGCCCCACCAATCCGGACCCCCGCATCTTCCTTCTGCTCATCCTGTAGCCAGGGACCTACCTGGACAGTGTCACCGGGTGGGCTGCCCGCCTAGTGAAGACCATGTATTCACAGCGGTGAGGGATCAGGGTGATTAACCCCGTTTTGCCAGAATAGTTTGGGAACCACCTTGCCCGACACCCACCTTTGTCAGAGGAGAAAACGTAAACTCAGAGAGAGCGAGTAGAGGTTATCTCAAGGTCATACATGTCATTTTGGAAACCAAACCCCAACTTTTGAAGGGATGCTTTTCATCCCATCCCTGTGCTCTAGGAAAGGAGACATTCCCGTCAGAGACAGGAGAATGAGGATCACAGGCCAGGCCGGTGGAGGGCAGGGCCTAGAACACGGTCTGATCACCGCTGCACTGGGACACATTCCCAGAAAGTCCTTCCGAAACCCACCCCTCTTAATTCCAATCAATGTCCCCTCCTTCACCGAACCATCAGGCTTGTCCATTTGGATTTAAGAAAACTGGTGCTTTGTGTTTGAAACAAAACCAACCAAATAAATGAAACAATAAATATGTACTGTATAGTAATCATCAGCTGTGACCAAGGACAAACTGGGTCAACCTCGTCCCCTGCAACGGGAGGCTCTTTGGTGGTCTCTCATGTATTACACAGGCTTTGTGGGTGAGACACACACACTCACTCATATACTTTAAAGAAAGCATTACATGGTTCAATAATAAAAGTATGGAACCTGCAGCTCGAGTGCATCCTAATTACTTACGAAGGGGATGAGAGAGAGGGATGCTTTGGGGTGGCATTGACCTGCAGAGATTTTATGAGGACTGAACCCTCGCCCATCCCCCCACCAGCACCACTGAGAGGGAACTGGAGAATGTCACCACTGAAGCAGTGTTCAAGGTCACTGCTCCAGCCTCAATATTTACAGATGAGGAAACTGCGGCTGGGGAGGGAAGACACACACAGTCCAAGGTCACGGAGGCGTGGACGGCTGGTGGTGACTAAACGCCAAATCTTCCCCAGCCAGACAGAGTTCTCCCCAGTGCCCACAGCCTCCTCCATGCAGAGGTTGCTTTCTATTTCCAGGGACCCCGGTGCACCACGTAGCTTCTCCTCAGATGCACTGGCTGTAATCCCCTTGGAAAGATGCCCAGTCTACCCGGCTTCCGTCTCTGACTGTGATCACCGTTCTTGACAGCAGGACTCTGGCCAAGAGGAGTCCTGAGAAGGCCTGGGAGATGAGGCAAAGGACACAGGAGCTCTCTGTGAGGGAGGGACGACTTTTTCCTTGCCCCCAAACATCCCGGAAGATGAGGGAAGACCTCATAGACCAGTTAGGACATCTTCATTTGAAAAGGAGACAGTTACTCCTTAAGAAGGGTTTTGTGATCATCTCATCGGAGGATGTAATGTGTTTAAGACCCTGAGCAGATACACAAAATAATAAGTGGCAGCTCTGGCCACCAAGACCGAAGCAGGGGAGTCTGGGTGGGGAGGGGTCTACACTCTGGAGCCACACCGACCCCTGGATTCAGTCTCAGCCCTGTTTCTTACTAGCGCTGTGGTTGAGGACGAATTACTTAGCCTCTCCGCTTACTCATCGATACAGTAGGGAATATAATATATCCTATCTCACAGGGTGACGGAAAGGAAATATGTAAAGAGTGTAGAACAGTGGCTGGAATATGTCAAGCACGATATACAGGCTGTTATCCTTGTCGTTGCCCACGGTCTCTTAGAATTAATGACCAAAATGCTCAGATGGCCCCTCAACTCCTCGGTCACTCTGAGCTCCTTCTCTGCAATGCTTGCTCTTCCGCTGACCAACGGTCCTGACGGCCCCTCCTGACTCCTGGAACCTCCAACCCCTCCTGCTCGTCCACCGATGACCCTGCCTCCTATCCACGGAGAAGCTGGGGCAGCAAGATGGCCCCACCGCCTCTCACCTGCAGCAGCAGGACCAGCCCTCTCAGGTAACTCTCATCTACAGGGAGTCTATCCCCACCCTCTCCCTCTCTGCACTCCCCACTGCCAAGGGAGCAAAATGAACCCGCTCTCGTCCTAGCCTGACACCCATCCCTTTTCTTCTTCTCAGGGACTTGCTTCCTGCAACAGAGAGCTCATCAGTCTCTCTTCCTCCATGGGTTCATTCAGGCTTGAACTTCAGACTCTCACGATTTGAACACCACACCCTCCTCAGACCCCGTGTCCCCATCCCGGGCGCTGCCTCCTTCCTCTGCTGCCTGCCACGCTCAAGCTGCCTAAAGAGTTGAAAATA
The DNA here is from genome assembly GCF_036850995.1 of Saccopteryx leptura. Lineage (NCBI taxonomy): Eukaryota > Metazoa > Chordata > Mammalia > Chiroptera > Emballonuridae > Saccopteryx > Saccopteryx leptura. The sequence goes on along the minus strand of NC_089504.1, from coordinate 361,117,477 downwards.
GTTAAGTAACCTTCTTCACCTCATGCTTCGTTCTCAGTTCTTTCCTGTCTGACCCCTGTGTTCATCTCTCCACTTACTCATGCATGTCCTCACTGGCCACCGTCATAGTGGACAAAGGCCTGTGCTGACTCAGTATGACCTCATCCTCACTGGACTGCATCTGAAAAAAAAATCCTATTTCCAAATAAGGTCACACTCACAGGTGCAAGAAAGAGGACTTCAGCGTATCTTTTTTAGGGGATACAATTCAACCTATAATGGTAAAAAAACAACCTTATTTATATGGATGCTGAACTGCCTCTCCTCTATTCTTCCTCATCATCACTCACCCAATCCTAGAGTCTTGATTCCCAAGGACTATACAGAAAATCTGCCTCACATTCACCCACTCTTCCCTGCCTCTCCTGATACCTCCTCATCAAAGCTATCACCACCTCTCACCTGCAACAGTAAGGCCAGTCTTTCTACTTAACTCTTTACCCACTACCATCTGTTCTATACATAGCATCATTAAAAGTAAACTCCTAAAAACTGGTCCTGGTTGGCTGGCTTGGTGGTGGAGTGCCGCCTAGTGTGTGGGTGTCCCGGGTTTGATTCCTGGCCAGGACATAAAGGAAAGGCAACCATCTGCTTCTCCACTCTTCCCCCTCCTCCTCCTCTCTCTCTCTCTTCCTCTCCCATAGCCATGGCTCGACTGGTTCAAGCAAGATGGCCCCAGGTGCTGAGGATGGCTTCCTGGCCTCTACCTCAGGCACTAAAAATAGCTCAGTTGTCAAGCAATGGAGCAACAGCACCAGATGGGCAGAGCATCACCTCATCCCAGTTGAAGCACATGCAGGAGTCTGTTTCTCTGCCTCCCCTCCTCTCACTTAATAATAATAAAAAAGTAACCACCTAAAAATAGACATCAGATTGTGTTTTCAAGGCTTCATAACGCTCTCAAATTAAAAATGTAAAACAGGCCTGACCTGTGGTGGCACAGTGGATAAAGCATTGACCTGGAAATGCTGAGGTCGCCGGTTCAAAACCCTGGGCTTGCCTGGACAAGGCACATATGGGAGTTGATGCTTCCAGCTCCTCCCCCCTTCTCTCTCTCTGTCTCTCCTCTCTCTCTCTCCCTCTGTCTCTTCCTCTCCTCTCTAAAATGAAAAAAAAATGTAAAATAATCTGCAAGACACTCCACGTCACGGCCCCATGGTTTCCCTCCCTCTACCTTTTTCCTTGGATTCTTTCTGTTCTTCAGCTCCCCCAGCTCAGACCTGTCTCACAGCCTTTGCACTCACAGTCACCTCTACCTGGATCCTCGGATCTGTACAAGCCTAGATCCCTCACAGTCACCTCTACCTGGGATACTCTGTCCTCAGATCTGTGCAAGCCTAGATCCTTCTTAACCATTGAGGTCTCACGGCACATGTTAACTCCCAAGAGAGACCTTCACTAATCACCCCATCTGCTGTAGGCTCCCCAACACTCTCGGTCACAGTATGTTACGTTCACCAGGTGCATGAGTCATTATAGAAAACGATCTCATTCACCTGTTCGGCTGTTGTTTATGGTAGAGACTCCCTCTGACACCCTGGAGTGTCCAAGTTACCAGAAGGAAAACCCTGTACTTAGAACAGGGCTGGGACATAGACTGTAACCCCTGGAGAGTTGTCAATGGAGTAAATGAATTTCTTCTTCTTAATTTCATCTCCATAAATCCATGTCAGTTGCCTTTGTTGCGGCTCCTTAGTCTCCTTAGTTGTTCATTGACTGCTTTCTCGTATGTGCCTTGACGGGGGGGGGGGGGGGGTTACAGCAGAGCGAGTGACCCATTGCTCCAGCCAGCGACCTTGGGCTTAAGTCGACAACCTTGGGCTCAAGCCAGCGACCATGGGGTCACGTCTATGATCCCACGCTCAAGCCAGTGACCCAGCCCGCGTTCAAGCTGGTGAGTCCACGCTCAAGCCAGATGAGCCCACACTCAAGCCGGCAACCTTGAGGTTTCGAACCTGGGTCCTCTGCCTCCCAGTCTGATGTTCCATCAACTGCGCCACCACCTGGTCAGGCAAAACATGTTTATGTTTTGACAATTTGAACCAATAATGTCTTCATATGTAGGAAAACCTTACCCTGTATAAGGGAGTTCTTGACCTGAATTATATCAGTTGTAGTAATAATCATCATCATAATCACAATAGCTATTATAGATCCTCTGCTTTGTCACTATTCATTTAATCTTCATAAACCTCTGGAAGTGGGCAAGGTAACTCATTTTGTAGTTGAAGAAACTGAATCTCAGAGTCTTTACGTATCTTGTTCCTATTCACATATCTCATTAGTGGATGACCTACAGTTCAGGACCAAGTTTGTTATGACTTAAAAATCTGATGCTTTTAACCACAATGAGGTACCACCACATGCCCACCGGAACAGCTAAAATGAAAAAGACTGGCAATACCCAAGGTTGTTGAAAACAATGGAAATTATTAAAATGCCCATCAAATGAAGACTGAGTAAATATACCAGTGTTTTCCAACTGCCGCTCCCTGACCGGTCCTTCGAGAATTGCATGCCAGTTCACAAAAGAGTTAACCACCCAGCCGTTGCATAAAGACTAGACCCAATGATCTTAGTTGAACTCGCTTGTGCCCAGGGTGACTTCTGCCTTAGCAGTCCCAAAATAATTCTTCTGTTTTCACTGGGTCCCCCCCAGTGTAGAAAGGTTGAAAACCACTGAAATATACTGTGGTAACTTCACGACATGGAGTATTGTAAAAAAGGTGAGATTCTGGCATATGTAGCAACATAGATGACTCTCACAGGGGTTATGTTCAGTGGAAAGCTAGACAGAGCACAGCACACACCACAGGATTCCATCTCCATGAAGGACAAGACCAGGTCTGTTGAAAGAAGACTCCGAAAGAACAGGTAAACAGTTCGACCATTACAGAAGCAAAACAGTGGTTACCTCAAGGGGTTAAGTATATATTGGGAAGGGGGCATACGGGAATCTTATAGGGTTATGGAAATGCTCCACATTTTCACTGAGTACTAGATAAAGGGGTAAGGATGGATGGATAGATGGGTATATAGAGAGAGATGAAAGAGCTAGGATAGATAAATGTGTTTAAAAAAAATCACTGACTTATATATACTTAAGATGAGTACACATTCCATATTTTAGGATTGCCATTATACCTGAATTTTTAAAATCCATGCTTCTTACCCTTGCGCTCAATTGACCTTTATTTGTACCCCAATTATAACAATACCAAGAGGAAGGCAAACTATTCTTAGTCTTATAGTCTCCTAAATGCCGATATTTAATTAAGTTTACAACCCCAAGACCATCAAGAGCTGCCAAGGAGCTGAGAGCCGCCCCTCATTAGAAGAGGGAAACAGGCCTGGAAAGGGAGAGGGAGCTGCAGAGTGACATTGCTCCCGCAGGGCGGACCGCCCCGAACACACCCATCCTCCTTCCTGCCGGTCCCCTCAGACCTCGTCCCTCCACACAGCGCTGCTGCTCGGGAAGAGCGTCTGGCCGTCCGTCTGTCTGCACGCCACGCTGCTCAGAGGTTTCAGACAGAACTGCGGGAGGGCTGAGCCCATGGTGATGAACAGCCCGGCAGACTTCCCTCAGAGGGAAAGAACGCACCCTGGAGCCGGCCAGGAAGGAAGGAGGGGAGAGGGATTCCGTGTGGGGACCGCTGAGTGGCGTCCGAGAGGAGACCCCCCCTCCCCGCTCGGCTGGTGATGAAGTCGTCGCCCCTGAGGCTGCCCACGCAGGTGGGTGAGCGACAAGAAGCGAGAGTCCCAAAGAAAGTCACGCCCGGTACATGCCACCAGCAAGCAGAGCTTCATTTCAGCCGCGAGCCCGAGGACATTCATCCCGCTAATAAACTCGGGACAACAGTGACAAGGTGCTGAAGGCCCAGAGCTCCGGCTAACACAGCGATTTAAGGACAAAAGAATTCTTTCCACTGGAAGGTCAAGTCAGGCTAAGCCCCGAAGAAGGGTGACAAACAAATCGATGGTTAGGGAGCCCCCGCTCCACGGGGAAGGGCGGCTGTTCATAGAATGGTCACCACGTCTAATGCAGCACGCGGCCGCATTTTACATAAAATCCCAGGGAATGGGATCTCTGAAAGAACCTCACCAAGGATGTGCTCATTATCCTCCTGTGGCACACAAGACAAATCAAACCGTCCTCGTTCTAAATAACTTGTCCAGGACCTCACGGCGCGTAATATAAGCAGACAAGGTTCTGAGCAAAATGTGTTGTTGTGCTTCAAAGCCTGTGGTCTTCCAGCCTCATCAGGCTGCCACGGGAAATCAGGATAAATCGAAATAAATAAAGAGAAAGAGAAACAAAGTGAAGTTGGTGAAAGCATCAGAAAGGGCAGGAGAGGTCCAGCTAGAAGGAGCTGGACATGAGGATCGGGGATTCCAGCTCAGTGGGGAGAAGAGGTATGAATATTGTGTTCAGGGTTCTGGGCCCCTCCCCCTCCCCAACTCAGTCAATGATTATGGCTGATAGGTCTATTCTCCCCGTGACTCGGAGAAGGGAAAGGCCCTATGAATCCTGACGGCTCTGATCTGCTTCCCACCTCTGAGAACTTGCCGTGTCCTTGGCTCCCATCTGACCTTCATGTTTTTATTGCTGGTGGGTGTGTCTGATCCCTCGGGTCAGCAAAGCAAGGCCAAGTTCCGCCTTCATCACCGGCCTGCCATCAGCACGGCGCCTGGCACGGGACGGGTGCTCACTGTCAAACTGACCGATGAACAGACCCCGGTCTGCGTTCACATGCTCGTCATTCGAATGTCTGAGCCGTGGAAACTCCTGCTTTTCCTACAGGTAGGGAAGTGCTGAGTGGCTATTAAGCTGTAACAAGGACCCATCAGTGGGTGAGCAAAGCCTCCCAAACTGTTCTTCCCCTCCAAGTAGATGCTGCCTCCTAAGTTATCCACATAATCTTCACAGCTTTTTAACTCCCCTGAGGTCAAGATCCAGGGACACAGATCAAACACAACATTCACGTACTCATTCACCCAACAGAGTGCTGGGTGAGACTAATATTGAATGTCCTGTCTTTAATTAATTAATTAATTTTATTTTTTAGAGAGGAGGGGGGGAGAGAGAGTGAGAGAGAGAGAGAAGGGGGAGGAACAGGAAGCATCAACTCCCATATGTGCCTTGACCAGGCAAGCCAGGGTTTTGAACCGGCAACCTCAGTGTTTCCAGGTTGACGCTTTATCCACTGCGCCACCACAGGTCAGGCTTGCTGATGAGATCCATCCAGTTTTTAGGAGCCTTCACATCTTAAAAAAAAAAAAAAAAGAAAGAGCCTCAGCGGTTCTCAACCTGTGGGTCGCGACCCCGGCGGGGTCGAATGACCAAAACACAGGGGTCGCCTAAAGCCATCGGAAATTTCCTGTGTTTTGGTCGTTTGACCCCGCCGGGGTCGCGACCCACAGGTTGAGACTACCTACTCTAAATAAAATAAAATAAAATTTTATTTAAAACAATATGAACATAGTACATAGATTAGATATTGTGGGAAAGCTACATTCTCCTCAAACTAAAGAGTGGTTTTGAAACAATTCTAATGAGAACCATGCACATGTTAACTAAAAAGCTGACAAGCAGAGTCTAACGTCTATCTGGAAAAAGTTAATTTAAGAGAAGAGCCAAGACATTTTAAAAGGAAAAAAAAAAAGTAATGGAAGAGAACTTCTACCAGACATTACATACTATATAAAGCTACAATCATTAAAATAGTAAGACACTAACCAGAGAATAGAGAAACAGAACAAAATGGGAAAACAGGAGAAAGAGCCTACTACATGTAAGGGGTGAGGTTATGATAGAGATGCTATCCAATTCAGTGAAGAAAGAAGAAGAGAAATAAAGTTATCTATCAATATTTGAAAAAATAAAAGCGATGTCTACGGTTTTCTTCTCACGCAGATAAATTAGGGTGCTTGTCCGGCCCCCACACTCAAATGGAAGCCCTACCCCAATTTCCTGATAAGGGGGCGGACCTGAAAAGCCTTGTTGTTGTTTTTGTTTGTTTGTTTTGTTTTGTTTTTTTTGGTGGTTCTTTTTTTTTTGGTATCACATGACCCTCTCCAATTTCCTGGCCAGACTTGATTGGGCCAGATATAAAAAAAATCAGTTTGTACTCTCGAGAACGTAAGGTAAGCAGTTTCCAACCTCTAGGCAAAGTATTTGGACGTGTAAAGTCACAAAGCTGTCGAGACCACTCAAGACCACACGCGGTGTCCACAGCTCTGTGCACTCCCAAACCACGTGTGAGCAGAAACACCCGGCCCACAGAGAGAGGAGAACTCCTCCCAGTTCCCCTGCTGAACCCAGGGGAGGCCCCTGCATTGTTAGGTATTTTGGGTGGGTTTGTGTTTCCCACAAACAAACATACTCTGGGTAAAACGTATGCAATTTTTTGAAACACGTTCTAGCTATAGTCTAGAATGTAATATGAAAAAATGAAAAATGAGAATAGAAGAGAAATAAGAGAAAGTATGTATGAGTAATTCCCTAATCCTGGCGGGGATGTGTTGAACCCTGAGAGCAAAGAGCAAGCACAACAAACGGAAAGACTGACGAACCAGACTTGATAAAAATGGTTAGGATTTTGTGTGTCAGGCATCGCCATTGATGTAAACCCTTGTTCTGAGAAGCATTATTCACAAAAGCCAAAAGGTAGAAGCAACCCAAGTGACCATCAGTGGGAAAAACGGAGAAATAAAATGTAATATACACATACAATGGGATATTATGATTCAGCCTTTTTGAAAAAGGATGGAGGCCCTGGCCGGTTGGCTCAGTGGTAGAGCGTCGGCCTGGCGTGCGGAAGTCCTGGGTTCGATTCCCAGCCAGGGCACACAGGAGATGCGCCCATCTGCTTCTCCACCCCTCCCCCTCTCCTTCCTCTCTGTCTCTCTCTTCCCCTCCCACAGCCGAGGCTCCATTGGAGCAAAAGATGGCCCGGGCGCTGGGGATGGCTCCTTGGCCTCTGCCCCAGGCACTAGAGTGGCTCTGGTCGTGACAGAGCAACACCCCGGATGGGCAGAGCATCGCCCCCTGGTGGGTGTGCCGGGTGGATCCTGGTTGAGCGCATGCGGGAGTCTGTCTGACTGCCTCCCCGTTTCCAGCTTCAGAAAAATACAAAAAAAAAAAAAAGAAAAAAAAAAGAAAAAGGATGGAAATTCTGACACAAGCCACAAACGGACGAACCTTGAGGACATTATGCTAAGTGAAATAAGCCAGTCACGAAAGGACAAGCACAGTATGATTCCACTTTAGGGAAGGCATTGAGAGAGGTCACATTCATAGACACAAAGAGTGGCGTGTCGGCTGCCAGGAACGAGGGCGCAGGGAAAGTGGAGAGCTGAAGTTTAACAGCGACAGAGTTTCCGTTTTGCAAGATGAATGAATTCTGGAAACGAAGGGTGGTGCTGGTTGCAACAACAATGAGAATATACTTAGCACGACTGACCTGCAACCTTAAAAATGGTGAAGACGGTATAAATCTTTTGACCATAGTTAAAAAATGTCAAAGCAGTTAATATTTTTAGTATATATTTAAAAAGATCTTACAAAGAACTTTCTTAAGGTAAAAAGCAGACCAGGACTATGAACAGACAATTCAGAAAAGAAGAAATAAAATGGGACAATATCTCTTTAGTGCAATATACTGAGATATAATAGGAGTCTTTGCCTGACCGGTGGTGACGCAGTGGATAAAGCGTCCTCTGGAACACTGAGGTCGCCAGATCGAAACCCCGAGGCTGCAGGTTTGTCAGCACGGCATCGCTGGCTTGAGCAAGGAGAATCATTCACATAATTCCAGTGCTTGATCCCAAAGAGGTTTCTGGCATGAAAAGCACAAGGTTGCTGGCTTGAGCTAGGGGACACTAGCGTGGCCCTGGTCCAAGGCACATATGAAAAACTCATCGTGCAACTGAGCTGAAAGAATTACAAGTTGATGCTTCTCACTCTCTCCCTCCCTCTCCCCCTTCCTGTCTCTCTCACTCACTTTCTCTCTCTCAAAAACAAAAGAGTCAAACGCATGCACACCCGGTGACTTAGTAACCCTACTGACAGCAATCCGTTCAAAGGAAATAATTACAGACATAGCAGAGACTTATGTACAACGAGTATTATCACGGTATTACGTAGCATCGTGTAGAACTAGAATCAAGGGAAATGTGACCAACAGAGGAATGGAAGGGCTGGATAAATTATATGGCTTCCAAAGGCTAGAAGCCATGTGCTCACGCTAGTCTAGCTTTTGAAGGATATTTTAATGCTGTGGAAAATGCTCATGACAACAGCATCAAATGAGCGAAAGATTTCTAATAAATTTCTAAGGTGTTCACTACATCTATCAGTGTTTTTAAAACGCGGGGGGGGGGGGAGGAGGATACACACAGGGGTAGAGGATAATTCAGTGGCTCTCAAGGAGTTTATTGGGATTGTGAGTAATTGTCTACACTTCTTTGTGTTTTCCAAACTTCCTTTCATGAGCAGATATCTCTTTTCTAATAAGAAATAATTCTATGTTCAGAATGAGATATATGTATATCTCATTATATATTAGTGAAAGGAGGGGAGGCAGTGGGACAGACTCCCACATGTGCCCTGACCGGGATCCGCAGCAAGCCCACTAGGGGGTGATGCTCCGCCCATCTGGAGTATTGCTCCATTGCTCAGCAACTGAGCCATTATTTTAGTGCCTGAGGCAGAAGCCACAGAGCCATCCTCAGCACCCAGAGCCAACTTGCTCAAGCCAATCGAGCCATGGCTGCAGGATAGGGAGAGAGAGAGAGAAGTGGGCAGAGGATGGGTAAAAAAGCAGATGGGCACTTCTCCTGCGTGCCCTGACTGGAAATTGAACCTGGGACATCCACACATTGGGCTGGTGCTCTACCACTGAGCCAACCAGTCAGGGTGGAATAAAGTACATTTTGATGGAAGAGGGTTATTACAATATTGAGAAAAAAAAATAAAAGAAAAAGTCATAATGCAAAGTGTGCCCAGAAGAGTCTTACCAGGGTGGGCCTCCGCGTCTGTGCAGCCACCCTGTGTTTTGCTACCTTTCCCCCCGGGGCACGGTGGCACAGTGACAAGGTGAACCTTCATGCCAGCCCTCTCCTCACTAAGCAGGGGAGAGCAAAGAGGGTCCCCCTTCCCTACCACACAGATGGAGTCCCTTGTGTGCCACTGAGAGGGAAGGAAAACTATAGGTCCCCCACTGGCTCAGCAGGGGACTCGGCTGTGCCAACTTAAAAGGGTCCCCGCAGGGACTTGGGTCCAGGAGTCGGCAGATGGGGTGCTACACTGTGGGCAGCTGGCTCACGGCGCTCCTCCGCCCGGGGGGAGGGGCAGCATCAGGGCTGGCAGGGGCCAGACAGATGGACACACACCCCACAGCTGCCAAGCTGTGCAGGGAGGAGGCCTCGCGATTCTCCCTTCCGCGAGGGGAAATTGGCCATCCACGCCCACATCTCCTCAGGGTGTGAACTTTAAATAAGATGCTCCAACCTGAGAGAGTACAGGAAGCCGCGTCGCTGTGCCTGGGAAGAGAGCGAGCCTGTCAGCTTCGCCTCTGCCACACCCGCACGGCAGCCCCGGAAGCTGGCTTTCCCAAGGGGGACAGCCACCCGAGGAGGAGGGGGGCCCAGAGGGTCCCCCAGGAAGCACAGCCCTCCCCAGGGCTGGCCTGTGGTCCGCCGGCAGGCTCCTGGGATGTGGATTGCCCAGACAGCTGGCCGCTTGCATCTCTGAGCACAACAGTGGATTTTACACCGACAGGGAAGTTGGGGAGTCAGCCAGGTTCTGCTCACCAAGCCAGTCGGGTGGGTCGTGGACCCTGCCGGGTTGAGCCTGCCTCTCCTTCCCCCTTCCCCACCCCGGTCTCAGCCACGGTCTCCGAGACATTCGAACTCCCCACTCTGTGCAGGGCTGGCTGGACTCCTGTCAAAGCGCTCTGGCCAGCAAGAACGAATGCAGTGCCTTATCAGAGCTCCTTGTTCGGAGGTGCCCGGGGGGCTTCTCCCAGTCTGCTCCCGCGAGAGACACTCTGCCTACGGAAACGTCAGGCAAAGGACAGGGCTGGGGAGGGCCAGAGTGAGGGCTGGAGGGGGTGTAAGTCCCAATCAGCTCTGTAGATCCCCCCAGACTGAAACTGGGTGGGCGGGGCCCACACCGGGCACACAGGCAACTCAGCAAATAGGAATGTCCCTCTGGCCTCCGCAACAACCCCCACTGCCCACAACAACCTTGGGCAGGGAGGCCTGGCCACACATGCAATCAGGAAGAAATCAGATTCAGAAGTCAAGCGAATCCCCCAAGGTCACCCAGCGAGGGAACATCCGCGCCTTAAATCCCTAAGGTGAAGGTCGGTCCCGGTCACGGTGGTGAATTTGTTTGAGAATGTGCAGCCCTGAGCAGCCCTGAAGCTGTCCGCAGGGGCCGAAGCAGGGAGGGAGGTTTGAGGCTGCGTTAAAAAGGCCCCTTCCTGCCCCCCTCCTGCCCCAGCCCCCGCACTGGGGCGCCGCAGGAACTCCCCTGGCTTACCAAGACCAACAAGGTAGTGTGAGGGGGTGTGACTGGCCTCATTTTCAATGCTGGGGAAAAAAAACAGGTCTACTCTGGAATAAAAATAGCATATATTAGCCAAGAGACACATACAACTGGTTCGCACGTTTGCTGGACCTCAATTTCGTGGACCGACCTCAGGATAACCACCTTAAGCCTCTGTTCCCCTGGGGTCGAGAACAGAGGGACCTGCGAACAGCTCCTCTCCCTGAGCTCCGGGGTGCAGGGGCCTGGGACACAGGCTCCCAGCAGCCTCTCTGGGAGGTGTCATAAGAGCTTCACCTTATTGTGTCAACAATTCCGGGCTTGCCACGTGACACCTTCTGTAATTGTTTAAACTTAATGTGCGATAATGTGATAACACCCTGGCTAGAATCCTTTTATTTGTTTGGGGGGGGCAAGAAGCAGGAGGGCAGGGGCATGTGTGCGGGGAGGGGGGCATGTGTGCAGGGAGGGGGACATGTGTGCGGGGAAGGGGACATGTGTGCGGGGAGGGGGGCATGTGTGTGCGGGGAGGGGGGGGCAAGGAGCAGGAGGGCAGGGGCATGTGTGCGGGGAGGGGGACATGTGTGCGGGGAAGGGGACATGTGTGCAGGGAGGGGGACATGTGTGCAGGGAGGGGGGCATGTGTGCGGGGAGGGGGGGCATGTGTGTGCAGGGAGGGGGGGCAAGGAGCAGGAGGGCAGGGGCATGTGTGCGGGGAGGGGGGCATGTGTGCAGGGAGGGGGGCGAGGAGCAGGAGGGCAGGGGCATGTGTGCGGGGAGGGGGGCATGTGTGCGGGGAGGGGGGCGAGGAGCAGGAGGGCAGGGGCATGTGTGCGGGGAGGGGGGCATGTGTGCGGGGAGGGGGGCGAGGAGCAGGAGGGCAGGGGCATGTGTGCGGGGAGGGGGGCATGTGTGCAGGGAGGGGGGCATGTGTGCGGGGAGGGGGGGCGAGGAGCAGGAGGACAGGGGCATGTGTGCGGGGAGGGGGGCATGTGTGTGCGGGGAGGGGGGGCGAGGAGCAGGAGGACAGGGGCATGTGTGCGGGGAGGGGGGCATGTGTGCAGGGAGGGGGGCATGTGTGCGGGGAGGGGGGCATGTGTGCGGGGAGGGGGGGCATGTGTGTGCAGGGAGGGGGGGCAAGGAGCAGGAGGGCAGGGGCATGTGTGCGGGGAGGGGGGCATGTGTGCAGGGAGGGGGGCGAGGAGCAGGAGGGCAGGGGCATGTGTGCGGGGAGGGGGGGCATGTGTGCGGGGAGGGGGGCGAGGAGCAGGAGGGCAGGGGCATGTGTGCGGGGAGGGGGGCATGTGTGCGGGGAGGGGGGGCGAGGAGCAGGAGGGCAGGGGCATGTGTGCGGGGAGGGGGGCATGTGTGCAGGGAGGGGGGCATGTGTGCGGGGAGGGGGGGCGAGGAGCAGGAGGACAGGGGCATGTGTGCGGGGAGGGGGGCATGTGTGTGCGGGGAGGGGGGGGCGAGGAGCAGGAGGACAGGGGCATGTGTGCGGGGAGGGGGGCATGTGTGCAGGGAGGGGGGGCATGTGTGCGGGGAGGGGGGCATGTGTGCGGGGAGGGGGGGGCATGTGTGTGCGGGGAGGGGGGCGAGGAGCAGGAGGGCAGGGGCATGTGTGCGGGGAGGGGGGCATGTGTGCGGGGAGGGGGGCGAGGAGCAGGAGGGCAGGGGCATGTGTGCGGGGAGGGGGGGCATGTGTGCAGGGAGGGGGGCATGTGTGCGGGGAGGGGGGCATGTGTGCGGGGAGGGGGGCATGTGTGTGCGGGGAGGGGGGGCGAGGAGCAGGAGGACAGGGGCATGTGTGCGGGGAGGGGGGCATGTGTGTGCGGGGAGGGGGGGCGAGGAGCAGGAGGACAGGGGCATGTGTGCGGGGAGGGGGGCATGTGTGCAGGGAGGGGGGCATGTGTGCGGGGAGGGGGGCATGTGTGCGGGGAGGGGGGGCATGTGTGTGCGGGGAGGGGGGGGCGAGGAGCAGGAGGACAGGGGCATGTGTGCGGGGAGGGGGGCATGTGTGTGCGGGGAGGGGGGGCGAGGAGCAGGAGGACAGGGGCATGTGTGCGGGGAGGGGGGCATGTGTGCAGGGAGGGGGGCATGTGTGCGGGGAGGGGGGCATGTGTGCGGGGAGGGGGGGCATGTGTGTGCGGGGAGGGGGGGCGAGGAGCAGGAGGACAGGGGCATGTGTGCGGGGAGGGGGGCATGTGTGCAGGGAGGGGGGCATGTGTGTGGGGGAGGGGGGCATATGTGTGGGGAGGGGGGCATGTGTGTGGGGGAGGGGGGCATGTGTGTGTGGGGGGGTCTTTTAATTTGGCTCCAGATTCCAACCCTGTTTGACTTCCAATAAAGCTGGCAGCCAGTACATTTAAGGAAAGTTTCATGATTAACCACATTCATAGCTGAAGGCTCAATGGCCCCCAGACTGAGAAGAAAGAGAGCCTTCAACCCCACTGCATTTAAAAATGGCTGCTTTGTTTCCGGAGGGAAGGAACAAATGAGGAAATCACTGTGTGAGTGACAGGGGGAGGCACATGCCTACAAACAAGGCACAGACCATCTGGCCCCATTCGCTGTGGTACCCTCTGAACTGCGCCCCGCGGACCGAGGCACAGCTGCCTTGGCTGCTGTGGGAGTAACATCGGGCCTCTCGGTCTCTCCGCGCCCGAGGCTTCCGGGGTGGCGTTGGGAGGCACTCACAGTGCAGTCGAGATGCCTCTCGTTATTAGACTCCCATCTGCTCTGTGCCCCTCCCTCTAACCAAGGGCGTGGTGAACAGGACATGGAGTAGGGGAGGGAGACCTTGCCTGGTGGATGACCATTCTAAGACGAGAAGGAGGGGTCCTGGTCGATCTCTGCTGTCATGAGGCTCTACCCTGTGTGGTGGTCGGATGTGTAGAAGGAGAAAAGTGGGGAGGAGGGCAGTGTGAAGACCTCGCTACCCAATGCGAGCTCGCCGGATGGACAGCGGCCCCCTCGAAGCCTGCTGGACAGGCCGACTCTCCACCCCAGACCTGGGAATCAGAGTCTGCATCTGAGCAGGCCCCCAGGTGGTTGGTGGGTGCTCCAGTCGGAGAAGCGGTCGTGGAGAACAGCGGTTCTATACCAGGAGTGATCTGGCCTCTACAGGAGACATTTGTCCATTTCTAGAGACAAGTGCCAATGTCTGGAGACATTCTCGGTCATCATCGCGGAGCAGAAAGAGGGGAGGCAGGGGGTGCCGGAGATGCTGATAAGAATCTGACGGTCCACAAGAACAGACACCTACCCGCCCCCTATCCCCTCCAGCAACGAAGAATTATCCAGTCCAAAATATTCATAGTGCTGAGGCAGCAAACTCCCTGGGGTAGAGTTTTCTTAGGAAAATGAAAAATACACTGGGATCTGTTCCCTTTTCCTTTCTCATATTGTTCACCTGAAATTATTTAAGCATGCATTTATCCAGCGTGCCCAGGACAACTCTATAAACAGATGCCACCTTCCAGCATTTGGTCCCAGAAGGCAGCAATGATACCTTCCATGCCAAAGCAACATTGAAACCTAAATCATGAACAGATCAATTATCTTTCCTCCATTCCTCAAAGCGTCTATTATTTCCTCACGTTCACCGTGGTACCCTCTGAATACACCCACGATGACACAGAGTCGCTGTGACTCTAGGGCGGACCTGTTGCATGGCCTTTCTTGGGGCTGGAGGTGGACTGTACTAAACTCAGGTAATGGATCACCTCAAGTCCAGACACTTGCCTTGCTTGTTGGTAACGGAGCCCCGACAATAGCGTGGGCCACGAAGCCAGATGAGACGAAGCCAGATGAGAACCCTCTACAGGGTCAGATTCTGAAGGAACCAAACCAATTCTCAAGTCTTGTTGAGTCTCACCTTCTTATATCTCAATACTAGTTCCCTCCTCCCTGAGTCTACTGTCAATCACACCCTACTGGACCATTAAATATGCCTACGGATTTTTCTACCTCTCCTTATTCGATCATCACAGGGTCACTAGTACCACCTGTTGCATATCAATCTGGTCATGTCATTCTTTTGCTCCAAATTCCTTACTGACTAAAAGGATCAATGTTAAACTCCTTGGCTTAGCACAAAATATCTCCTGCCTCCACCTCCTGCTACACTTGTCTTTAAATAACCAAATGCCAAAGTCATGTGTAATTCTCTAAACAACAGTTATCCTGGATGTCTCTACATACTGTTATTTTCCTTTTATTTTTCCTAAAATCCTTAGTCCTATCCAGTAAAATCATACTAACTCTTAGTTTTAACTTGAGTCCCCGTGAAACCTCCCCTAATCCCACCAACACACACAACTCTGCCTCTTGAATCACTCCTTCACTGTGTTTCTGTTATAGCAGCGACCATATTTTATTACTGTGGCTTCGTTTGCCCGTCTCTATCTTGTTAGACCCTGAGCTCCACCAGGATAAGAATATACAATACTTTGTATTCCCATCCCCTGGCAGAGGGTCCTAATACACCTTGGTAGCTCAAGGGATACTTGTTGAGTGAATAAAATATTTTAGTAAGATGGAATCGTCCATGTCACACCAAAGAAATGTCTGCTGAAAATTGACATAGTGAAAGGAATCAACAATGGCCCACTGGTTTCTGAGTCTGAACTAGTGGTTCTGTTGAGAGGCAAGTATAGGGAGGTGAGAAGGACATGGAGGTGTAAGGTTAAAGGTGATTTTTAAGTTGTTGCTGGGACGTTTGTTTGGAGATAGTCACCAGAACACTGGGAAATGGAGGCCCAGAGCAGAGGCAAGAAGTCTGAGCTCAAGAAACAGATCTGATTAGGACCCATGTAGAGGTGACAGCGAGAACCATGAGAACAGAATATATTCACAGGGAAAGAGGGGGGGAAAAAAAGCAGTTAATTTTTTTTTACTTAAATTTATTAGGGTATCCTTGGTTAGTAATATTGTATAATTTTCAGGTACATCAGATTACAATTCAATATCAAACTATACTATAAGGCCACTGTCATCAAAACAGCCTGGTCCTGGCATAAGAACAGGCATACAGATCAATGGAACAGAACAGAGAACCCAGAAATAAACCCACATCTTTACGGTCAATTAATATTTAACAAACAGTGGTAGAGCATTGGCCCGGCATGTGGAAGTCCTTGATTTGATTCCCAGCCAGGACACACAGGAGAAGCACCCATCTGCTTCTCCACCTCCCCCCCTCTCCTTTCTCTCTGTCTCTCTCTTCCCCTCCCGCAGCCTAGGCTCCACTGGAGCAAAGTTGTTCCGGGCGCTGAGGATGGCTCCATGGCCTCCAACTCAGGCACTAGAATGGCTCCAGTTGCAACAGAGCAAGATGGGCAGAGCACCACCCCCTGGTGGGCATGCCAGGTGGATCCCGGTCGGGCGCATGCAGGAGTCTGTCTTTCTGCCTTCCTACTTCTTACTTCAAGAAAATACAATATATATATATTTGACAAAGGAGGCAAGAGTATGTAATGGAGTTAAAATGTCTTCCTAATAAATGGTGTTGGGAAAATTGGAAAGGTGCACTCAAAAACGGAAATGAGACCACCAACTTACATCATACACAAAAATAAGCTTAAAGTGGATTAAAGACTTACATGTAAGTTGTGAAACCATAAAAATTCTAGAAGAAAACATAGGCAGTACAATCTCAGACATCTGTCATAGCAGTAGTTTTGCTGATATCTCCTCGGGCAAGTGAAATAAAGAACAAAATAAACACATGGGACTACACCAAACTAAAAAGCTTTTGCACAGCAAAAGAAACCATTGACAAGATAAAAGGTCAGTCCACTGGATGGGAGAACATATTTGCTGATACATATAATAAGGGATTAATAATCAAAACTTATCAAGAACTTATAAAACTCAACACCAGGGAGGTAAACAACCCAATTAAAAAATGGGCAAAGGACTTGAATAGACACTTCTCCAAAGAGGACATACAGATGGCCAACAGGCATGTAAAAAAATGTTCAATGACACTAATTATCAAGAAATGAAAATTAAAACCACAATGACTTATCACCTCACACCTGCCAGGATGGCTCTCATTAACAAATCAACCAAAAAGTGCTGGCGAGGATGTGGAGAAAAGGGAACCCTCCTGCACTGCTGGTGGGAATGCAGACTGGTGCAGCCGCTGTAGAAAACAGTATGGCATTTCCTCAAAAATTAAAAATGGAAGTGCCTTATGACCCAGCTATCGCACTTCTAGGAATATATCATAAGAATACCAAATCACGAATTCAAAAGAAGATATGCACTTCCATGTTCATTGCAGCACCGTTTGCAATAGCCAAGATCTGGAAGCAGCCCGAGTGCCCACCCGTAGACGCGTGGAAAGAAAAGCTGTAGTACATTTTCCCAGTGGAATGCTACACAGCCATAAGAAGGAACTCTTCCTTTTTGCGACAGCATGGATGGACCTGGAAATTCTTTTTTTAAGATCAAAAGAGGGAGATAGTGAGGCAGACTCCAGCATGAGCCCCTACCGGGATCCACCTGGCAAGCCCATCTGGGGCCAGTGCATGAATCAACTGAGCTATTTTTAGCACCTGAGGCTGACACACTGGGACCAACCAAGCTATCCTCAGTGCCTGGGACCATGCTTGAACCAATCAAGCCACTGGCTGCAAGAGGGAAAAGGGAGAGAAGGGGCAGAAGGAGAGAAAGAGAAGCAGAAGGTCACTTCTCCTGTGTATCCTAACTGGGCATCAAACCCTGGTGTCCATATGCCAGGCTGATACTTTGTCCACCGAGCCACCTGCTAAGTGAAATAAGCCAGGCAGAGAAAGACAAATACCACACAATCTCACTTATTTGTGGCATCTAATCAATAAACTGAGGCACAAAATAGAAACAAAGTCACAGAGAACAGATGGACAGCTGTCAGAGGGAAGGGGGGGGGAGAGAACCGGGTCAAAGAAGGTAAAGGGATTAGCCAGAAACATGTATACATATACACAGACAACACACACACTGACACATATACACAGACAGCAGGGCAGTTACAGCCGGAAGGATGGGGGTGGAGGCAGGAGGAGGGTGGAAAGTGGGGGAAATGGGGTGGAAAGAGACTCTGTATTGGGTACGGGGGGGGGCACAAAGTGGTGAGTAGATGGCGCTATGTTGAGTGGGACACAATACATTCAAACATCAATTAAAAAGTAGATAAAATATGTTTCATCATACTTAGCAACTTTTATATTTCAAAAGATCCCACCTAGGAAAGGTTAAAAGACAACCTACAGAATTGAATAATTTATTTGCAAATCCTATCTCTGATACTTATATCCAGTTACATAAAAAAAAACCAACAACAATCTTTCAACTTAAAAATAAAACAACAACCCGATTAAAATATAAAACAAAGATTTCAAGATGTGTCTCTAAAAAAGATATGCAAATGGCCACTAAGCACATGAAGAGATGCTCAATGTCGTTAGCCACTGGAAAAACGCAAATGGAAATCCAGATGAGATAGTACTCCACACCCACTAAGATACTCTCTGTAATCAGAAGGCAGATTAACAGTTAAGCATTGGTGAGGACGCAGAGAAACTGGAACTCCGATCACTACTGGTGATGCGACCCATTTGGAGAGCAGTCTAGCTGTTCCTGGTTGAGATGGTAGCTCCCAACCAGAGAGCTACCATCTGACCCAGCAATTCCACTCCAACTACTATTACAAAAGAATTGAAAACAAGTGTTCACACAGCAACCTGTATACGAATGTTCATAACAGCAGTATTCACAGTGGGCCAAAAGAGTAGAGGCAACCAGATGCCCAATAACCAATGCATAAATAGAGCAAGTGGGACGTTTCAGACAATAGAATGTGTTTTGGAGGAACTTTGAAAACATGGTGTTCAGTGAAAGATGCCAGTCACAGCGTACCCTGCAGTGCTCGAGCCCGTTCCTGTGAAATGTCCACAACAGGCAAATCTATAGACTTCTGTCCTAGAGTCAGGGCTGAAAGAGGGTGGGGGGGGGGGAACGGAGAGAGACAGCTAACGAGAAAAGGGTTTCTTTCACGGGGCGGGGGAGGGGGTGATGAAAATGTTCAAAACTGACTGTACTGATAGTTGCACAACCCTCAACATACGCAAAAACCCTGAACTGCACACATAGAATGAGTGGCTTGCATGGTATGCAAAGTGCATCTCGACAAACCTGTTTTTGAAAAGCATGTTCGATACTTGATTTACCCGCCACATCAAAATCGGCAGCCACACCAGCATCCATTGAAAAATGACTATAATGGAAGGTGCTGTGTTTGATGTTCTAAGGGGTAGTAGTAAGGTTTGGGCCACTAACTGATGGTATTACGGCTACGTCCGCTAAAATCCAGCTTCGTCCGTTCTAGCCTTCTTCTCCATCTAAGGTTCATCATGGCCAACAGCACGTGAAGATAAGCTGCTGCTTTCTGAACTGGGCTCATGCCGAGAGCCCCACTCTGGAACTCCTTACAAGGAGTAGCTGAGACTCACGGCTTATCCCAGTGGCTATCAGACCAGCAGAATCAGCCCTACCTACGAACAAACCTGTTGTTCGACATGCACATTCTCAGACCAGCCAAGACTCAGGAGATGAGCAACTCCAGGACGGGCCCAGTGATACATTGACCGGCACGTATCAGGAAATTCTGATACAAGGTAAGCTTGAGAACCAGAGATTTAGTCTAAAGCCAGGGGACCCAGGTCACAAGATCTCACAATCGCCCGGCCAGGTCCCTCCTGGTCCAGTAAAGCGAGGGTGCTGACCATTCCTTACAGCCCGGGTCTGGCCTTCTCGGGTCCCTCATTTCTGCCTGGCTGTTACGAGGAGCTGGCGGGCTGCACAGGGGTGTGTCTGGAGAGCCCCTCACTTCAGCTGTACTGGCATCGACTGCTTTCTGTCCTGGGGATTCAGGCAATGAACACGTGTGGCTCAGCATCGAGGAGCCGCCCTCCGCACTCCGAGTCCTCTCCCATGTTCTCAGCTGGACCGACTGACTTCCCAACATCCACTCAGTTACCACCAGCGCCGTAACCCCTGGGTGAGCTTTCTGTCCTTCTCTGTTTGCTTCTCAGCCCCCCCTCCTTGGGACCATGTGGCCAGAAGGACCCCACACAAGCCCTTGTTTCAGGCTCTGCTTTTTATCTTTTTATGGTTGGGGGCAGGGCTAGGCAAACTCACTGATCCTTGTGAACATTGGCTAAAAAGGGTCACCTCCCTCCCTCCCTCCCTCCTTCCTCCTCCCTCCCTCCTTCCTCCCTTCTTCCTCCTTCCCTCCTTCCTCCTCCCTCCCTCCTCCCTCCTCCCTCCCTCTTTCCTCCCTTCTTCCTCCTTCCCTCCTTCCTGCTCCCTCCCTCCTCCCTCCTCCCTCCCTCCTTCCTCCCTTCTTCCTCCTTCCCTCCTTCCTGCTCCCTCCCTCCTTCCTCCCTCCCTCTTTCCTCCCTTTCTCCTCCTTCCCTCCTTCCTCCCTCCTTCCTGCTCTCTCCCTTCTTCCTCCTCCTTCCCTCCTTCCTCCCTCCTTCTTTCCTCCCTTTCTCCTCCTTCCCTCCTTCCTCCCTCCCTCCTTCCTGCTCTCTCCCTTCTTCCTCCTCCTTCCCTCCTTCCTCCCTCCCTCTTTCCTCCCTTTCTCCTCCTTCCCTCCTTCCTCCCTCCCTCCCTCCTTCCTGCTCTCTCCCTTCTTCCTCCTCCTTCCCTCCTTCCTCCCTCCCTCTTTCCTCCCTTTCTCCTCCTTCCCTCCCTCCCTCCCTCCTTCCTGCTCCCTCCCTCCTTCCTCCTCCCTCCCTCCTTCCTCCTCCCTCCCTCCCTCCTTCCCTCCTTCCTCCTCCCTCCCTCCTCCCTCCTCCCTCCCTCCCTCCTTCCTCCTCCCTCCCTCCTTCCTCCTCCCTCCCTCTTTCCTTCCTCCTCCCTCCCTCCCTCCCTCCTCCTTCCCTCCCTCTCTCCTTCCCTGCTGTCCCCTTCCTCCTCTCCTCAGGCCTTAGTCTCCCCACGATAAATGGCTCCCCCATCCCTGCTCACAGACTCTGTCCCAAAGCGTTTGGGCTCTTCAGTGATGTAATAGGGCTTAGAGCTGTAGCTCTGTGGACCTTGCTTTTCTGGCAGATCCCTCTGCCTCTCGGGGTCTTTGAGGGACTGCAGGACTTCTGGAGTCTCTGGGGCCATCAAGGAAAGGGCAGAGCAGGCTGGAGGCAGCTCTTCAACCCCTCCCCACTTCAGTGGCAGTGTAGGCAGGGGGTCATTCAAGACTCTGGATGGAAGGACAGGCTGGTGACATCAGCACTCTGGCCTCTGGGACCTCCAAGAGGCTGAGAGATGTGCAGAGATGGGGTGGGGGGTGGGTGGAGCAGGGGGCGCTGCCACAGCTCGGTCCGCTCAAACCCCCCAGCTCTCGTCTCTATTGCTAGGCAGGGCGCTCCCGGGCGGCCCTGCATCCCACTTTTTCCTTCCAGAACACTGCACATGGAGGAACATGGGCTCTGAGGGGGGCGGGGAGGGTGGAAGTTACCTAACCCACCCCTAGGGCTCAGGGCCGAGCACATTAAAAATCCAGGCTACCAGATGAAAAGCCGGCGCTGCTCTGTCCTCGGGGCGAGACGCTGTCTTCTCCCGGAGTAACCCTCCGCGGTGCGCTGCCCTCCCTGGTTCCCGGTTCCCAGTTCCCTTCCCGGCGGGAAGGCCCAGGGGGTGGGGACATCAGCTCAGCCTGCAGCCCCTCCTGTCCATTTCCTCTCCGACTAGACTCAAGAGGGACAGAGATCCAGTAACCACAGCCCCAGAGCGTGCACCAAATCCATTTTGGAAGGGAGCCGTGCCTAATTAATCCACAGCTAAATATCACGACAATCTGTTGTAATTGAGATCACCAAGTGCATCCTATGGCCAGAGGCACTTGGATCACAAGCCAGGCGAGAAAGGAGAATGTGAATTGGGGGAGCACAGAGCGTAGAACGAGGCTCTCGGGGTTAACAGTGCAGCTCTGCCTTGCGTTGGCTCCTTCTCTGTGTCTCTGTTTTCTCATTTGTAAAATGGGCCCAATAGTAGTGTCCACTTACTAGGGTGGTTTTGAGGATTCAAGGAGTCAAGATACGTAAGGCCAGCAAGTGTCGGCCTCCCTCACCATCGTCACCATCATTGCTGTTGTTGCAATAGCACCGTCGGATGTTGGGATCGTGGGTCCCGAGACAAACTCAGTCATGACCCCCACCCAGAGGATGTTCCCCACCCTGTTTCCAATGCCTGCAAGTGAGTGTTCCTGAGCCACAGAGCTGACCAACAGAGCTCTCCTTCAAACGGCGGGGACATTCACCAGTGGGCAGCGTCCTGCCTGGCTGAGGGCCACGTCTTCACCTGCAGCCAACAGCAGTGTGCCCTGGTCACCAGCCTGCTCGTAGCCCTGCTACCTCCCAGATCTAAGCTGTACCCTTTGTTTCTTCCCTTTTGTCCCTCACCCGACCCCAGGGACTGGTCAAGGCAGATGGTCATTGGGCCCTTCCTTCCACAGGTCACTGCACGGTGTCCCCACATCTAGTCGCAAGTCCCAAGAAAACCATCTGTGATCCCAGTCCTGTTAGGGGGCCTTTCTGTAACTGGGGGGTCATCTCTTTGGAAGGGAGATGTTAGGGGAGACTTTGAGCTACCAACATTGTCAGCGGGCTCTCTCCCATGCTAGGTAGTCTGCAAAGATGATGGCCCATAATTCCTCCTGTCTCCATACTCAGATGTGGCTACTTCCCCGAAGGTGGCATCTGCTTCCCTTCTTCTTGAATCTGGGCTAGCCTTGTAACTTGTTTTAACCAGGACCATGAGCAGAAGCAATACTGTGCCAGGCCTGGGTCTAGGTCTTCAATGGCCCAAAGACTTCCGCTTTAGCCTTCCTGAAACGTTATTGCCTCCATGTGAGGAAGCTGAGCCTATACTACTGACTAAAGAGAGACCACAGGAGATTAAAGCCCAGCCTTCCAGGGCCTAGATGACCTCAGCCCCCAAATGCACCTTCAGCTGAGTGCAATCAAAGGAGTGAGCTTGGTAAGCCAAGCAGAAGATGCATCCAGTCAACTCTCAGAACCACAGGGCAGAGTAAAATATTGTTGCTTGAATTCACTAAGCATTGGGATAGTTTATTACGCAGTGGTAGCTGACTGATACACTCCACCAACCCCCAAACCTACCCTCGCACTCAGTTCATTCTTGCTCAAGCTCATACTGCCATGCTTCTAAGACCACTGAGAACTCATATGCTCTCAACTCCAAAGACGGTAAAGAGAACAAAGTACAGGAAGGCACAAAAACAAAGGTACCCAGTTTCATTCCTTAATTAGCTTGACACAATTAGAATAATAATTAGCTTTTAACAGGTTGTTCCTCGGTTTCTCCCCTGGGTCTCACTAGGGCCTTCCTTTGGTAGAAATGTTTGAATGTCTCAAGTTTTCTGACGAGGCATGACCTTCCTTCTACCCAAACTCCAGTTCAAATGTTCTCAACTTCCTTAACCCCTGAAAGCTTTTGAACCTAGGTTGGTTCCAGGTCCGCATCATAAGTCAGAACTGCTCCCTTTTCTTTTCTCTCAAATACCAAAAAGGGAAATTCCTCCCTGGACTGAAGATTACACTGCTGAATCTTTTGGCCAAGCCTCACTTCCAGCCTGAACCTTTAACCCTTGCTGTCCTACGCTGCTCCGACACAGGAGGGGAGAGGGAAGGACCATCTTCCTGGAGGTGGCGTGTATATAGGCAGGTTTCACGCTTTTTATTTACTTCCGGGTAAGTGGACTGCTACTAAACTATAGTATTTAGGCCCTGGCCGGTTGGCTCAGTGGTAGAGCGTCGGCCTGGCGTGTGGGGGACCCGGGTTTGATTCCCGGCCAGGGCACATAGGAGAAGCGCCCATTTGCTTCTCCACCCCCCCTTCCTTCCTCTCTGTCTCTCTCTTCCCCTCCCACAGCCGAGGCTCCATTGGAGCAAAGATGGCCCGGGCGCTGGGGATGGCTCCTCGGCCTCTGCCCCAAGCGCTAGAGTGGCTCTGGTCGCTGCAGAGCAACGCCCCGGAGGGGCAGAGCATCGCCCCTGGTGGGCAGAGCATCGCCCCTGGTGGGCTTGCCGGGTGGGTCCCAGTCGGGCGCATGCGGGAGTCTGTCTGACTGTCTCTCCCCGTTTCCAGCTTCAGAAAAATACAAAAAAAAAAAAAAAAAAAACTATAGTATTTAAATATCTCTTGTGATGCTGATGTTCATAAGTTATGCTCAAAAGCATGTTTATCGTATAGGAAACGTGTTTCCTCAGAAAAATTAGAAATTACAAACCTGATGGAGCCAAGATGGCGACAGAGTAGGTGGATGTCACTCCCACCTCCTCCCAGAACCCAACTGGAGTTCCAATGAAATTGAAGAACGTGGATGGATGGGCCTTGAGAACATGATGCGGCGTGAAATAAGTAAATCAGAAAAAGCTAGGAACTGTATGATTTCACACACAGGTGGGACATAAAACTGAGACTCACGGACACAGATAAGAGTGAAGGGGTTACCAGAAGGAGGGGGGTATTGGAGGAGGGAGTGGGGGAGGGGAGTGAAGAGGAGCAAATATAAGGTGACGGAAGATGATCTGACTGTGGGCGATGGGTACACAAGATAATCAACAATTCAAATGCTATAGAAACCTGTCCCTGAAACCTATGTCCTCTAATTGATCAATGTCACCTTGTTAAATTTCATTTTCTAAGTGAAATTTAAAAGAAGAAAGAGGAAAGTCAGGCAAACCAGCAGTAGGACAGCAGTGGGACACAGACGGCCCCAGCCAGGGAGGAACAGAGTGAGAAGCAGTCCAGAGGTGCCCTTCTGCACCTGGCCAAGCAAAGCCCACCTGGAGCGGATGACCCATGCGCTGGTTCTCAAAGGGGAAGGGAACAGAGGCGGTCCCTGTCCCTGCCTCTTGGTGCCTGGAGAGAGAAGCTGCTTCTTCCAGGAAGAGCTCTAGCTCTCTACAGCAGATGCCAATGACCCAGCGCACTGCACCCCACACCCCCGGTCTCAGTGCAGCTACGATGGACAGTTCTGTCAGTTGCCAGCCACCTACATCAAGGGTGCCAGGTGACTCTCTGCCTTTACTGCCACAGGCTTTTTGCTCGATGACATGCAGGTGCAACCCAGCCGTGCTGGGGACTAGTGCACCAGAGCGCTGGGAACAGGTGACCAAATGGCCACTTCCCAATTCTCAGCTGGGCCCCTTCTACATGGTGCCACGGAGGGGCCACAAACAGCTGGATTCCAGGTGACAGCCGACAACCAGCCCAGCTGTGCAGCCCCTGACCAGCTTCTCATCTTGCCCGGTTGCACTTGGCCCATTCCCTTGCTTCTGACCACAGGAGCCCTCACACCAAAGAAACTACCTTCCCTGACCTGGTGGTGGTGCAGTGGATAGACCGTAGACCTGGGAAGCTGAGGACTCAGGTTCGAAACCCAAGGTCGTTGTGTTGAGCACAGGCTCACCTGGCTTCAGTGCGGGGTCACCAGCTTGAGCGTGGGATCATAGACATGACCCCATGGTCGCTGGCTTGAGCCCAAAGGTCGCTGGCTTGAGCGAGGGGTCCCTCGGTCTGCTGTAGCCCCCAGGTCAAAGCACATATGAGAAAGCAATCAATGAACTAAGGTGCTGCAACAAAGAATTGATGCTTCTTATCTCTCCCTTCCTGTCTCTCCCTCTGTCCCTACTAATTAAAAAAAACAAAAACAAACTGCCTGCGGCCAAGTGCTTGCCGCAGACCTCACGTTCAGGCAAACCTAGAACTAAGACGCACTTTAAAATTCTGTGATTGGAGGGTCCCAAGGAAAATTTGGGGCTTAGTCTTAGGTCGAGGGAGCCCAGGAGGAAAGAGCAGGGTTTAAGCCGGGCTTATCCTCACCTGACCTCTCACCGCCCTCTTCCCGCCCCCACAGGCCCCCGCCCCCGCGAGCCAGCGTGTAAGGGATCCTGGCGGTTCCCACCCCCTCTGCGCAGCGTGGCCTGAAGGAACCTCTCCGTCGCCGGGGCAGCTCCCACACAGGTCTCTGCTTAATGACTTTCTGGAGGAAATCAGAGGTGACACGAGCACCAGAGAGCACCACATTGTGCCAGCTCCGAGTCCCTGCGCCCTGGGCGACTGGAAAAGGACAGGACAGATGGCAACTGTCAGGCCTGTAATTGCACCGTGTTCCTGGGAGACGGTCAGGGAGCGGCTGCGCTGAGGCTCTAGGTTCCTGCCCCCCCCCCACCGCCTGCTCCCTCCCCGACACGGGAGGCGTGGCTTCTCCCGGCCCCGCCTCACTGGCCTTCTCAAGGCCCCAGTGTGTGATGCGCAGAAGCTTTCTCGTGGGATCACAGTGCGCGTGGACACCCCACCAGGGTGGGGGCCATAGGACGTGCCCCGGGAGTTGAATACTGAGATCTCTGGAGGAAGGTCCAACCTGGGCCATGTTGGTGTGGAACCCCTAGGCCCTCTCTTCTTCCTCCTCCCCCCAGTGGCTTTGCTCACGACCTATGAAGCTCCCAGCACCTATCCCCACCCCACACCCACACTGAGCTTATTTAGGCAAAAAAAAAAAAAAAAAAAAAAAGAAATAAAGAAATCTATGCAAGGACCAGAGCTATGCAATGGAGAACCCTGTGGAGTCAGCTCAGTCTCATTGTCCTTCGGCTTCATAAGGGCCCTTTCAGCGCCTCGTTTGTGCTTCACTGAGAGGTGCTGTGGAGTAAACAGGTTGCAGCTTTGTTCTACCCACGAGGAAAAGGGGTCTCCGGGGGCTTCCCGGATGTACTCAGAACTGCCCAGCCACATAAGCGGAGGTGGCGGAGAGGAGCCCACCTCTGCCTCTCTTGCAGCTACGCTCCCTGAAACTTCAGGCAACCGGTCCTTTCTGGGGAAGAAGACGTCATCTCCTCTGGTTCCCTGGGACTCCAGGTGCCTGTGATGAGAACCTTTGCCACAGAGCTGGCTTGGGAAACAAGGGAAAAGAAGTCCTGGATTCTGTGTGACTGCAGCCTGCGCCCTCTGCTTCCTCTCTCAGGCCTTACACCCCAGGAGAGACACTCCCCTTTGGCACCGAGGCCCACTCGCTCCACTCTGCCATGTGTCCTTCTGGTCAAGCACACAGAAGACGCACTCTCGTCCTTGTGTTCAGTTGTTCTTTTGTTCACCCAACATCTGCTGCTCG
This sequence comes from Saccopteryx leptura, assembly GCF_036850995.1. NCBI lineage: Eukaryota > Metazoa > Chordata > Mammalia > Chiroptera > Emballonuridae > Saccopteryx > Saccopteryx leptura. The sequence goes on along the minus strand of NC_089504.1, from coordinate 361,090,700 downwards.
GTGTCCCTGCACAGCGGCCTGTGGTGCAGCTGGGACTGGGAATAGGACCCCGAGGGAACAGCGAGGGTCTAACAGAGCCCGGCAGCACAGGGTGGGCATTCCAGCAGGGAAGGACCCACCTGCGGGGCCGGTGGAGAACGGCTCTGGGGCAGAGGAGAAAGCCTTGCACTTGCCTGTCTCCTGGGTCACAAAACTGTTCTTGTTTCTGAGGCAAACCGGCCCTGCGGTTCCCCGAGGCCTCTTAGGAAGTCTTGACGTGTGTTTCTCAGCACCCCCGAATGCTTCAACACCCTACTGTGCGCCATGCCACAGCCAGGACTCCACCGGCACCTGCTCAGAGCCTCAGGGTCCACCAGCACCTGCTCAGAGCCTCAGGGTCCACCAGCACCATGCCACAGCCAGGACTCCACCGGCACCTGCTCAGAGCCTCAGGGTCCACCAGCACCTGCTCAGAGCCTCAGGGTCCACCAGCACTTGCTCAGAGCCTCAGGGTCCACCGGCACCTGCTCAGAGCCTCAGGGTCCACCGGCACCTGCTCAGAGCCTCAGGGTCCACCGGCACCTGCTCAGAGCCTCAGGGTCCACCGGCACCTGCTCAGAGCCTCAGGGTCCACCGGCACCTGCTCAGAGCCTCGGGGTCCACCGGCACCTGCTCAGAGCCTCGGGGTCCACCGGCACCTGCTCAGAGCCTCGGGGTCCACCGGCACCTGCTCAGAGCCTCGGGGTCCACCGGCACCTGCTCAGAGCCTCGGGGTCCACCGGCACCTGCTCAGAGCCTCGGGGTCCACCGGCACCTGCTCAGAGCCTCAGGGTCCACCAGCACCTGCTCAGAGCGTCGGGGTCCAAAAGGATGCTGTGTGACCCTGGGCTGGGCAGCCTCTCAGTGCTCAGATAGCCAGTGACAGTGACAATGGGCAGTCCACCCCTCCCTGGGAGAAGCATCCCAGATCTGCAGGAGGGCCAGCTAGGCCTGGCCAGGGCACCAGCCTGGCTTCAGCATCAAACCTAAAGCCCAGACGTGCCCACCCAGTGCCCCTCAGACAAGCTGTGTTGGGGCCGCCACCTGCTCCCCACACGGCTGAGTCGAGGCGGGGGGAGGGGTCCACCTTGTGCATCTGGAGCAGACGACGTTAGTTTAAAGGACGCTAAGTCTGGAGGAGGCGGTCACAGGGAAGGGGAAATCCCCCAGGGGCATGGAAAGCCGGCGGGCGCAGCGGCGAGGGACACAGACAGTGACGCTCTCCCTCCCACCCAACATGGACGAGCTGGAGCGTCTTAGTTTATCACTGAGAAAGGACACAGGGGCCTCTTCAAAAGTTCTGTGGGTCCACGGTTCTGAGCCAAGCTGTGCTCACAGTGCGTGTTTATTTCTAAGTGTCCAGATAAAGAATTCACCACTTGCCGCGGGCAGGGTAGGAAGGAGGGTGCAGAAAGCAAGTTGTCCCCACTCGACGGTGCCCAGTGTGGCAGAGAGCCAGTGTAACACCAGGGAAGCCCCCCCCCCCCCCCCCCCCCCGCCCCAGACGACATATCCAGCTGGGGGAAGGTAAAGGCAGGGCTGTCTTCCCGTTTGTTTTCCACCCTGGCACCTGCGTTTGTGCCAAGGAGACGGGCAACATTTTAATTAGAACGCTCCCTCGCCTTCACTCTGCAAGGGAAGTGGGGGAGGGTTGGGGTGTTTGGGTAATTAAATCCATAACTCCTGTAGTCCTGGTACAACTCATCAAGGACAGTGCGTGTGCACTAGAGAGAGGGGAGGGGAGCAGGGCTGGGGGACAGGTGGGCAAGAGGGCTGGATGGAAACTGAGGGGTGAAGAGAAGAAAGGAAGTGACGGAGGTCAGCCCGGCAGAGCATGGCAGCGACGGAGGGAGGGAGACACGGGCAGGGAGAGGCAGCTACCCAGGGTCCTGTTTGTAGGCAGGGCGGGGAGGGCTGGAGGGCAGGGGGTTTAGCGTGGCCACAAGACTGGAGGTCTGTGTGTGCAAGAAACAGCTGGAGAAAAAGATGGAAATAAAGAAGTCACCAAAAGACTGTGCGCGCACGTGTGTGTGTGTGTGTGTGTGTGTGTGTGTAAGGAAGAGAGAGAGAAAGCAACAGAGAAACCGAGAGAGGAGAAACCATGCGTTTGTGAGTTGTGCCACAGAAAAAGCGAGACAGGGAAAAAAGAGAAATACAGAGTGTGGGAGTGATGGAGAGAGCATGTGGGTCTGTTGTGTGTGAGTGTGAATCCATGTGTGTATGCGTGTGTGCTTTGATCGTGGGCTTGGTTAAGGCAGGGCATCTTTTCTGTTTTAACTGGACACCGCTTGTCTTCACGTAAAAAGTAATGCCGTTATTAGAAGCAGGAAGACAGAAAACAGAAGGAAGGAGTCACTCGTAGAACTGCCTCTCAAGAACAAAAGAAACAGGCTCTGCCTTCTTCCTAACCATAGTTATAAATCCCGTTTAATTGGACTTCTAGATGCAGTGGTGAGATGTACCTGAAATCCGTTACATTAAGGGCTTTGCCGAGGGCCGGACTGAGTAAGCATTCAGTAAATACTGTGGGGTCCATCCTCATTCTCTCTTTCCCGGGGGGGGGGAGAAGCTTTTCCAAAGGAATTTCCGCTTTCAGGTACAGAGTTGACCAAATAAAGAAAGGTAACAAGGAATGACGAACATCCTTCTCTTTAAAGCTTCATGCAGATGCCAATGGGATGGGAGGGCCCAAGTCTCCACACCCCCGAGGAGTGGCCTGCTCATGGCACCAGGGTCCCCCTCCAGACCTCAGGACGGGAGCCTGTCTGCCTCACTGCAAGGAACCCCAGCCAGTTCCGCATTCCTAACTTCAGGGATCTCTTGGCTGGCTAGAACTGAACGTTTCTTTTCCAAGACCGTGTATATCCAAGAATGGCTTCGTGTTGTCGCTAGAGGTAAAAGATGTTCTGTCTGGGTGTCAAGCTCCTGACTCGCAAACTCGGAACAGGGGGACATGCTTCCATTGTCTCCTGGCCTTTGGTACCTGACCAAGGCCAGCTGAGTTTTATGACAGCCACATCTCTTATTAATGCCCTTCACTTTACTGTGCTTCATAGATGTAGGGTTTTTTTTTGTTTTGGTGGGGTTTTTTGGTTACAAATTGAAGGCCGTTTGCTTTATTGCAACGGTCTAGAACCATACCTACACTATATCTGAAGGATGCCTGTACTTTGAATAGATAATAATTTTTAAATTATCTTCCATGACTGGATGCTTAATACATTTTTTTTAACCCTTCTTTGTTCATAGAGTTTCAGTGATCCAGCAAGGTGCCCCAGGCAACGGGTCTTTCCCTTTTGATTTCGCCTACCATGAAGAGCATTCTTCTAACATGAACCCTAGGCTCAGGGAAAGTGGTCTGTTTTTATCTTTGTTTCTTTCTGGTGAAAAAATTGTTGTGACATTTTTTGAGAAAGAGCTCTAATCTTTGCCTTTTCTCTGTGTTTTCTATCTACAATCTTCTCTGTCTCTGTTTCTATCACCTTTAGCATTTACCCTTACAATTTTGGGGTGAAATTCCCAGCTTGCCATCCTTGTCACTGACTAGATTTTTCTTTCTTTCTTTTTTTTTTTTTTTTTTTCATTTTTCTGAAGCTGGAAACGGGGAGAGACAGTCAGACAGACTCCCGCATGCGCCCGACCGGGATCCACCCGGCACGCCCACCATGGGGCGACGCTCTGCCCACCAGGGGGCGATGCTCTGCCCATCCTGGGCGTCGCCATATTGCGACCAGAGCCACTCTAGCACCTGGGGCAGAGGCCACAGAGCCATCCCCAGCGCCCGGGCCGTCTTTGCTCCAATGGAGCCTTGGCTGCGGGAGGGGAAGAGAGAGACAGAGAGGAAAGTGCGGCGGAGGGTTGGAGAAGCAAATGGGCGCTTCTCCTGTGTGCCCTGGCCAGGAATCGAACCCGGGTCCTCCGCACGCTAGGCCGACGCTCTACCGCTGAGCCAACCGGCCAGGGCTACTAGATTTTTCTTGATGTCAGCTCTAGTCTTTATGGACTCTGGTATCGTCTGGCACAGATGGCCTGGGTGTGAGTTCTGTATCTGCCTGGAATCCCTAACCTTAGGAAACCACTTAGCCTCTTTCCACAGCAACGCCATGACATTCGGAGAGGCTGGCTCCCCTTGGCCCCGGGAAAGGTGACCACATGCCACTCTTAAACCAACCAGAAGACCTTATCCACCCGAGACTGGTTTAGATATGGGGCAATTCAAGACAGGTCAAGCAGGAGTTTGTTTTTTTTTCTTTCAAAATGCCTATGTTCTTTTTTTTATTTTTTTATTTTTTTATTTATTTTTCTGAAGCTGGAAACGGGGAGAGACAGTCAGACAGACTCCCGCATGCACCCGACCGGGATCCACCCGGCACGCCCACCAGGGGATGACGCTCTGCCCACCAGGGGGCGATGCTCTGCGCCTCCGGGGTGTCGCTCTGCCGCAACCAGAGCCACTCTAGCGCCTGGGGCAGAGGCCAAGGAGCCATCCCCAGCGCCCGGGCCATCTTTGCTCCAATGGAGCCTTGGCTGCAGGAGGGGAAGAGAGAGACAGAGAGGAAGGAGAGGGGGTGGAGAAGCAAATGGGCGCTTCTCCTGTGTGCCCTGGCTGAGAATCGAACCCGGGTCCCCCGCACGCCAGGCTGATGCTCTACTGCTGAGCCAACCGGTCAGGGCCAGGATCAGGGTCTTAACCGTCACTGTTCTCTCTACCAGGAATACCAGGCTTCAGACAGCCTCAAAGCTCACTCCCTGACTTCACTCCGCTTTTTATTTAAAAAGGGCCTCTTGGGGGGGATGGCACCCTAATGGGTACCGCCTCCCTCACTCCCCACCACCTCTTCCTTCCTCTGCTTCCTGTCTCTCTTCTCCGCCATCCTTTCCTCCGCCTGACCTGCTGTGGATGTATTCACCTGTGTGTCGTCGTAGGACATAAGCCCCGTGAAAGGAAGACATTTATTACTACTTGTAATTTTTGTTAAAAATTGTGTTAAATTACTCTTGTCAACTGTCCCCCCCAAAACATACATACACACAATTTACTTTTTGAGTATTCACGCAGTGGCACCAGGAGCTCTTCGTTCCCTCACTCGAGCCTCGAGAGAACCCCGTGGGCCAGTGCCCTCATCACTGCCGTATTCAGACGGAGAAGCCGGGCACAGAGAGGCTCATTGCGTAGCCTGAGGTTGTGCAGCGAGGACGTCAGGACCGGGCTTGGACCCCAGTACAACGAGCTCCAGAGCTGCGTTCTTCACCGCCCCACCAGATGCAAAGGATGCTGTGGGATCTCTTCCTGTTATTATCAACCATTATCTCTACTTGCCCATGGCGGGACCCACGCCCCTGGAGGCCAGGGGACTGCACTCAGGTCATGGACAAGAACGTGCACTCGCTCCCGGGGCCGCAGTCCAGGACCCATCTCCGAACCAATATGCTGAACGCGCAGTTCGCTTGTTGCTCCCGTCAACCCCTTGACACCATGCTCCTTTTCTCCAGGCGAAAGGTAAAGACACTGAGGCGTCAGGGCTCAAAAGTCCCTGCTGAGACTGCCTGACTGCTCAGCAACAACACGCTTTTCAAGTAAGCGGCGAGTTGTACCAAAAAGCGAATGAGTGTTTTATTTATTAAAAAAAAATATAGGAGTTAGGATATACTATTAAAACCTGGGCCTGACCTGTGGTGGCACAGTGGATAAAGCGTTGACCTGGAAATGCTGAGGTCGCCGGTTCGAAACCCTGGGCTTGCCTGGTCAAGGCACATATGGGAGTTGATGCTTCCTGCTCCTCCCCCCTTCTCTCTCTCTCTCCTCTCTTTCTCTCCTTTCTAAAATGAATAAAAAATAAAAAACAAAACAAACAAAAAAAAGTAAAAAAAAACTGTGTGTATGCGTGTGCGTGCCTGTGTGTGTGTATGCGTGTATGTGTGTGTATGTGTGTCTGTGTGTGTGCGTGTGTATGCGTGTGCGTGCCTGTGTGTGTGTATGCGTGTGTGTGCACGTGTGTATGCGCGCGCGTGTGTATGTGTGTGTGTATGCGTGTGTGTGTTTGTGTGTGTATGCGTGTGTGTGTATGCGTGTGTGTGTGTGCACGTGTGTGTGCGCGTGTGTATGTGTGTGTGTATGCGTGTGTGCGTGCGTGCACGCACGTGTGTGTGTTTGTGTGTGTGTGTGTGCGCGTGCGTGCCTGTGTGTGTGTGTATGTGTGTGTGTGTGTATGCGTGTGTGTGTGTGTGTATGCGTGTGTGTGTGTGTGATGCTTCTGGAATAAGTACGGATGGAATAACCTCAACTTGAACTCTCTTCTCATGTGTTTGTACCTCTTTCCTTCAGCGTCCCTGGGTCTGTCCAGGATTTACTGCTACTGCCGCTGCCAACAAAGATTTCACCAGCAGACCGCACTCCTCTCTCCTCCTTTTAGGACCCTGAAGCCCCTCTCAGCGACAGCACCAGGGGCCACTGTGACTCTGCCCTCACTTCTCTGATGGGAGACGATGGGGAGACGGATCCTCAGGGAGGTGCGGGGCTGGCCACGGCCAGCTCGTTCCTGAGCAGCAGGGGCCACTGTGACTCTGCCCTCTCACTTCTCTGATGGGAGACGATGGGGAGACGATCCTCAGGGAGGTGCGGGGCTGGCCACGGCCAGCTCGTTCCTGAGCAGCAGAATCCTGAACGTGGCCTTGTCTCCAGATCCCGCTAACTCAGAGCAGGGCCCAGCGGTGCCAGATGGGTGTGTATTCACGGCACACCCCCCAGGAATAACCCCTGTGTCCTGGGTGGGTCTGGATGTGAGACGATGGCCACTCTGCTCTCTGACCCTGCACCCCAGCTTTCAAACGCTCAGTTTTTAGACGCATCTGTCCTCAACATCATGTATGTGGACGTCTACCCATCCCAGCCAGACGATGCTCTCACGCGTGGTGGTTCCAACCCGAGGCTGCCTCTTGCTCTCATCCAGAGGGTTACAATGTCCAGAGTTCTAGGACAAGGACGCATTTGGACACTGGTGCTAACAGGTGGACATGCTGGTGGACCTCACCGTCTTGGATGTGGTAAGAGAGGCCAGGGACCGCTCCCTACCCTTGGGTTGTTCGGAGAGAAAAGTATGGCCCAGGGAACAGGGCCTCTATTTGCGTGTGCTCTAAGCGTAAGCAGATCTGCGAACTCACAGGTGCTCTTCTGCGTCTCCCAGACCAGGGGGATTTCACACGGAGGTTTGGGTTCAAAGTCTACTCACCAGGCTCAACATACATTTGCTGAAATGTCCTCTGAGCACGTGGCCCTCCGGAACCAACTCACACAGATAGGCAGATGGTCTAGGACTCGGAAAGTTGGGGAACTGGCCCAAAATGGTGCCACATCCTCATGAAGGAATGAGCCAACAAGATTGGCCCCAGTCCCGAGACTGCCGTGTTGGTGGTCAGCTACGGGGTCCACTGGCCGCCGGCTCCCAGCTCATCACCTACACCACTCGGAGTTGGGCACCCCCAGTGCCGCGGTGCCCGGGAAGCAGGGGTGAAGTGGACAGTGTACGCATCTCGGGGGGCAAGGAGAGGAGGCGGCTGACCTAAGCCAGACGTGGGCCTTCCCACAATGCTCTGCGGCGCCCTCTACCCCCAGACACCCCGGCCTGTCGGGGTGGGGAGTGGGTCTTAAAAGGGCGATGTTCCTTCCTGTTTCTTGGCGCTGTGAACTGAAGATAACGCATAATCATAGACTTCCAGAGCAGAAAAGGCCCCTATAGATGATCGAAGCCAACCCTTTCAATGCACCGCTTAAGAAGGCAGGGCCTGAGAAATACTTCTTTCTGAGAATGTGTGACGCAAATCAATGTCTCTGGACCTTGGGCTTCCACGTGGGCCCCGCGATCATTGTGCTTCTCCAGACTGCACGATATTCAAGTCAATGGAGGAGATTTCCTGTCATTTCACTTCCTAATTCTGTCTCCCCCCCCCCCCAGACAGTTAGAAAGCCTCTCTCTCTTAATGTTTGGGATAAACTTCCAGCAACAAGAATGGGCTTAATCCCTCTTGGGGTCGCAAAGCTGCTTCCAGCCAGAGAGGCTGTCTGTCAGCATCCTGGAGCTAGGGGCCAGGAGTCCGGATGGAGGCGGACAAGGAGAGGGCCATTTCTGGGTCACCCAGCTGCCCAATGCCCTCGGGTGGCCGCAGGAGAGGGGAGGGTAACCTACTTTGCTTAGGAAATACTGCGGATGGCCCAGTTTATTGGAGGCAGTCCTAGAAAAGTCTCAGCACTTGTCCTGTTTTCACGGTTCACACCGTTCTCAGCCGGGCAGAGCCTGGCTGTCTCCTTCTGCCTGGTCCACGACACACGGCCTCGCGCCCCTGACCCCACCATCCGGCCTGCCTTGATCCGCCCCCGAGTCTTTGTTCTCCAACAAAGTGATCTGAGACTGAGATCCTGACAGCAAGGTGGCCACGTGGGATGGTGGCACATTTCTCAGAAATATTTTCAACACGTTCAGACTCTGTTGGTGGAGGACCTGGAACCTGAGCCCGGACTTCAAGGCGTGTCACTGGCGGGTCAGCCGGCTTGGCAGCAAGGAGCAGCACAGAGGTGGGGACAGGAAGACGTGGGACAGAACCAGCAGGTGGAGGAGGCAGGGGACGAGTTCCTATCCCAGCTGTGCTGCTAATTTTCCATGCCACCTCTCTGAGTGTCAGCTGCCTTACTTGTAAACTAAGAAGACCTAACTATAAGGTGGGGGGAGGGGCAGCTGGCAATATTTAGAGACTGAAGTGAAGCTAGAAGTCACACCTCCCAGATCTGCGGTATATACATTTCCAGGGTCTCCAGCCCGGGCCCTCAGAGGCTTGTGGGAAACCCCAGGTGGGCTTTGAAGGGTCAGGGAGAAGCTGGGGAGTACAGCAGGCTCGGTGTCCGCCCTCCACGCTTCAAATCAGGGCCACCACTGTGTCCTCTTGTCCCTACTCCCCCAACTGAGACCCAAGGGCATTTCTGGATTTCCCAGATAAAAAGAGCTTCTAGTCACCTGTAGGCTGGACACCTGGTTTCCTGGGAACTTCGGGAGGGTAGAGGCTCCATCTGTGTGAGTCATCGTCCTGCCTCTGTGCCCAGGAACACTCAGGCGGTGCCCAAGAACTACTCACCGAATGACCACATTCATCTGAGTCTCTGTTTTCCCTTTGTGCCAAAGAAAACACAGATCATTTTCCTCCCGTGGGCTGCGTTCTAGGGGAAGGGAGGGGGCCACAGACAGGGAGAAGGATCGGAAAGTCTTCCTCCGTGTATGGGCATCAGACTCGAGAAGACACGTGTCAGTCTGACAGCTCTTAGATCAGGTGACGGGCCTGGCACTGAGCGGAGGAGAACTTCATGGGGTGGGGAACTATTTCCGAGAGATGTGGCGTTAGAAACTAAAGAAACATGGGTCTTCTTGGGTTGTCATTTTCGGGAGAAGGGGAGCACATTCTACTGCTGGCTCTGCACCCTGAAGCCTTTAGGGCACCATGTTGTCTTATCTAGAGTATCCTTCCTCCTCAACTTGATGTTCTGGGTGTGGGATCCAGACTTCCGGCAGCAGTAAAAGGCAAGTAAAAACCAGGTGTCTTGTATAGTATGTAAATTATCTATATTTAAAAAGTAAGTGAAGCCCTGGTCAAGCTGGGAGTGTGACTCAGGGAATTAAATCCATGCTCCAGTGTCTGTGGAGCGAAAAAGAAAGGGGAGGGGAGGGGGGAGGGGAAGGGAGGGGAGGGGGGAGGGGAGGGGAGGGGAGGGGGGAGGGGAGGGGAAGGGAGGGGAGAGGAGAGGAAGGAAGGAGGGGAGGGGAGGGGGAGAGGAGGGGGAGGGGAGGGGAAGAGAAGGGAGTGGAAGGGAGAGGAGAGGAAGGGAGGAAGGAGGGGAGGGGAGGGGAAGAGAAGGGAGTGGAAGGGAGGGGAGAGGAAGGGAGGAAGGAGGGGAGGGGAGGGAGTGGAAGGGAGAGGAGAGGAAGGGAGGAAGGAGGGGAGGGGAGGGGAAGAGAAGGGAGTGGAAGGGAGGGGAGAGGAAGGGAGGAAGGAGGGGAGGGGAGGGAGTGGAAGGGAGAGGAGAGGAAGGGAGGAAGGAGGGGAGGGGAGGGGAGGGGTAGGGGAGAGGAGGGGAGGGGAGGGAGTGGAAGGGAGAGGAGAGGAAGGGAGGAAGGAGGGGAAGGGAGAGATGGGGCAGGAAGGAGGGGAGGGGAGGGAGGGGAGGGGTAGGGGAGAGGGAAGGGGAGGGGAGAGGTGGGGCAGGAAGGAGGGGAGCGGTGTGGCTGCAGCACAGGACACGGAGAGCAGAGACTGCAGCTCAGCCACTTAACTAGCACTGTGACCTTGAGTTATCCTGTCTCAGGTCCCAGGTCCCCCACGAGTAAAATAAAGGCGGCTGGAATGGAAGAGCGCCAGCTCTCTCTTATTCTTTGGTTTGGGAATTATTTTAAGACACGCTAATGAAGTGCGGATAAAATTAGAACGATGTGAGTTTTGAAGAACTCTCCCCGTTCTCAGTGAGAGATTAAGAAGAAACAGAACGGGAGTCCGCGTTCCTCTGTGAACCTTCCTAGCGAAGGGCTTTTGAAGAAGCATCTGCTCCTGTGGGCACGGGAGGGGAAGACGGGCGAACACGGCTTGAAAATATTTTTCTTCAGGAATAATAATGCCAGTGAGGGACGGCTTCCTTCTTCCGGGCTAACTCTTTCTTCCTTTCTCCCACAAAGCTTCAAAGGTCCCCCAATAATTTAAAGAAAAATCTCAAAGTTAATTAAGTAAGCATCCTACTGATACCCTGATGCCCAATTTATCCTTTAAAACAGTGATTTTCAACCTTTTTTTTTGTTCATGGCACAAACACACACTAGTTACTAAGGTCAGTGCCCCTGACTAAATACAACCATTTTCATCTCATGGCACAAATAAATTAGTTACTAAGGAAGAAGAGGTCAGGGCCCCTTTTTCTTTAGTAATTAGTGTATGAGTGTGTGAGAAACAAAGGTTGAAAATCACTGCTTTAAAGAATAGATGCAATCACACATTTTTACTGGGAAGCTACAAATCCTTAAGATACTTTGATGAGAGCATTCTAATAGAAAACGCAGCACTTTCTATTTGGATGAACCCATTTATGAAGGCAGTGAACTTCCTCTGAGTGGACCGAGTGCACTCTGTTAGTGAACCCTAAGAAGTGAATGACATGCTGCAAATTAACTTATAAAGAGTTTTGAATTTTAGTATAACAAAAAGAATTAGACTCCAGTATCTGAAGTCTGGAGCTCCACGTCTAATATGGCTTATGTTAACTCATTGTAATCTCTGGGCAAAAAAAGAGAAAAAACATAATAAATAAATCCTACTATCTGAAGGTACCAGAGAAAGACAAAAAGCAGATACATTAGAAGAGATGTGGTCCTTTAAATAAAATCATGAGTGGTGAGTTCTATGTTTGTACTATCTTTGTCTTGAAGAAACCCCATAGTCTCCAGGGCAGGAAGTACCTAGATCTCAAGCAGGAAGCCACATTGGCCCAATCAGGGAACTGGGTTTGAGATGGACGGCCGAGGGGCTGGAATTGGAAGGAAAGATCCCTGCAATGAGATACCATGGAAGGAGGAGCCCCCGAAACCTGCCGTAGAACTCCCCTTAAATCCTGGGCTGACCCGGAACTGTGCGTGCGCAGACCAGACTGCAAGCAGACGAGATAAAAATACAAGAATGGCAAAACGAGAGGACTGGGTGGATTTCCTGCCGCCCACGTCAGGGGAGGCCGAATTCAGAAAGTCATTCTCACTAAGTTAGGGGGAAACTTGGTAAACACACCAGACTGGTTCCTATAACCTCAGAAAGGCCACTCATTAGGGGTGAAGACTCTGAGGACTCAGGGTAAAGCCAAGGGACTCGCCCAATGAGGTGAAGAGCCAAGCCTCCACAAGCTCGGGATGGGCCGGTCATCTAACGAATTGCTAGAACAAGACACCATACTCTTCAGAAAGTAATGGAATTCAGGGTCTCTACCATGGATTATTCACAATACCTAAAATATGACAAAAAGTTACCACACATGCAAAAATATCTGACTAATATTTAAAAAAAAAAGATCAGTTAAATGGAAGCAAATCCACAAATGACTTGGGTTCTATAATAATGAAAAAACTCTAAAATATGTTAAAGAGTCTTCGGAACAAGTTGATTATATGAGTGAATATTATTAGGAATGACTATAATGAGTTTCCATGTTTCAGAAGAGGCATAGAAACTAAAAAAAAAAAAAAAAAATCAAACAAACAAAATAAAAACCCCAAAACCCAAAAGTAGTCCAAGCCTGTGCCCAGGAACAATGGAAATGGTGGGGAAGAGAGGAAACAAGAGAAACTCTTAGAACCATACATGAGATTAAAACTTTACAATGAAACGGAGCCTTATCAGATAAAGTGAGACCATGATAAAATTACTCACATACCGGGCTAGCCTTCCTTCTGTAAACAAGCGTGAAACTAGGCAAAACGTAAGAAGCATCAGGCGGGAATTTTGATTGGTGAGGCTCACGAGCGCCCAGCTTTCTGCCTACAGGCACTTCCAGATTGCAGCCCAGCGAGGAAGGGAGTGGGGCTCAGTAGCTTCAATGAACTAGGGGAGGTCAGAGTCCAGGGTTAGGCAGTGGCTAGGGATTGCAGGGCCAGAGCACTCGAGTGGAGACAGCAGAAGGGAGGCGGTCTCAAACTCGGCACAGGGGTGCTCTCAAGACTTGGGTCAAAGGCCAAGACGGACGTGAGCCTAGTTGAGAGTCTGTGAAGCCTGACCCTGAGCAGCTGCTGGGGAGCTGGGAGCTGGACAGATATTCCAAAAGCAGTACAGGACTCGACTCAGGAGTTCTCACCAGGTGGCGTAGAGAGTCCTTGCTGCACAATCCGGGCTAAAAAGCCCACAGCCAAGGACCAAGTCTGCTCTAGTCCTAGACTACTCTCCACCGGAGACCTATCTGAACAAAATTACGTAACAAGATTCCAAAGGATCGAGCAAATTGAAAGCATGCAAGAATATAAATCAACACATCTAAAGGGAGGCAAAAGTCAAATTGTCAACAACATGGTGCCCAGAATGTCTAGCACATAAATAAAAATTGGTGGGCCCTGGATGGTTGGCTCAGTGGATAGAGTATCAGCCTGGCATTGATTCCCAGTCAGCACAGAAGAGAAGCAACCATCTGCTTCTCTCCCTCTCCCTAGCCCCTTCTCTCCCTCTTCTCTTCCTGCAGCCAGTGGCTCAGTTGGTATGAGCACATCAGCCTCAGGCACTAAAAATAGCTTACTGATTCAGGCATCGGCCCCAGACAGGGTTGCCGGGTGGATTCAGGTTGGGGCACATGCGGGAGTCTGTCTCACTGTTTACCCTCTTCTCACTTAGAAAGAAAAATACATGAAAAGCACTAGAAAAAAGTGACTCGTGACCAGGAAAAAAAATATCAGTTAATTAAAACTGGCCACAAAAACACCAAGAGCTGGAATTTAAAAAAACCAAAAAACATTAAAGCAGCTATTATAAATATGTTCAAATACTAAAGAAAATATATAGTGATAATAAGTAATACATGAAAATCTCAGCAGAGAAATGGAAACTCTTGAACCAAAGGGTGAAATGAGAATTCTACAACTGAAAAAGAACAACTTAAAAAAAAAATTAGTGTGCTTAACAAATTGGAGATAGAAGAAGAATGGGTGAGTGAATTTGAAGACAGATCACTGAAAATAAGCTCATCAGTAAAACAGAGAAAAAAGTTAAAAAAAAAAGAAGAACTCAGCTGTGAAACAATATCCAGCAAGCTATCATATAAGGAAACGCAGTCCAAGGAGATAAGAAAGAATAGCGATGAAAAAGATCTGAATAAATATTTGCTAAACTTTTCCAAACTTTATTACTATTATTTTTTAAAAAGCAACCACATATACAAGAAGTTCAGGGTCCTCAACAGGATAGATTAAACAGTAACAATAATACATAGAGAAACCCTGGTCAAACGACTGAAAACTCAAAATTTGAGAAAATTGTAAAAGCAGTCAGAGGGGGGGAAATCATATATATCACATAAAAAATAACAAAGAGAAGACTACTATTTACTTAATTTATAAACCAATGAAGGCCATAAGACAATGGGATAACGTTTTTAAGGTGTTCAAAAGGAACAAATGTCAACCTGGAATTCTATAAACAGTAACTATCTTTCAAAAGTAAAGGCAAAATAAAATAAAATAAAACAGAACTGTAACAATTTGACCAAGAAAATGAAGTTGTATTGGTTTATAACCCCCAAATTATAAAATACACATCCAGAAGTCTGTACCAATATAAATATATAAATGGGAGAGAATAGACAAATCTCCCTTGCATAAGACTCCAAAACTAATCTATACATTCCCCTCTCAAAGAGGTGGTACGTACATCCCTGTTTCTTCAGTGCGGCTGTACACAGTGACTTCCTTCCACAGCGTACAGGACGGAAGCGGAGAGATAGGAAGTCACTGGGTGCTAGCGGAGTCTCGCTAAATCCAAGCCTGGTCATCAAGATGAACACCAACAGCGGCAAGTCATGTTGACAGCATATACTGTTGATTTGTTGTGATAAAAATGTGACACTTTACCCCTGTGGCCCTCAACTTCGAAACACATAACCCCCCAGGATGGTCATAAGAAAAATACCATACAAATACCACACAAGGGACATAATACAAAATACCTAAGCAGTCCTCCCCCAAACTGTCAAAGGCATCAAAAATAAGGAAAATCTAAGAAACTGTCATTGTCTAAGGAGAAGAGACAATAGATGTAACACGACATCCTACATGGAAGCTGGAGCAGGAGAATGACATTGGGTGAAAACCAAGGACTTTAGTAGGAATCGCGTTACCAATGCGTCAACTGCGACAAATGGACCAGACTAATGGCACGTATTGATGACGGGAAACTGGGCGGGGGGTCTTTAGGAACTCCTGGCATTCGCTCTGCAACTCTAAAGGTGTTCTAAATTAAAAGATTATTTTAAGAGAAAGGTAATAAAGATATGAGTTGTATTTTGTTTTGTTTTTTAATGATGACCAAAGAAAAGACATTTTCAGAAAAGACAAGCTGAAAGAATTTATCACCGGCAGATTCACTTTATAAGAATAAACTATAAACAGCCCTGGCAGGTTAGCTCAGCGGGGTAGAGTGTCATCCTGAAAACACCAACATCAGGGGTTCTATAACCGGTCAGGGCACATGCAGGAAGCAACCAATGAAGGCATAACTAAGTGCAACATCCAGTGAATGTTTCTCTCTCCCTCCTTCTCTCTCTCTCTCTCTCTCTCTTTCCGCCTCTGTCACTCTCCCTTCCTCTCTGTCTCTATAAAATCAATCAAGGAAGAAAGTTGTTTTTTTTTAAAAAGAAACTGTCAAGGAATTTCTACTAAAGTGAAACAGTACTAAGTAGCAATTTGGATTTCTATGGAGGAAGAACAGTCCCTGGAAATAGTAAATATGTAAATATCAATAAATGCTAAAGCCTATTTTTCTTTCTTTTGTTATATTACTTACTTGACTGAAGTAGAAATAAAGCCACGTAGAACGGAGTTTAAAATATATCTAAAATTGGCTTCCGGTTACGATGACCACATAGATAAATACAGTCCTCACATCCTCCCACAATCACAACAAAATTACAACTAAACTTCAGAACAACCGTCAGGAAATCACCTGAAATTTACCCAAATGGAAGTTCTACCACGGAGGCTTTCAAGAAGCCACACAGAGACTGGTAGGAGGGGCTGGTCCCACAGCCACGTGTGATGGTGAAAAATCAGGAGGGGTGTCTCAGCTGCAGAGGTCGTCCCTGAGGAGTGAGGGGTCCCAGCCTCACACCTGGCCCCCAGCCCTGGGTCCCCGTGTCTGGAGGAAAGTCTCCACAACTGATGACTATAAGGACCAGCAGGGATTGTGGCTGAGGGTGACAGATGGCTGTGGAGACCCCGGCAGCCCCGCTGGAGGGCTCACCCAGGGACTTGCTCAGACTCACTGGCTCTGAGCTCTAGTGCTGAGACAACAACTCAAAAGATACCAGGGACATACAGGGAGGAACTGAATTGTCAAACATCAAGGAGAGAGCGGGAAGGACAGCGTTCTCCCAGACAGAAGTGCTGGCAGAAGTCACTGTTCCTTTGCTGAGCCCTCCCCGCTCAGAGCCAGCAGGTGGACACCATACTGAGTCTCCATCAACCTGGCCGTCATGTCTGCCACGCCCTGCTGAGCCCTCAGACCCCGCCGCACCTGCCTGTGGGCCAGCCGAGCTGTTTCCAGGGGCTTTTCCACAGGAATGGCCTGTCTTGGCTTCTGCTTCAGACTTTCCTAAATTCTCTCCAACAACCAGCACCTGGCTTTGGTGAGCCACCTGACTGACGCTATGTGGCCTCAGGTGCTGCCCTGGTGGCAGCCGGCCTTGGCTGATGCCTTGGCCTCTCCTGGGCACCTCCAAGTCCAGCACAAGTAGCGGTCACCTGCAGATGGCTTAGTAGCTCATGCTGGGTGGCCCCCGGCAGACTGTGAGCAGTGGCTGACCTTGGCCTGCACCTCCCGGGAGGCCCCAGAACCGGCGCCCCCGGTCGACAGCTTCAGACCACATCAAAGCGCCACCCAGTCACCTCCCCAAGCGACGCCGTCAAGGGGCTGACTCCGCCGGCCCCGGGTCCCACTGACGTGAGCTCTGCTCTGAGCGCTGGGCCCCTGCACAGCTGAGCCTGCACAGTGGTCACAGCAAGTCTTTGCAGCTGATCGGCCTGGGGGTAAATCCCTCCAACTGATGTGCCCACAGCAATCAAGGCTCAACCACAATAGGAGGGTGTACACAGCCCACAAACGGGGGTGGGGGGACGAGCACACCTGGAGCGCCCAGCTCAGGTGAATGGTGAGGCTGAGCCACTGGACCCTAAAGCACACCTGCTCCATTAGAGCCCTCTACCCAGTGGACGACATGCAGCAGCTCTACCTAATCCACAGAAACAAACACAGGGAGGCTGCCAGAACGCGGAGACAAAGAAACAGTTCCCAAACGGAATAACAGGAAAAAAAATCCCGGAAAAAAAACTCAATAATACAGAGACAAGCAATCTACTAGACGCAGAGTTCAAAACACTGGTTATGTCCTGGCCAGGTGGCTCAGTGGATAGGGCTTCCACCTGGCACACTGAGGTTGCAGACGTGATCCCCAGTCAGGGCACATAGAAAAGCAATCAGTCCAAGAAACAGCAGCAAAAGGGATAAAAAGGAAGAGTGTGTTTTGGTAAAACTACAGACCAAAGAAATAATAGCAATCGTAAATTCAAAAAAAGCAAAATTCAAAGAAATGAGAGAGTTTGACAAAACAACAATCATGGTGAAACATATTCACTAGGGTTTTTAAAATATGGGGTTAAGGGCTCTGGCCAGTTGGCTCAGCAGTAGAGCATCGGCCCGGCATATGGATGTTCTGGGTTTAATTCCCAGTCAGGGCACACAGGAGAAGCGTCCATCAGCTTCTCCACCTCTGCCTATCTCGCTTCTTTATCTCTCTCTCTTCTCCTACCCTCCTGCAGCCATGGCTTGATTGGATGGAGTGAGTTGGCCCGGGCACCAAGGACAGCTCCATAGCCTCCACCTCAGGCGATAAAAAATGGCTCCAGTTACAACAGAGCAAGGGCCTCAGATGGGCAGAGCATCACTCCCTGGTGGGCATGCCAGGTGGATCCCAGTTGGGGCACATGCAAGAGTCTGTCTCTGCCTCCCTTCATCTCACTAAAGAAAAAAAAAAAATATATATATATATATATTTATATATATATATATACACACACACATATATATATGAGGTTAAAAAATATATTGGCTATATACATTATACATAACAAAGGTTACAAACATGTGTGGATAGCCAAGCAAACATAAAATACACTTTTGCCAAATATTCATAAAGCATTTAGAAAAATCAGTGACTGAGCCACAAAGAAGAGCTCAATAAACCTGTCAAAGCAGAAACTGTAAGAGGCTCATCCGCAAATTAAAATTGTATATGAATAAGTAATTCCCAAAACGACTGTCTGTAATATTTTTAAATGCAAACATAAAAACTCTTCCAAATAATTTTTGTGTACAAAGGGAAAGGAGGCTAAAATTAAACATTCTTCAGAAAATAACTTTTAAAGCTGTTTGTGATATTTCAAAATCTATTAGATGTGTGACCAAAATCTTAAGATGAAAAATTATGCGCTAAATTCCTCTGGAAGAAAACAAGAATGAGCCAAACTGAGTAAAGCCCAAAGAAAAGAAAGGGACGGAGTTAAGACCAACACAAGGAGACACAAATTAAAAAAAAAGAAAAAGAAAAAAGCAAACCTGGTAATAAACCCAAACCTACTTTACTGAAAAGCTCAATAAACAAAATGTGCAGAACCTGGTCTCTGGTGGGGGAGGGGAGGAAACCCGCACGAGCCCGCAGAGCATCAGCAATGACAGAGGGAGAGGGAGTCAGTGCAGGGCACTGGAAGATGCTGTCCTGACAGGCCCTCAGCCACCTCTTTGGAGCTACAGGTGACGCACGGTCTGTCACTGCCTCTGCTGGGCTCAGGTGCGTGTGGGAAGGACGAAGAAGCGCACCAATGCTGGCTTTTACCAGCACCAGATTCAGAAGCAGGTCAGCCAAAGACCCAAGGCGCCCTGAGACCCACCGATGGCTGCCTCCCTCTGTGGGCTGCTTGTGAAGCTCTGTGCCAGAAGTGCCTCTGGCGGAGTCGGGAGGATGGGGCGGATGGATCCGCCCTGAGGGGCGGTGCCCTCAGGCTTCAGGGAAGGTGGCGGGGTGGCGTGGGGCCCTCCCACCAGGGCCCCAGGATTAGGTCTCTCCTGGATCCCCCTCACTCCATGCAGACTGCCGGGGGGGGGGGGGGTGTGGAGCCACTAGGAGTCGGGCGAGGGAGACCCCCTGAGCCGGGAGAGTTGGTCTGCCCGCAGCCAGGACAGTGGTTCTACTGAGTCTCCCATGAGCGGGGAGCACCAATTAGATTCTCAGGAAAGTGAGGGAACTAACACCTGCTTCAAAGAAAGGCAACTGAGGGACTGTCACCCCCTGCGTCTGTTCAGACCCCTTCTCCCTGGTCAAGGCTGCTGACTCATCAGCTGGGCCTAATCTCCAAAATGTAGATGAGATTCCCGAGAGTGGAGCAATTGCTACCCCCCCCCCCCCCCATGTGGTAGGGAGAGTTGTACTCCACCCAGGAAAGATGGCGACTGCAGTTTTGGAGAATGACTCACCACAGGGACCCTGGTAGCTGTTCCCTTGTGTTCCCCCCTCCTCCCCCAGAACTGTAAACTATAGACTCTCCTCACACGTCTCTAGTCCACTGAGCCCTCCTTCCGCCATAGCTTAGGATAAGTCACTGTGAACAAGATAAGTGTACTGGCTCTTTAAGAGGGCACCCGTGTGTCTGCAGACTCTCCAACTCTCTGCGGCAGACAGAGACCTCATCCCTTTGCACAGCGGAAGGCTGTGTGACCAGCTCGTCTCAGCTCTGGTGCTCTGGGCTGGGGAGCCTGGCTTGGGGTTTAGTTCTCACACTTCTCGGGGTGTGCCCCCGGCAGGCCAGCTGTCCCTCTGAAAGGTCAGCCACTGCCCGCAGGAGCTGGGCCAGCCCTTCCTACCAGTCTCCGCGTGGCTGCTTCTGTGCATACGCGGTTCAAAGACTTCTCTTCATTTAGTCTTGAGTTAGTTTTTCCAGGTGATTGTTTTTTTAAATTTAGTGATAACTCTAGTTCTGTACTGGGAGGGGGTGGGTGTAACATCCACCTACTCTGCTGCCATCTTATATCCCCCATAGAAATGTATTTGAACGGGGGGGGGGGGGGGGGGAGAGGAAAGGTAAAAATAATATGAATAGGAAATTCATAGAAGAAATAAAAGTTTCTTTTAACATATGAAAAGAAATGCAAACTAAATAAGAGTACCCTGTAATTATTTAATCTATCCGATTGGAAAATAATTAGATTCTTACTCTTCAGGTATATTGAATTTATAGAAGGAAGTGCGCCATCCGCTCACAGTGCGTGAGTGTGAATTAACCCAATCATTTTGACGGCAATTTGGTTTTACCCAATGGTGTGCCGGAACCAGCCAGAGCCGGCTCATACCAGTTCACAAGAATCCGTAGTTCAGTGTGCAGGAGTTTTTCTTGGGGGGGGGGGAGTTGCTAATGTGAGATTGGCCATGGTGGCAGTGTTCACACGACAGACATCAGCAAAGGCTATAAATCAGATGGCTGTTTTTATTGGCTTGGTTTTTCTGACAGCCAGTTTCTGAGCGCACCCATGCCTTCAGATATCTCAAAAGGAAAACTGGGCGTAATCTTGATCTAGCATTCCTGGAGAAATTATTGTGCACATGCAGAAGGAAAAAAAAACTTAAAAAATAAACAACCTAAATATTTAGATGCTCATTAGTAAGAAAGTGATTAGGCCCTGGCCGGTTGGCTCAGTGGTAGAGCGTCGGCTTGGCATGCAGAAGTACCGGGTTCGATTCCTGGCCAGGGCACACAGGAGAAGCGCCCATCTGCTTCTCCACCTCTCCTTCCTCTCTGTCTCTCTCTTCCCCTCCCACAGCCAAGGCTCCATTGGAGCAAGGATGGCCCGGGCACTGAGGATGGCTCCATGGCCTCTGCCTCAAGCGCTAGAGTGGCTCTGGTCGCAACAGAAGCGCTGCCCCGGATGGGCAGAGCATCGCCCCCTGGTGGGCATGACAGGTGGATCCTGGTCGGGGGCATGCAGGAGTCTATCTGACTGCCTCCCCATTTCCAGCTTCAGAAAAATACAAAAAAAAAAAAAAAAAAGTGATTAAATTTATTCCATATTTCGAAATTGCTATTTTACAAGAATGAGGTCGATGTGCCAATCCTGCTATAGTTTATTGTTGAATAAATAAAGAAATTTGCAGGATATATAAAATATTATCCTATTTTAACTACTCACATATGCTTACAGCATACTATTTCATATGTCTTTAGACAAAGTCTATTTGGATGCATGCCAAACTGTTGAAAGTAGTTATTTGCTCTTTAATTGATTTATAAATGTACGTACTTGCAAATCGTCAGCAGATACTATTTTCAGAAAAATAATCTGAAATAACTTTTGGATAAAAGAGTTAATCAAATTGTAATTTCAGGTTACCTAAAAATCATGACCATGAAAATAATACATCGCAAAAAATTATGAAATGTGGCAACAGCTGTAATAAGAAGGAAGTTCCTATCTTTTATATAATTACCATCATAAACAAAAGTTAATGAATTAACTAAGCTCTCAACTTAATATTTTATTAAATAAGACTCAGGGAAATTGAGAAAAAAGGATTCACACATAAAAGCAGTAATTAATGAATTTTGAAAACATGCAAAGTATAATAATAAAATTAGTCCTTGATGCCTAGTTCTATAAAAAAAAGAAAATATGCAAAGTATAATAATAAAATTAGTCCTAGACACCTAGTTCTATAAAAAACAATCAGTAAATCCGTAAAACTGGCACATTTTAGTAACGTATGTATATTTATATATGCCAATGAGTAAGAGAATACAACTAAAAATGTGAAGCTTAAAATTCATGGAAATTAGTGATACGCTTGAAAATCGGGACCCAACAGAATGGGTGTGCTCTCATCTTCCATATGTGTCCACCCAAAAGGAGGTTTTTGAAACGTCAAGAGAGATATATCATACTTATGCTATTCACATTATCCTTACAATAGGAAAAAAATGTAAACATCCCAATTGATTTGACTAATGCACAAGGTTTTTTTTTTTAAATATTATGTATTAAGATGCACCGTGTATAAAGTGAGTTAAGGAAGTCATCACATCACCAAATTTTCGTAACAGAGAGCATCTACATCCCTGATTTAATGAAAGCTAAAGTTATTGACAAACCACTCTGTAAATTATTGACATTGCTAGAGCATGGCCCTTTAACAGAACCCCAGCGACCACACACCGGGGAGTGAAAAATCTAACATCAGACATGAGCACATCAAGGCCTCGGAGAACGAGAAGCAAAGCAGAAACAAAACCAAGCGGAATTAGGGCATGACCCCCACCTAGGCGTACAAGGGTCTTCCCGCCTCCAAAGAAGAAACACAGCAGACAGACCACTGATAACATGGGATGGGGGCAGGGCATAATAGACACGGGGTCAGGTGAGAAACAAGCCAAAATAGTCGATTCAAGTTCTTGCTGGGACAAACCTGCCACTGGACCCAACTAGCGTGGTAATTCCCCCTCAAGGATGAAAGTCGATTGTGCTTAGATTTCCAGATCCCACACTCGCGCTAAGAATGCCCACGTGGGCGCTGTGTGCTTCTCCAGCAATGGCCAGTCTTAAGTAGGAAATTGATAAACCCACTCGTTTGAGCTCAACGGTTCACTCTGCCCCTACAGGTCCCACTCGGAAAGGTCGCCTGCTCCTCCCTTGAAGCAGCAAGCGTGCTCTGGGCGGCTGCTGCCCGCCTGGGGGGCTGGAGGAGACTCCCCGTGGGGACCTGCCCAACAGAACTTGAGTCTGGGCTGCCGCCGGAGCCCTGGGCAAAGATCAGCCGCGAGGTCGCGGAGTCTCTTTATTAAGGAACCAATCATGCCGTACAAACTCGATTGCCTTTCGCCTCAGCTTGTGAAACGAGCGGGCAAAACACAGGCGAGCGCAGCGTCTGCGGGGTGGAGTGAGTTATTCAATGGAACGTTCCGGAAGTCAGACCCGGGAAGACGGAGATGCGTGGCCTCGGGGAGAAGCGGAGGTCCGAGTGTACCCATGGTGCCCTTGGCTGCGAAAGGGAGAGGACCTTGCTCCTGGCATTTTCGGGGGAGATTTCATTGTGTTGTGTTTGCGCACGCGTATGAGGTGGGGAGGGAGGGACGGGCGTGGGCGGATGTTCGCGTGTCTAGGGAGCTCGGGTCACCCTGATGGAGTCCCAGCAGACCTGTCCCCCTCGCTGTCCCTTCTCCATGCCGGCACCCCTGCCCCCGCATGGCCATACTCCTGAACAGGAATTCCGGCACAGCCAGAGCACTGGGTGAGATTCAGGACCGACTCCTCCCTCCCTCGGGACTGCAGGTTTCTTGTTGTAACGCTGGAACTTGGGCTGGAACAATCCATGTCTTTCAACCACTGGTTCGCGGACCTGTCCGCCAGAAATATGGTGCCGGTCCGCGAAATGGTCAACTGCCCTGCCGTTGAATGCATTTTCTAGTCGAATTCACTCAGCTCAGGGACTAGAGTCTTAGCGGTCCCAAACTCATCCTCCTAGGTTCACCGGTCCCCACGTGCAAAGAGGTGGGAACTGGCCTGACCTGTGGTGGCGCAGTGGATAAAGCGTCCACCTGGAAATGCTGAGGTCGCCGGTTAGAAACCCTGGGCTTGCCTGGTCAAGGTACATATGGGAGTTGATGCTTCCATCTCCTCCCCCGTCTCTCTCTCCTCTCTCTCTCTGTCTCTCTCTCTCCTCTCTAAAAAAAAATGAATAAATAAAAGTAAAAAAAAAAAAAAAAAGAGGTGGGAACTGGGCTGGACGTGCTGAGCGCCTCTCCAACCCTGCCTGTCCACATGAGGCTCTAGGGACCTGAGTGTCTTTGTGCCCCTGGCCTCACTTCTCCCCAAGCTGGGTTTTAAAGGTGGCAGCTCAGACCCTGTGGGGGTGCCTTATTTGAAGGCATCAGAAAAAAAAAATTGCCCCTTTCCAAGGACAGTCCATCCATTCTCTTGTTGATATTAAAAACCCGACAGCTGTTACCTTAGATATTCGCCCCCCCCTCCAACTTGACCTGTTAGAAACAAGAGAAGCAGCTTCCATTTTTAAATGCATGTCTCGTGTGGCCTCCCAAGGGTCTCGTGTGGCCTCCCAAGGGTCTTTACGGCCCGTTCTGGGTCGCTGTGCACACGTCTGGCACGGGACTGACATGTCGCCCCCGCTGCGTCCCCGCCTCCCCACTGAAGGCTCCGCAGCACAGCGCTCTTTTCGTCTTGGTGTTCTTTTAGCCTTGTTCTTTCCCTTCTTGCGTTTTGCCCACTGGCCTTGGAAACCGATGTAAGCCCAGCGACTCTTGGTTTCACCCATGGAGTCGGAACATGAATTCAAGCAGCTTCAGTGGTGCGATCGGCTAGCACACGGCACTCAACGGAGGTGAATTCACCGTGAATAGGGTGTTGCTTCAGTGGTGCAATCGGCTAGCACACGGCACTCAGCGGAGGTGAATTCACCATGAATAGGGTGTACAGAGATTTATAAAATCCCTAATTTTACTGACTGCTGGCCATATAGTAAAGGCTTTATAAACGCTTGCTTATGCAATGCAAACAGTGTATCTCTAAAGAGGTTGGTCTTAGGAGCCCTGTTTTACGCATGAGGAGACTGAGGCACAAGAGGTATCAGATAGCTTGCCCAAGGGTTCACCTCTGGCACATGCTTTGCTTGGCCAGGGATGAGATGTGATGTACGTGGAGGAGCTTCCAAAGGCCCACCACCACAGCCAGTGTGACCTCTAGACCCGTAGCCATCAAAGGACTCTGTGAACCACAGAAATCAGAGCAACAGGCTGTCCGTGGAAACACACGGTCTGAAAACTCTACTGTCGGAGCAACGCCCCCTGGTCCCCTTTGGTCTCCAACCGACGAGTCACCCGGCAGCCGAGCAGGAAAGACAGGTCTCTTGCTAAAGGCCAGGGGTTCTGAGATCAGCTGAGCCCAGCCCTTGTCGCTGACCCCGGCCAGGAGCAGCTGGAACAGGTCCCAGGACAGAGGCCCCCTGCACTCAGCCCCAAAGAGTCCTGGGAAAGCTCCCGAGTTATTCTGAGTCCCTCCTCTCTCCTTCCTCCACGCCTCCCTGACACGCCTTCCTCGGCGCCCTCCCTGAAGCGGAGCCCCGAAGGGCAGGACTGACTGTGGGCTGTGTCTCGGCTTCGGCTTTGGGCCTTCCTCATCTTTTCCTGTGACTCTCCCAACGCCCCCAGTGACCCCTCCTCATGTCCTCTCCAGTCGGCTCGGAATGCCCTTCCCGGTGCCTCCCAGGACACGCGCACCCCTTTCTTCTCTCTGCTGCCTTCCCCCGCAGCACCCTAGTAATAGTTTCCCACCCCTCGTTTGTTCCCACCTCAAAGCAGTGTCAGGATCAAAGCTGCACGAGGAAAGGGAGGTTTTGAACCCGAGGCCGGAGATGCCACGTGGCTACTTCACAACCTCCCCCTCTGGCCTCATCAAGCTGACCGCACATCTCCTCCTTGTTGTCATGACTTCATACTGCCTCCCTCCACCCTCCCCACCTGAAGCGTTCGTCCAGCTTGGAACCCCTATCCCTGCGGCAGGGCAACATCCACGGAGCCTGCTGGACATACCCCTACGAGGCCAGAACCCAGAGCAAAGAGGACCTTCCCCCATCAGGTTTTTGCTACCCTATCAGGACCCCATCACTCGCCAGGAAAAACGCACACGACCCAAAGACTCCCCAGGGAAGTGCGCCCATACCCACGGGGCCGTCTGACTCCTGAACGCCTTCCAGTCTCCATTCTCCTTCTAGAAAGGAGAGGGCCAGAGGAATTCATTCGGCCAGTCACTGCTCGTGAGCACCCCCTGGCTCTGCTGGAGACGTGTCTAGGATGCAGTTTCCGGACAAGCTGGGTGAGCATCCTGTCCTCCAGTGCCTGTCTAAAAACCTAACTAAATGGACAGACAGACGGAGAGAGTGGGTCATTCCCAACACCCCACCCTGTCCCCACTTCTCTCCCTGGGTATCTAGGGCCCAAGTCAAGCTCCTCTTAAGAGAGAGCCCCACCAAGGAGCTGGGTTTCCACCCTTCAGTGTGCCAGTGCTTGGGGGCAGGAAGGTTGTCAGGGAAGGCTGTAAGACCAGCACAGATCGGGGACCTCTACAGAACGAGACATCACTGTGCCCTTTGTCCTCTGAGTGCTGAAGATGATACTCCAAGCTCAGCCTCTGGGTATAGCCCTGTCCTGGGCAGGTCTCCACGGGTGGGGGTTTTCAAACTACCTCCTGGTGGGGTACTGTGAAAACACACTTATACACACACACAACCATACACACAGTCACGTGCAGATACAGCTGTACACACAATCACGCACTCAAACACACACAAGCACGCAGGCAGAGGACCACACTGCACCAGGGAGGAGCCTCGGTCACCCTCGGAGACAATCACCACACGGGTCACTCTGAAGTCCTTTCCCAGGAGGCCCCTGCCCCATGAAGACCAGGCTGCCACAGTGCCTTGTGGGAAATGAGTCTCCAGCCTTCGACTGAACCCCAGTGGAGTTTGCAGAAAGTTCCGCTTTCCAGCAAGAAGCCCCAAATGTCAAACCACTCCCTCGACTCTCCCTGGATGATCCATCTCCACCTCTTTTTCCTCCGCTCCCCGTTGTTCTGATAGCCCCTTCCAGCCCCTGGTAGGGCGGCTGCTGCCCAGAGCGCTGGCCCCTGGGGCTGCCCACTGGGCTTTCCCTGTAAAACGTCTGGGTTACGAGCCAGGCGTATCTGCGGCAGGACGTGAGCGTGGCCAATTACGCTGGAAGCGAGAGAGCCTGGACCAGCCTAGATGGTCTAAGGCCACCAGCCTCCTCGGGCTGGTTCCTTTGTCAGCTCTCTTTTTCCTCTCTCCCGTCCTCTCTCTCCCCTTTCAAAAGCACATGTGTGTCGGCACAGGAACCTCCACCTGGGATGAGCACTTCTGTGTACCAAGGCAGAGGCAGAGGTGCCTGTGTGGAAAAGGGCGGTGAGCAAAGCCCTGGGCACCCTGGTGCCTGGACTCTGGCCACACATCTGCCACTTGGGCAAATTCTTCATCCATAAAGTCAGGGGTTTGCATCAGACCAACTTGGGAGGTGCCTTCCAGCGTAAAGTTCTGTGGTCTACTCACTCCTTGCAAGTTCTTCAGTTCTGCTGCTCAGGACACAGCCTGAAAACAGCTCTACCAGAAAACTCCAGCCCCAACCGTCATGTTCCTGCGAAGGGAAGGGGGGGCCCCACAGCTCCCGGCGTTCCCTATGTGACCTCTCTCCTCGAAAGTGCCGCACCCGCATTCCTACGCTCTCCACCTGCCTGACCTTCACTTGCAAATCGGCAAGGATGCACCAGATTGCCGGAAACGGCATGGGAAATGTCCTAATGTGGGACGATTCTGGAAGCTGCCGCCCCTGACTGGAGGAGGCAGGAAGGAGGGAGAACAGCAGTGAGCTGAGACGAAGGATGATTTCATGCATGGTGTGACCTAAGGGTGCAAAGCCGGCACCACCGTCCTCCGGCCGGCATCCCTACAAAGGACTGAGCCAAGGGCGATATTGACCCAAAGCGCTACGATCATCTGGGTCAGCACAGGAGGCCGTGGCCAAGGTGGAGCCGAGGACGGAACTCCGGCGGCCCAGGTGGGACTTCCTTCGGCTTCGGGCCGCACAAAGACCCTTTAAAAGGGTCTCAGCCGCCCGATGTGGAAGGCTGCCCGTTTTCTCTCCTGGTTGAACATGTTGTGATTTCTCTTTCCTCCTCCTGCAGGGGACACGGGCCTGGCTGCCCTTCCGTCTGGTTAAGGAAAGGGTCACAATCATAGTAGAAGAAATGAAGACATCTCAAACAATTTTGATCAAGTGAACAAAAATAAATGAGAATAGAAAAGATCTGAGCCTGACCGGTGGTGGCGCAGTGGATAGAGCATCGACCTGGGACGCCAAGGTCGCCGGTTTGAAA
Organism: Saccopteryx leptura; assembly: GCF_036850995.1. Taxonomy (NCBI): domain Eukaryota; kingdom Metazoa; phylum Chordata; class Mammalia; order Chiroptera; family Emballonuridae; genus Saccopteryx; species Saccopteryx leptura. Next base: position 361,062,917 of record NC_089504.1, on the reverse strand, counting down.
CCGCGGGCTGGCCGGGTCAAGGCACGTACAAAAAGCAACTGCTACGAGTTGATGCTTCCTGCTCCTATCCCACTACCTTTCTCTCTCTTTCTCTCAAATCAATAAATAAAATCCTTAAAAAAAAAAAAAGGATTTGAATGACATGACTAATATTTTCCTTTAATTATTATACACTAATTATGTCATAAATAGTTACTTTTAAATGCCCACATGATGGTTACAAGTATTGATCATATCAAATAGCACACAGATACAAAAAAAAATTTTTTCTTTAATTTTCCAAATTGGAAATAGTATGGGTCACACATTCTATCTAAAATGCAATAAAATTGGATGGTAATAACAAAACAGGAACCAATAAAATAGCCAACCCATGGAAATTTAAGAAATGCAATCTAAGACTTTAATCTTTAAAGTCTTACCGGTTCCTCTTGGGATCCCAGTCACCTTTGGGTAAAAGTGTAGACCGAAACAGGAGCCACAGCTATTTAGAGCATACCAATAACAAAAATACTGTACATAAAAAGGTACTGGATTCAGTTATTGCTACCCTTCGGGAAGAATTTACAACATTAAGTTCTCTTCTATTTACAGGAAAGGACATATAAAGAATTAGGAATCCATATGAACACTAGCTGCTTCTAGAAACAACTAATTACATCTCTGATAAGCCCAGCCAGAAGCAAGGCAGCACAGCTACCCAGAGACATAAAAGGAAAAAGGTATATAATTGCTGATGTAGAAGAGCCGTTTCTAAATAATAAAAGGCTGTTTGCAGCTCTGTGCTGATCAACTCCAAACAAGGACGATTTTGTTTGAACGTATACACTGCCGATGTTAATTTAAGAACAAGCAGGAAAACTAAGAGTTGTAATAATCATTAAAGAAATTGAAAATATTGTTTAAAATATATATTTAATAAAAATTATATATATATATATATATATATATATATATATATATATATATATATATATATATATATTTAAGGTTCTTGTCCAGGGCCATTTCATACATAAACACCTTCAAAATACCTGAGAGAAGACTATATTGGGGGAGGGGAGGGAAAAGACAAAGTATGAAGAGAAAAATATCTGATTTATTTTGCAAAGCTAGCATAACCTTGATCTCCAACTTTAGCAAAGATACCTCTAGCAAATTAATGATAGAAGATAGTTTAACTCATAAAATCAGATGACTATACTCTCAATAAAACATTAGAACTAGCACCCAGCACTGTTTTTGAAAGGATAACACTTTTGACCAAGAATAAACACTCTATCAATGCTGGGATATTATTATCTGAACCAATGAAAGAAAAATATAAGTAATCATTTAAATAAATGCCCTCAAAAGGCAGTAAAGTCAACACCCGTTCCTAATTTTAAAATAAATCTTAATGAAAGAAAATTAAAAGATTAAAGGTATGTTGTATGTTTACTATTTGAAAGGTTTTGTGTTAACTATTTTACAGTATTTCTTAAATCCTCAGCGGAGGTTAATTACAAACCAACAGCGACAATCAGGCAAAAATGAGCCACAGAGAGAGAGCCCTTTTCACTGAAGTTAGAGAAGTGACATACTGATGTCCACGAACCGCATCATCTTAGAGACCTAGCTGGTGCAATCAAACAAGATATAAAAATAGAAGGTAACAATACTTAGAGGAAAGAGTCAAAATTATCATTATTACCAGATGATAAACATATTGATCTAGAAAATCTAAGAGAATCAATAAGACAATCCACTGAAACTAAAAATAATTTTCAATAAGTTTGAAAATTATAGAATAAATACACACACATTAATCTTTTGTACCAGCAATAGTTTGGGGATGAGAGAAAAGAAAGGAAAGGAAACAGTGATTCTAGTCACAATTAGGAAAAATTATGCAAAATACAGTGTCTTTTAAAAGAAGTGTGGGTGACCCCAAAGGCAAGGGAAGTCAAGGCAAAAATAAATGAATGGGACTATATCAAACTGAAAAGCTTCTGCACGGCAAAAGAAACTGACAAAAAACCAAAAAGGCAGCCAACCAAATGGAAGCTGATATTTGAAAACAACAGCTCTGATAAAGGGTTAACCCAATATATCCAAATATATACAGAACTCACAAAGGTCAACTACAAACAAGCAAACAACCCATTTAATAAATGGGGAGAGGACCTGAACAGACACTTCTCCCATGAACACATACAAACAACAAAAAGATACATGAAAAGATGCCCATCTTTGCTAGTTATTATTAGAGAAATTCAAATCAAAACCAAATGAGATCACTTCATACCTGTTACCTGTCAGATTGGCTGTTCTCAACAGGATAGGTAATAACAAATATTGGAGAGGCTGTGGAGAAAAAGGAATCCCCATTCACTGCTGGTGGGAATGTAAACTGTTACAGCCATTATGGAAGACAATATGGTGGTTCCTCAAAAAAATTAAGAATAGAGCAACCATCTGACCCAGCAATCCCTCTACTGGGTATGTACCCCCCAAACTCGAAAACACCCCCAATACTTATATGCAAAGACACATGCACCCCCATGTTCACTGCAGCATTATTCCCAGTGGCCAAGGCATGGAAACAACCCATGTGTCCCTCGATAGAGGATTGGATAAAGAAGATGTGGTACATATATACAATGGAATCCTACTCAGCAATGAGAAATGATGACATAGTGACATTTACAACAACATGGATGGACCATGAGAACATTATATTGAGTGAAATAAGTAAATCAGAATTGTCACTGTGGCCATAAAGTCCTCAAAAGCCACTTCCCAATGCTCCTAATCCCCACCCTGGCCAGTTTTGCTTCTTATTTTAACAGTAAATACGTCAGAGCAGGCGTGCGTGCGCTCCATGAAGGAAAGGGAGATTTCTGTCCCGTTGGAGCCTTGCTCAAACGAAGCTCTCATTCAACACGTTTCATTTCAAAAACTGAATGAATTCTGTCACCAAAGGCGCCTGAGCTGTCAGGCTCATGTTTAAAAAGGTGTCAACATCATTGCTTCACACAAAGAAACGATCCAACCTCTCTCTCCCCTTTAAGACACAGGCTTTCCCGGCTACAAGGGAAGAAGTGCCCCCTCTCAGGGCACAGAGGCTGGTGGGACAAGTAAAACGCACCCCCCCACCCCCCCGCCCCGGTCCCCCATGTCTGCAACAAGCTGAAGCGAAGGATGAAAACAGCAGCAAGTCCCCTGACAGCCACGCCTTAGGATGCGAACTCTGCGCCCTCTCCAGTCTGTCTGACAGACCACACCCCAGAGCAGACCCCTAACAGCTCATCTGCGGTTCTGGTTCTGCAGGTCAGACTGGGACGAGCAGGTGACCCCACCACGGAGCCGCCCCTATGAGATCTAGGGCTAAGGTGCACGGGTGGGCGTAAGCATGCGTATCCGTGAAACCTGACACTAGTGCACATTCTCCAGGACGTCTTCCCTTGTTGGTTTCCTACCAGCAAGACGCCTTTGCAGAAGGGCACCACGGTTCAGCATCCTGAGCTGAGCAGCAGGACACGGTTGTCGTGGGGTAGCATCTTCCCAGAGCCACCGTCAACTCTGTTTGGGAGAAGTACAGGTGGAACAGGACAGGAGGGAACCCTGGAGGAGGAGGAGGACCTGGGTTGAATATGTCACTAAACTTCCTCCGTCTCTGTTTCCTCCCTTGAACAATGGAGACGATAATGCTTGTACCTCACGCCTGCTGTAGAGTTTTAAATGGGACCATGTCAGTGAAAATAAGAAGTGTCGTAGAAGTTTAATATCACATTAATAGAGTCATAAAAAAAAAAAAACAGAATGAACTCCAAGGAGCATCCAAAGTCTTTTATTATAAAGATATTTGCTAAAGTGAGCACATAACCAGAAGACACCCCACAATGAGTAAGTCCCTGGTGGACCTCTAAGAAGACAGAAGAAACTATACCCAAAATATAGAACAGACACTGTGAAGTTATTCACCCAGTAGTCAATCTGTCCCTTCTTTTCTTTGCTAACAAGACACACGTTATTTCCGGAAGCAGTATGTCCAGCTAAATAAAGGTCGCTGACACTGCCCTCCCCTCATGCCTCTTTCCCAGAATACAGATATAACGTCTGGATCTCGGGCAGCCACTTTGCAATCAAGAGGTAACAAACAGAGGGTGGAAAAGAAAAATGGAGAGACCAGGGGGAAAGTCTGATTCTGAAAAAGCACCAAAGGGAAGCTGAACCGGCTCCAAGAACGGTCGACCTTGGGACCTCTGACTAACCACTGTCAGGTGGTTTTCTGTTATTTGAAGTTCCAACAAAATCTTAAATGATGCAAATCACTTCTCCCACTCTTTACTAGGTAAGAGAGAGAGAGAGAGAGAGAGAGTGTCTGTGTGTGTGCACGCACAGGTGGCTTTGAGGTGGTGATGTGGGAGTCAGTTTTCTAACGGAGGTGTGTGTGTGTGTGTGTGTGTGTGTAACAGTACAAGATCTTCTGAGTGAGGAAAGCTGAGGAGAACTAAAAGGGAACAGGGGAACAACAACCCCCCCCCACACACATGCGAAACCTATCAAGCTTAAATTGCAAACCACACATAAAGCTGAAGCTAAATAATTCTATAGATTATTCCCCACTATGCCTCCCTAATCGCAACAGAAATATGAGATAAGTTCCCCTATGGCACAGAACAATATTGGAATTTCCTTATTAGCCACTGAAATTTTATGTGGTTGAAATCCAGAACTGCACCTTCCTTCCATGATACGTTCCTTCCCTGTTCCAGCAGAATACACATTTAGTATCTGCAATGTCACGTGGCCTCTTTGCCTTCAACAAATAGTCGCTGAGTCCCCAAGGCATGGTGATAGGGTTGGGTGCTTGGCACGCTACCGGCTGACCCCGTTTTAACGGGACTAGTTTCTTTTCCTTAGTCCAGACTCAAAAGACAAAAATAAGCAGGTGCATGAGTTTATTCAACACTAGGCTTCAGACCTACTAAGCTTTAACTCTGTAGCAGACAATAGTGGCTGAATTATAAAAGGCACAGGGTGGAGAGGGAGAAAGAAAAACAGACCTTGAATCAAGTGACCGGACAGAGTTCAAGTTTGGGTTTTAAAACCGATAGGCTGTGTGATGATGAGATACATTGATTAAACATTCTGAATCTCTGTATAGAATCACCCATTAAATAAACAGAATTACTTCTTACTCACTAGACTGATGTGATTAACTGATATATATATATATATATATATATATATACACACACACACACACACACACACACATACCTGTACACACACACACACACACACACACGTGTATATATGTTGACTTTTGTACTGTGCAATACGAATGCAATGAATCTTATCACTTACATTGTCTAAAAAGACAGTAATGAACAGTTAATATTTTTGCGGGGACACTTTATAGAGTTCAATAACCCTGAGAAGTAGGAATTTTTATCTTCACCTCTCAAAGGTGAAGACTGGTTGGGGGAAAAAACACCCAGGTCTTCTCTTCCCAGTTCGACGGCTTTTGCACTCGGCTAGATCAGGAAGCTCTCCTGGACCAGCTCGCATCTGAACAGCAGGAGGGTTTTCTCACGTCACCCTACGTTGAGCTCTCTTTCCACTTTATAAGCCTGAACGGGGCGTGCGGCTTTTGGGAACCTCAGAGGGAAGGCCCCCGTCTCCATCCCAGTCTGCAGACGCTGGAGCCTGCCGTGCAAGGGGCTCCCTCCTGTCCCTGCTCTTGACAGGTGCCCCTCGGGTGGTGAGGGGCACGGGAGGGAGGGAAGCGCCGGTTCAGTCACGTCCCGGGGTTACAGTGGGGAACACAATCATTATAAACAAGAACATGTTTAATCCGAACCATCTGTCCTCGTGCCCCCTCCCCCCCCTTCTACTCCGCACCTCGATGAGTCAGCTCGAGAGCTCTATCGAGAGCTCTACCGGGACGGTTCACGTCTGGGCAACAGGTGGACGTGGACGAGAGAACTCCAAAGAGCAAGCCGGTGTGAGCTGATGGGGGGGGGGGGGCTGGACTGGGAGGAGCCGTGTGAGACAGCAGTGCGTGGAGAGGGGCGGTGTCTGCGGACAGGTCAGCCGTTGGGAGGAGGGAACAGGAGAAAAGGGTTGAAAAGTGTTTAAAACGGTTTGAATTTGTAAGTTCTTGGATGTTTTGCGGTTTGTTCTATATGACCTGCCCTAGCCCTCCCCCAGCTCTCTGACCACCCCTCCCAGTCTCGTCGTAGTCAACACCCACGACCTCTCTTGCTGCCTCCTTGACCATTTCGGTCTCTAGCTCAGTACCCGGTGTGCTGCGGGTGACCGCAGAGCCTCAGGGAACGCATGCACCCGCCTCCAGCTCCGATATATCAATATATGAACGCCCGCGCGCAACTCCCCTGGGCCCCTCACTTGTATTCTGACCTCTCCCTCTTCAGGCCTCAAGGCAGCACCTTATTTCTAAAGAAAGCAAGTGACCATGTCCTTCACCATAACTTGGGGCGGATTTTTAACTCGTTCCGCGGCGGAGTCCTCCACGTGTCCGGCTCTCACGCGTTCAGCTGGACCCGAAGCCCTCGGCGGCGGAGTCCTCCACGTGTCCAGCTCTCACGCGTTCAGCTGGACCCAAAGCCCTCCGCGGTGGATCCTCCACGTGTCCAGCTCTCACGCGGTCAGCTGGACTCGAAGCCCTCCGCGGCACAGCGTCCCCTTCAGTCCGCGACACCTGGCCTACAGTTCATCTCAGCTTCACAATGGATGGAGAGTGGACTAATGAATCTTAGTCCACCTGGAGGAAGCTGCGATCACACACCCCAGAGGAAGTTTCAAAAAAAGAGAAATACAAAGTTGCTAGGGACTAAGTAAAGCTTTCCTGCGGCCACAGGGTGAGCAGCAATGCTAGCAAAGGTCTGGGTCCTACTCCACGGCTTCCATGCAGGAATGCTTATGCCAGGGGTCCCCAAACTTTTTACACAGGGGGCCAGTTCACTGTCCCTCAGACCGTTGGAGGGCCGGACTGTAAAAAAACTATGAACAAATCCCTAAGCACATTGCACATATCTTATTTTAAAGTAAAAAAAACAAAACAGGAACAAATATATTTAAAATAAAGAACAGGTAAATTTAAGTCAACAAACTGACCAGTATTTCAATGGGAACTATGGGCCTGCTTTTGGCTAATGAGATGGTCAGTGTCTGGTTCCATATTTGTCAATGCTAGCCGTAACAAGTGATATGACGCGCTTCCGGAGCCCTGACGCATGCGTCCCACATCGCTGCGCTTTGTGGCACCACCACATACAGCACACAGGATGCATCCTGTGCTCTCTCACTGACCACCAATGAAAGAGGTGCCCCTTCCGGAAGTGCGGCGGGGGCCAGATAAATGGCTTCAGGGGGCCGCATGTGGCCCGCAGGCCGTAGTTTGGGGACCCCTGGCTTATGCAGGAAAACGCCCGGCTCCTCCTTAGAGAGGGACCAGCTTCAGAGTGCCCGCCGGGTCCCCTGCCTCATGCCAGCCTGCAGAAGGTCACCGGCCAGCTCAACGCCATCTTCCTGGCTGCCTCTGACTGTCACCACGAGCCTCTGTGACAGGGAAGTCTCAGGAGCCCGGTCTTTGCCCGGAGCAGCCCAGAGTGCCCGAGTCTGCTAATGAAGACTGAACATGCGGGCCGCTGCCCTGGTCTCGTCCCTCCCTCTCAACCCGATGTTCTTCAGCTCTGGGACTGGACGGCTGGGAGGCCAGGAACAGTGCTTGACCGAGAGAGCCAAGAGCCCCAGGTTATCAGTGCCTGTAAGCCCTCTCCACTGCCACGCACAAGCTGCGTGACCTTGAGCAAGTCAGGAAGCCTCTCTCAGTGTTCGTCCTGTCACCTGACAGGTGACAGTAAGAATGATCACAGTGCCCACTTCATACAATTCCTGTCTCACTGCCCCTTAGGAAAGTGAGCTCCCATGGACCCAAGGCAACTACTGAGTTCTGAAAGCCACGGAAAGAACAATCTAAAATTATGGTTCAACACTGAGCCCAGCTCCATCCATAATAACAACACCAATGCTTACCACAGCCTCGGAGTCTAAGGAGCTCACGGGGACTTGGAGCTGGGGACTCTCCACTGGGCCCGGGACTGGGCTGCCTGCTTTGTAACGGCTGTCTCTTAGCTCCGCAAGCACCCAGGAAATAGCTATGGGTATCCTTGTGCACGGAAAAGCAAGCAGAGGTCCAGAGAGGTCAAGCAATGCTTGCGCTCAAGGTCACACAGCTCACGTACTCTTTCCACCAGGAAAAGCCATGGCCGGTCAGGGTCCACTGCCTCCAATCTCTCTCTCTCTCCCATGTCCTGGCCAGAGGATTACAGAAAGCGACTCAGGCGGCACCCAGGGTCACATCGGGGACCTGAATTGCTCACTCCAGGGAGGACTCCACAGCAAGTCCGAGACTTCCCCGCTCCGTCTTGTTTCCATGGAAGCTGGTTCTCTGTGGCAGGAACGCCCCCCCCCCCACCTCCCTGCAAAACGACCCCACATGGCGACCCAGTATGCCCCAGAGCGAAGCCATTTGTCTGGCCGAGTCTTCTGACTGCCCCGGTCACCCAGGCTCTACCTGCCTGCCCTGCTGGCCTCCTCGGAGGCCCCATTGCCTTTCATCTCATTCTTACCGGGAGAGAAATGCCACATTTATTAAAGTGCAGGCTTATCTCTCTCATCACACATCTAAGCCGCAGTGATAAATTCCCGAGCTAAACACACACAAAGAGAAATACAAAGCTTGAATACAGATCAGAACCAGGAAGCAGGGGAGGGGGCGGGGGAGGGGAGTGTGGCTTTCGCCCAGCTGCCCCACCCACTCTGGGGGCTTCCTGCAGGGGTCGGTGGGGTGGCCGGACTTAGGCAAGGTCCGCACGGACATACTTTCTAGCTAGTTCTGGCCAAACTTCTCCACACGTTCTATTTAGGAAAACTGGCTTTGTTGCATCTTGTAAAACTCCTGCAAAATGTTAACAGATTGCCTTCCCTCCATGCCTGCTCAGCCAGCCTGGGCTAGGCGACCGGGCCTGGGAGAGCCCGGCGTTCCCAGCAGCCCCCCGAAGGTGTGAGGACCCACCTGGAAAGGGGACACAGCCTCGGAGTCTGAGGAGCTCACAGGGACCCAGAGCTGGGGACTCTCCACGGAAGTTTCCCAGGACGTCGCTGGCTTTGTTATGGCGGTAACGTCCAGCGGTCTCCGTGTCAGAATCCAGAGCAGGGAAACGCAGCCCTCTCCGCGTGGGCAGACGTCGCTCTGGGGTACCCCAGGGGCTTCTCCCATCCCGCGGAATCACGGCCCCTCAAACACAGTGGGAGGGTAAAGATCACCACCCTGGTGGCTTTTTATATCAATAGAGTGTGGTGGAAATCGTCACCCAGTCCAGTCCCCTACCAGGCCCTGCCTGTGACACTGATCACTAATCGTCCCCCATGAGTCATTTTTCTCTAGTAAAAGAACTCCCATATTTTTAAGCGGTCTCATGACCGCCCGAAATAAAGACCACACTGTCTACATTAGCGGGAGTGGTGTTGCAACTTCAAGCACAAGTGTCCTTAAAGAAATGCAATATAATCTTTACAGGCCTTTCTCATCCCTGATGCCTGGAATACAGACATGATGGCAGGAGCCAGGGCAGCTGTCTTGAGCCATGAAACGTCCACTGGAGAATGAGCAGCCCGGCTCAGCCCAGTGCATCTGTCTGTTGACACCGAGACATTTCCTATTGGGGGGTGGGGTGGGGGAGGGGTAAGAGCTCTCAGCTGTCCATTCCAGGTCCTGAGCTGGCCATTCTCTTCATCAACCATGTGCGCTGATGGAAACTTTTGGGAGTCACCTGTGACCCCTGTCCTCCCCTCATACCTTCCATATAATCCCTCAGCAAATGCTGTCATTTCTACTTACAAATAAACCCCGCACTCTTCATGAGATACTTGCATCGTAACAAAGATGCATTTCATAAGCCTAGTCATTGTTTGGTGGTTATAGAAAAGAATGTCCTTGAATTTAGAAGATACCCGGCAGAGTAGACCGGGGTGAAGAATAATGGTATCATGATATCTGCGACTTACTCTCACATCATTTCAGTTCTCATGATGACGATGACGGTGGTGGTGCTGATGACAGTGCTGCTGGTGATGCTGATGATGGTAGCGATGGTGATGATAGTCACGACAATGGTAATGTTGATGATGAGAAGGAAGGGGGGGGAAGAGGAGGAGAGAGGCAAATGTTAACAACTGGTAAAGGGCATATAAGGTGTTCACTGAGTCATTCGGTCACTTCGAAACTTTTCATTGGTTTAAAACTGTTCAAACTAAGAAGTTAAAAATAAAGATACCCTGAAGTCAAGTCTTTCTTCTCTCTTTCATCACCTCCACCCTCGTCCAAGGCTCCATCTCCCTCCCGTCACCCGGATGTTGCAATAGCTCCCACCTCCTTCCCACCATCTCCTTCCCTCCAGCTTCCCCTTCCAGGGTCTGTTCTCAACATGACAGTCAGAGTGATTACATGAAACGCAAAGTCAGGTTATATCACCCCTTTGCTGTGGACCCCATAATGGCTCGCACCACGCCCAGAATGAAGCCCAAGACCCTACCAGGCCCAGAAGGCCCATCTGACTACATCCACTGCTGCATCTCTATCCTGGCTCTCCACGCCCACCCCGGCTCTCCCCCCCCCCCCCGCCCACCCGGGCTCTCTCCCCACCCACCCTGGCTCTCTCCCCACCACACCCTGGTTCTCCCCACCCTCTCAGGCTCTCTCCCCTCCCCACCCTGGCTCTCTCCCCGCCCACCCGGGCTCTCTCCCCCCGCCCACCCGGGCTCTCCCCGCCCATCCTGGCTCTCCCCGCCCACCCTGGCTCTCCCCTCCCCACCCAGGCTCTCTCCCCACCACACCCTGGTTCTCCCCACCCTCTCAGGCTCTCTCCCCGCCCACCCTGGCTCTCTCCCCGCCCACCCGGGCTCTCTCCCCCCGCCCACCCGGGCTCTCCCCGCCCATCCTGGCTCTCTCCACGCCACCCTGGCTCTCCCCCTGACCCACCCGGCTCTCTCCCCTCCCACCCAGGCTCTCCTCGCCCACCTTGGCTCTCCCCCTGACCCACCCGGCTCTCTCCCCGCCCACCCAGGCTCTCCTCGCCCACCCTGGCTCTCTCCCCTCCACCCTGGCTCTCCCCTCCCCACCCGGGCTCTCTCCCCGCCCACCCGGGCTCTCTCCCCGCCCACCCGGGCTCTCTCCCCGCCCACCCGGGCTCTCCCCACCACACCCTGGCTCTCCCTGCCCACCCAGGCTCTCCTCGCCCACCCTGGCTCTCTCCCCTCCACCCTGGCTCTCCCCGCCCCACCCGGGCTCTCTCCCCGCCCACCCGGGCTCTCTCCCCGCCCACCCTGGCTCTCCCCGCCCCACCCTGGCTCTCTCCCCGCCCACCCTGGCTCTCTCCCCTCCACCCTGGCTCTCTCCCCGCCCACCCGGGCTCTCTCCCCGCCCCACCCGGGCTCTCTCCCCGCCCACCCGGGCTCTCTCCCCGCCCACCCGGGCTCTCCCCACCACACCCTGGCTCTCCCCGCCCACCCAGGCTCTCCTCGCCCACCCAGGCTCTCTCCCTGACCCACCCAGGCTCTCCCCTCACCACCCAGGCTCTCCCCGCCCACCCAGGCTCTCCCCACTACACCCAGGCTCTCTCCCCGCCCACCCAGGCTCTCCCCACCCACCCAGGCTCTCTCCGCTCCATTCTACCCGCCCCCACACACACCAGGCTGTATCTTAGGCCTGCCCTGTGCACACACCATCATGTGACGCTCGTTCTCTCAGTCATTGGGGTCTCCGCCTCAGTCATTGGGCCCTTCCTCAAATCAGAGTTCCTCCTACCACTTTCCGTCACCTTCTACGCCCCTGTCCTGCCCCACATCTCCTCGAAGCTCTTCTCGTTCCCTGGTTTTCTGTTGTACGTCTATGGGTTTGTTCCCCGTCCCCGCTCACCGACACACCACGAGAGTGGGGACTTCATTCTGTGCACGCCCATATCCCCGGAGGCCGACACCAGTACAGGGTCAGAACCGTGTGTGTCTGAACAGAGGGACCAGTATATCTTGAGTGCTGTCCTGACCTCCTCTCCTTTCCGTCCTCCCAACGTGCTCCCGATGGGCTGTGTGGCCCAGTGCCTCCTCCTCTGTGCCCCTCACCTCGGACCCTCACCAGCCTCTCCTCCGAGCCCACTGCATGGTCCGACCTGGCCCCATCGCCACCCCCACCATTAGCCTGACTTCGCCATATGGCACCTCCATAATAGACACCCCCCTTCCTTCGTCCCACTTCCCCCAGGGACACGGCCCTCATGTTGAAAGATGGAGAAAATGTGCCCTGCTCACAGCTGCCTTTTCCAGCAGGACACAGAGCTCCCGTCCTTCTGGCCTTTCCCCCGTTCTTTCATCATCGCGGTCTGTTGACAGCAGAGCCACCGCCATCCTTTCCAAAGGAATGAAGTCACTGCTCCCCTTCGCAAACCGCTGGTCCCATCAGCATCCCCGCCCTCCAGGCTCCTGTGGACCGCAGTCCACGAGTCAGGGGCACCCTCTGCCCGCCATCCTCCTCCCCCTCCCCGTGGGTGTCCCACCCACTCCCCACAGCACTCGAGGATGCCCACCCCGGCCACAGCCGCCTTCCTCTGAACCCTGTGAGCACGCGGCCGATAACTGTGGTGAGGCGCCTGAACGGCCGACTCTCTCGTCATTGTTACGGTTTTGTCTCTCTGCTCCTCGGGCTGGGACAGCCTTATCCACTGTGTGTATCCCCACTGTGTGTCTCGCTCACATGCCCTAAGGGAGTACTCAGCGCATAGTGGGTGCTTCTTATCCTGCTCCATGCTGCCTCCTCCTCCATCTTCATTCCTAAACAGTCTGTAGACAATGAACTTGGAGCCCCCTGGAGGGAGGGACTCTCACTCAGAGAGGGGCTGGGTCTCCTTCCTCTGGCGAGCTCTTACCCCCTGAAACCCCGTGGCCGGCTTGCGGCCGCCCTCCCCGGAAGCAGACAGCTATTTGTTCTCCTTGCCCTGCACCCCGGCTCTCCTGCTGCGCCGTGCCCCGCCGGTCCCTCTGTTCTGCCAGCTCACCGAGGTCATTGTGAATTCAAGCCCTGTCCGCCGCTCCCTGGCTTCCTCCTCCCCTGCACCTCATTTTGGTCACAGCCAAACGTATTCTAAATCCTCCTGCTTCCTGGGCACAGTGGGTAATTAGTGGGCCAGCTCAGTGACTGTCCCTTCTCCCTCGGCCATATGGTGAGATCAGGCTCCATCTGTGCCCCACTGGGGCTGCCTCCCTGGTGGGGGGCAGGGGGGCTCCACTCCGGCCAACCCAACGGAGCCGCTGCAGCTCCCAAGCGGGATGAGGCTCTGGTGGGTGGGTGGGAGTGAGGGGGCACTCCTCAGGTACAGCTAGGCTGGCCAGAGCAAGGGCAGCTCCTCTAGCTTCTGGAAGGCTCTATATCTGGGCACACCCCTTCTTAAGGCAACCCTGTACTGGGAAAGGCCATTCAACGCCTACCCCGCTCTCTCCACCTCCAGGATCAAAATACAGGGACTTCCTTTCTGAACAGGATTAGGTCGTGCAGTGGAATGAACTCCTCCTCCCCTCACAAGCCTGGCGCAGGGAGAGAGGGCGCAGAGTCCCAGGAGAAAGACCGGTTGGTGTAGCCACGAGCAGAGACGTGCTCGAGATCACGCAGCCTGGGCCAGACCCCATCCTGCCACGGAGGAGCTGGGCCCAGGGGAGGGGCTTCCCCGTGCTCCGTGACCTTGCGGCCCCCTGTCTGCGGGGCTGGTCAGGGGACTCACAGAATAAAGCTCCGACCACAGTCCTGTGGCTGTGGGTCTCACCTGCTCCTGGGCACGAGACACGAGACAGCTCCTGTTCCCAGTGTATTCTCAGGAAGGGATGCACCTTACAAGTTGCTAGGCCAGCCCCCTCCAAGCTGAAAGTGCCCAGTGACCTCCCCCCCCCCCCACCGCTTTAACTGAAGGGCTCAGTTCTTAGCAAGGTGGTCTGTCCTGCAGCTGTGTGTTCACACCGGGAGACCTTGTGCCCCTAGGCTGAGCCAGCAGTAGTCACCCCTGGTGTCCCCCCTGCCGTCCCAAGCCCACGCTGGGGGTGCCCAGGAGCAGGTGAGACTCACAGCCACAGGACAGACTGTGCGTAGCAGCAGGGGGTGCCCGGCGCCCTGTGGGCACCCCAGCCAGTTAGAGGGCGGGGCTGGGGCTCTCCGACTACAGGTATTCAGAGCCCAGACCAGCCCCCTCTGGTTGCGTATCCAGGACAGGACTCGGAAGCCCCCTGCGCCTCTGGTTCCTCACTTACAACGTGGGCACGAGAATAGAGACTGTTTCCCAGGGCTGCAACATGATTAAGTCTTCAGGTGGCCAAGGGCTGAAGGGTTGGGGGAGGAGAGGAGGTCAGGCAACAGGTGGAGACAACCGTTTTTTTTGGGGGGGGGGTTTGGCTAAATTCTGCTGTCAGAGAGAGAAAAGGGGGTAGAGGATGTGCAGTGAAGGGGGGCTGCCCCTCGTTGTGATGTGGGGGACTGAGCAGACTTACATGCTGAAGGAAGGGACACCACCCAGGGAAGAGGGGGGAGGCAGGTCCGGGGCAAGTGTCTGAGGACCAGGAACAGACAGGACGTCAGATTCTAGCGGAAGGGAGAACCCTGAAACGCAAGAAGGGGGCTTGTTCAATGCGACCGCGGGGCTCTATACCAAGAAGGCATGGTGGACCCTGCATCTGACATCATCCCGAGGGTGCGGGCCAACGCTCCTACTTGCAAGTCACTCGTAAGTGTAATGGGCACGCTTTCTACGCCACCACCCAGCTGGTAGCTCAAGCCAAGAAGGTCAGGGCAGAGGACTCTGGTGTCCACTGTGGTCACTTCTTCAATTAGTTGTATTGTTGTCCTCTCCGATACAACACAAGCTCCACTAAGGAAGAGGCTTTATTCTGTTCAGAATGAAAACTTGGAACTCAAGTCGAGACTCAATATTGCTAACACTGAAATCAGTTTGACTTAATATAAATATTATGTGAATCACAGATGTGAGCCACACTAATGTACATTTACTGTTTTCAGTAGTCCCGTTAAAGAATAAAACCAGGTGACATTAATTTTATTAATAGACTCTATTGAACCGAATGTATCCAAAATATTATCATTTCAACATGTAATCAATATAAAAAATAAATCTGGCTTTATCTTTATATTCTTTTTTCTCCTACTAACTGAAATCTTGCAAGACTCAAAAACATATTTCGAGCGCCTGCCAGCCACAGGTGGCCTAGTGACCAACATATGAGATGGCGCAGACGTAAAAGAATACTACCCTGTGTCAAATGTCATGTGTCAGATGCTGCTCTGACTGCTTTATGTTAAATCTCATGTAATCCCCGCTCCAGTCCTCAAAGGGAGATATATCTCTTAGCCCCCACTTTACAGAAGGGAAAACCAAGGCAGAGTCTAGATTGACAACAGTTTGACTCAACAGCTCATACGTTTTCTTTTTATTATTATTTTAGTGAGAGGAGGGGAGGCAGAGAGACCAACTAGGGGGTGATGCTTTACCCATCGGGGGTTGCTGTTCCATTGCTCAGCAACCAAGCTATTTTAGCACCTGAGGCGGAGGCCATGGAGCCATTCTCAGTGCCCGAGGTCAACTCACTCCAGAGGAGCCTTGGCTGCAGAAGGGGAAGAGAAAGAGAGAGAGATAGGGGGGTGGAGAGGCAGATGGCCGCTTCTCCTGTGTGCCCAGACCGGGAATCAAACCTGGGACATCCATCTGTTGGGCTGACGCTCTACCACTGAGCCAACTAGCCAGGACTAACCCATGCTTTTAACCACCACGTGAATTGTTTTTAATTTCTTGGTTGAAAGCATGGATGAACCAAGTGAAAACCACACACAGGGGGAACGGCTCTGAAAGGGATGGAGCAAAGATCTCATCGTCCAGAAATCATTCAGCCGGAATGCCCCCTAAGCCCAGAAGGAAGCAAGAGAGGAAGTTATCGGAACAACCAAAACTAATGTAAAAGAATGGGTCACATGCAGCTTCTTCCATTGAGAAAGTTGGGCTCTTCCCACACCTGCTTGATAATGAGGTTGGCTGTCTGCTCGCTCAGTCTGGAAGAAAGCTCTGACTAAGAAAGGAGAGAGGATGCGAGGAGGACTGAGCTAGGTGCCGGCCGCCGGAACCCAGGGGAGGAAGCAGAAGCAGCAAACCGTAAGGAGCTGACCCTAGAACACCCAGGGCTCCGCCACGTGGAGGGGGCTCCCGCCCCTCAGACACCGAAGCCCTTGAGAACACCCCTCTCACAGAACGTTCCTTCCAGACATCACTCCCGCCCTCGCGATTGCGCCGTGCTGCTTACACCTTCTCTCCCTCCCCCTGCCTACCCTGCTCAGGCTGTTGAACGCCCGGGACCCACTGACACGTTCTGGCCCTCCACGGAACCTGGGATTTCCTGCGCCTTCCTTCGCACCTGCACCCTGCATAAGGAGGTCTGCACGCCTGTCGACACTTCCTGGGGAGGGGCTGGGGGGAGGGTGGGGGCCGACAGGGCTCCATTCCTCCACCCCTAGGAACCAAGAGGGCATTGGCAACTTTGTAAACTGTTTGGGAAGATGAAGTGATAGTGTATTTTAGCCTAATTGCCCTCCCTTTAAAAGCACTGAGACAAAAATCAATTGAGATGCTTCAAAGGGCAAATCCTTCCATGTCTAAAGCTTAATGGGTCAAACATAATGGCAGACTCTTTGTGAGGCGGAGATGAATGATACCCCGCTGTCTATGTTTATTTAACACGAAGTGAAACACAAGCAACCAGTGATAACAGAGAGGTTCCCACAGCACAGGGCTGGGAGCCAGGCTTGGGCGGAACCCTCCTTCTACCCAGGACTGCGTCTGCGACCTTGAGGCACGGTGACCAATCTCCCTGTCCTCAATTTTCTCATCTCTAAAATCAAGATAACTACGATAGTACCTCATAGAGTTGTGTTGATTCAATAAAATGATATGGGTAAGGCATATATATATATAGGGGTGCCTGGTGCTTCATATATATATATTTTTTATTCAGTGAGAGGCAGGGAGGTAGAGAGTCAGGTTCCCGCATGCGCCCTGACCGGGATCCATCAGGTAAGCCCCCTACAGGGTGATGCTCTGCCCATCTGGGACTACTGTTCTGTTGCTCAACAACCAAGCTATTTTAGCGCCTCAGGTGAGGCCATGGCGCCATCTTCTGTGCCCAGGGCCAACTTGCTTGAACCTTTTGAGTCATGTCTGCAGGGGGGGAGGAGAGAGAGAGAAGGGGGAGGGGAGGGGTGGAGAAGCAGATGGTCATCTCTCCCATGTACCCTGGCCGGGAATCGAACCTGGAATTTTCATACACCAGGCCAACACTCTACCACTGAGCCAAGTGGTCAGGGCCAGGTACTTCATATTAACTCTATTATAAGCACCAATTAACGTTACTCTTGTCATCAGGATGAGTTGATACCTTTCTCTACCACCAGTCTTGACTTGGTGAAATTTTGGGGTTTTTCAGAACTTGCAAGGAGGCAACAAAGAGTGGTCACCTTGTGTGACGGCCGCAGTCAGCCTTTGGTCCACCCTGGGTCCCCTTGCCCCTCCTGCCAGGCAGAGACTGGAAGGGCAATGCCTACAAGAACACGGGCCTGATGCTGAGGAAATGGGGGTCACCCAGCATCTGGGCACAGAGGAAGGAGACTCCTCTCGGGAAAGGTCAACGCCAGTCTGCTGGGAGACTATCCACACAACAGGTCTGGGTTTACAAAAAAAAAAAAGGAAAATTATTGCCAAGGGAAAACTGGAATGACAGGTGGTGTCTGAGAAAGCGGAAGTGGGAACGCAGGGACCGACCACTGTAGGCCGAGCCAGTGCACGTCTCCACAGAGGAGCTGAGAACCAGTCACTGCCGAAGACCACCCACCACCCACCACCCACCCTGCCTGCCCAAGGTCAGAGAAGGATCAGTCTAATCAGGGAAACTGCAGAAAGGAATGTAGGCAGAGGGAGACCCTGGGAGTCAAGAGAAAGAAGGGAAAGAAGGGAAGAAGAGGCAGAGGAAGATGAAGAAGGTGTTTCTGATAACAGAGATGGCGCTCATGATGACGACAGATATGCCAAAAGCTACTGAGCAGCAACTCTGAGCCCAGCCAGCTCCGGGCCCTTAAAACACACGATTATTTCATTCAACTCTCACGCCCCTTGGAGGAGGGCGCTAGTTATTCCCACGTTGCAGCCATGGGGTTGAAGGGATGTAACCTGACCCCTCAAGCTCATCAGCGGGGAACCCAGGATGCCCGCCCAGGTCTGTCTATCTGCACGGACCATGCTGCCAGTTCCAGCACTGACTCCTGGAGGCCGAAGTCTGTCCCCTCCACCTCTCTCACCAAGACAACCTCGGTGTGCCTCCGTGTCCTCACAGGTCAAGCACAGGTGAGAGCGGCTGATCTCGCCATCCCCCCAGACATCGGAAGTGTTGTGAGGGTATCCCTCTAGAAAAGACAATCCCACCCCCTTAAGGATGACTGAGAAAAGAAAACGCCCCTTTCCTAGCAGAGGCTGAGGTCAACCAGAAGTTTCCCAGCGTCCGGGTCTGTGGCCCAGGCTGTCTGGCTTCACCTGTCACCCTAAACCCCCGCCTGGAAGCAGGGCATCTGGGCTGCCTGGACTCCCAGGACCTCTCTGTAAAGGAGTTTATCTTCATGAGTAAACAAAACAGGCACGGTCTACAGCTCAACTCCGCAGTGATTTTACACAGAGCACAGAGGAGCATGCAGCTTGATCAGAGCTCTTCTGCACGTACCTACCACCCACAGTTACGTGTTGGCTCCTACACCTATCTAAGTAAAGGACAGTGTCTTCCTTCCTTCGTTCCCTGAAAATAAAAAATAAAAAAAAAACAGTCACTGAGCGACTGTGATGACCTCCCAGGCACCGTTCTTGGGTCTAGGATATCCCAGCAAACAGAAAGACAAAACTCTTGTCTACTCGCACGCACATTCTGATAGGCACATGAGCCAGCAAATATACGATGTCCGCTGATCTGAGTGCTCTGAGAAAAATAAAGAGAGGGGTAGACAGGAACAGGCGAGAAGGCCAGGAAAGGTAGTGCCGTCTGAGCACCGAATTTCGCAGCACAAACATCTGGTGCTGAAAAGTTTCTGGCCACCAAACGGAGGGGGGAGTTCCCCGCGGGAAGAGCAGGCGCAGCGTGAGGAGCTCAGGGGTTCGGGTTCTGACGGGAGACGCAGAAGGCAGCAGGTTGCCGTTAGGGACGCACTGAAGGGCCAGGCCGTGCAAGGCTGTGACACAGTGCCCCTCTGTCAGCTGTCCAGCCTTCACTCCTCGTCTCCACAAAGCTTGATGAGTCACATCCCTTGGCCGCCTTCGCGTGCCATTAAAGCGCGCCGCTTTGACAAGAGGCGGGATGACGGACCGCTCGTTCACGCAACTCACCGTGGTGGGTCGCTGGGGCATAAATATAATATTTATTTCCTCCGGCGGATGCTGCTCTCAATAATGGGAAGTTGGACATCAAAACTTCGGAGCCCCAACAAATGATGTCATCGCGACTGCCAGGACCAGACACCTCACTCTCCCCCGCACTGTGATTCAGTGCCAGGCCGGGTGAACGGGCTAAATGTCCTCTCCTCCCTCCCGTCTATGCACACCGAGCCAGCCCACTGCCAGCCTCCAAGATCCGGGGCCCAGGAGACCTGCTCCTCCAGAGGCAGGGTCCTTCCTGATGCCTGGCTCCCTGGGGCCCGCTAGTCAGTTCTGATCTTTCTCCTTGGGCCTGCTGCTGCTGCCCGGTGTCCCCATTCACAGCTGCAGACGGACCCCGCCCTCTGCCAGACCCGCTGCCTGCCCTGCAGATCTGTCCCTGCAGCCCGCGGACCCGGACCCAGACCCGGGGACCCAGACCCGCCTGCCTGCCCTGCAGATCTGTCCCTGCAGCCCGCGGACCCGGACCCGGGGACCCAGACCCACCGCCTGCCCTGCAGATCTGTCCCTGCAGCCCGCGGACCCGGACCCGGGGACCCAGACCCACCGCCTGCCCTGCAGATCTGTCCCTGCAGCCCGCGGACCCAGACCCGGGGACCCAGACCCGCCGGGCTCCGTCCTGGGCTTCATGGGGACCCAAGCCCCGCAGTCCTCACGATGTCTTCCTGACGGGCCCGGCTCCTTCCCAGTCAGCTCTGCTTCGCAAAGTCTGCCGCACAACAGACCCACGGGGGGAGCTTTTGAAAAACACCAAGGCCCAAGGTTCTCTCCAGTCAGATCCGACTCTCCGGGATGAGGGCCAGGTGTGCGCACCTCCAAACCATCTAGATGAGCTCAGTGCATGTCCAGGACTGAGCGCCGCTGGGCTGCAGGGATCTGCTTCCACTTTAACGTGCATACAAACGATCTAAAAGACCTTTTTAAAATGCAGATTCCGAGGCAGTGGGTGCGGGAAAGAGCCCACGATTCTGCATCCCTAACAGGCTCCGCTGGGGTGCTGTCACCGCCGGTCCCCCGGCCACATGCTGAGGAGCAGGGGTCCAGAGGCAGGCGGACATGAAAGCGGGCTTCACCAGTTTCCTGCATCCAAAGTAACTAACTGTCCATTGTGAAGCTCCCTGTAAAGTTGGAAAGGAACTTCTGGAAGAGATAGAATCGAGTCTGCACCAGGTCGGCAGAACCGATACCTAGTGTTTTGTTGAGTTGGGCGAACCGGTTGTTGAAATGGCACTTGGCATCGGGGTTTTCTCTAAGGGGGGCGCCTGGGCAGCCGCCCAGTGTGGAAATCACAAATTGACACCCCTCGCTCTTTTTGAATGTTCATCTGCACAACAGCGTCTTCTGAGCACCTGTAGTCACGTTCATTCTGTCCGCAGGTGAAAAAAATGGCAAGTGAGGATACCACTCAAGAAGCAATATGGAAAGATCTTAAATAAGTTTCACTGGGGTTTTTTGGTCAGGTATTATTTAATATTTTTCATTAATATTTTAAAACTCTTATAATCTAGTTTTGTGTACCGCTTTTATTGTTCTTACTTAAGTATTAAATGCATAAAATAATAAAATGCCTTTTGGTATATCAGTGGTTGGGTTTTTTTTTATATACTTAAAATGGTCATTAGGGCAGAGAGCCAGTTGTTCAATGATTTGAATCCCACCCCTGGATAGAATAAAAGGCTTTTACAGCTGGAGGAGGCATTCTCTGCTCATGTGGGCATAGGAGTTCCCATCTCGAAGAAACGTTACAGGATCCGCTCCCGGGAATAAAGTGGCCGGCACACCGTAGGCAGCTCCCCAGGCGATACCTGGGCCACTCGTGTCATCCTTGTTTTTATTATCATTGAGGCAGGACCCTCACTCCCATCCCCAAATCAAACAACCCTGTGCTTCCGATGCCCGAGACCCTGAGCGAGCTGCCCAGAGCCCCAGGAAGCATCACTTCCATCCTCGGAGGAGCGCCCGGGGCAGGGGCTGGGTCTCGGAGCTTTCGTTTCAGATACAGATCCGTGGACTCTGACGGGTCAAGGGACACCAAGACCTGGCTTGGTCTTTCTCATTTTTCATTCATTTGCCCCGAGGGGTGGATATCTGTCCAGAATCCAGTCCTGGCTAACATTGAGCGCTTGCAACACGTCGGGACCTGGTTTGGGTGCTCTCATTGGTTTAACTCTGTACGTCCTTTAAACAACTGTGGGTGGCAGGTACCACGAGCCCCCAGGGAAGACAAGGAGACTCCAAAGGGTAACGAAACTGGCCCGAGGCTGCATGCCCAGCAATGGTGAGGACCAGAAAGCCAACCGAGATCTATCTCAGCACCTAGGCTGTCCCAGTTCTCCTCAGACTTCCCTTGCTGAGTTCTTTAAAATGCAAGGTCCGTTCACTCTGCAGGTGGGAGGGAGCCTAGGTGTCCATCTCTCACGGCCGCCCCAGTGGTGCTGAGGGGGAAGGCCCCTGGACATCCTCTGAGTAGCCTAACTAGCCATCTGCCGTGATGCCCCCTGGTATTTCTGGAAATCCCTCCTTCAGATCTTCCTACAAGACTCTTGCCACCAAACTCCGACACTCAGCGGAGTGTCCATTTGATGAACCACTGTCAACAGCAACAATCACCGTCAGTCCCCTCTCTGACCACCCTGGGCGCAGTTCTGTTGACGTTCTGCTCAAATTGCCATCTTTTTGTGGCAAAGGATCCCAGTCAGCCGTTGGCCAAAGCAGTTCCGTCCCTTATAAAGCGGTCGATGTTGTAGGTTGTGGTGAAATGGCTTTTTAAAGGCAAGTGCTTTCTGGGCCAGGGAAGCGACTCCCACTTCTCAAAGCTAAGTGAAGAGATCCAGCCGAGAAACACAGAGAGGGGATTCCCCCGACACAGGGGAGAGGCACGTCACTGTAAGCCAGGGGTCCCCAAACTTTTTACACAGGGGGCCAGTTCACTGTCCCTCAGACCGTTGGAGGGCCGGACTATAAAAGAAACTGAACAAATCCCTATGCACACTGCACATATCGTATTTTAAAGTAAAAAAACAAAACGGGAACAAATACAATATTTAAAATAAAGAACAAGTAAATTTAAATCAACAAACTGATCAATATTTCAATGGGAACTATGGGCCTGTTTTTGGCTAATGAGATGGTCACTGTCCGGTTCCATATTTGTCACTGCTAGCCGTAACAAGTGATATGATGCACTTCCGGAGCCGTGATGCGTGCGTCCCGCATCACTGTACATAAGCGACGCCGTGCTTTGAAGACCGCCACATACAGTACTCTCACTGACCACCAATGAAAGAGGCGCCCCTTTGGAAGTGCGGCGGGGGCCGGATAAATGGCCTCAGGGGGCCGCATGCGGCCCGCCGGCCGTAGTTTGGGGGGACCCCTGCTGTAAGCGCTGTCTCTTCCTCCGATCACTGGAACAGAGGTGCAGATAGAAGCAAGAAGAAATGACAGCGCTTCCCGCCTCGGGAGAGGCACGCAGGGCAAGTCAAGCCTGGCTACTTAATCAGTCTTGACTCAGTGGCTGGAAACTACCTGCCTTCCGAGCGAGACAGAGAACCTCGGAGCAGACAGGGCGGAGGTCAGCTCCCCAGGAGGCGTGGGACGTCAGCGTGACCCGAAGTTCCAGCTCCGCAGACAAGGCTACTCCAAACCACGCCTCTTCGGGGAAACCGACACGCTCTACTCAACCACGGTCAGCATACCAAGGTCCGACTCAACGGTCACCAGCGATCGTACAAGTTGGTCGGCTCGGTGCCTCTGCGTCATTTCCGTAGCCCAGGGGTCGTCATACTTTGCTCCGTGTTCGAATCACCTGGAACGTTCCAAATGCCACCCCCTCCGTGCTCAGGCCAGACCCCTTTATCAATTAAATCACAACCTCTGGGTTTGGGGCGCAGGGTCCCCTAACTGTTCCAGTTCCCCAGGTGACTCCGGTGCGCAGCCCGGTCTGAGCACGGCCCGCACAGTCTCTGTGCCCTCGCTCACGAAATGAAGAAAGCCCTCTAGACCAGTGGTTCTTGCCCGTCTGTGTGCTCAAATCACCGTGGGGAGATCTTTTTAAATACTGATGCCTGCAGCAGCCCTGGACACTCTGGTTAATTTGTAGGGCCCAGGCTAGCATGTTTTTAAATTATTTTTATTTATGTATTTTTTATTTTTTTGTATTTTTCTGAAGTGAGAAGTGGGGGGGGGGGAGGCAGACAGACTCCGTCATTAAAGTCTCATTACCTAGGACATCTGTCCCCTGGACATTTTTCTGGCTCCCTTAGCCAAATGTCCTCTTCTGGGCAGAATGCTTCCCGTCCACGGTCACCTCCTTCCCTCTTCCTTTGGTTTTGCTGCTCCACTGAGGGGGAGAGATCTGAGCCCTGAGAGGGCCAGTCTGGCCAGGAGGTGTGGCTGTTTCCTTCCTTCCTTCCTTCCTTCCTTCCTTCCTTCCTTCCTTCCTTCCTTCCTTCCTCCCTCCCTCCCTCCCTCCCTCCCTCCCTCCCTCCCTCTAGAAGGTGATGCTCTGCCCATCTGGGGAGTTGCTCCATTGCAACCAGAGCCATTCTAGTGCCTGAGGTGGAGGTCATGGAGCCATCCTCAGCACCTGGGCCAACTTTGCTCCAATGGAGCCTTGGCTGCAGTAGGGGAAGAGAGAGAGAGAGAGATACAGGAGAGGGGGAAGGGTGGAGAAGCAGATGGGCACTTCTTCTGTGTGCCCTGGCCGGGAATCAAACCCAGGACTTCCACACGCCGGGCCGACACTCTACCGCTGAGCCAACCGGCCTGGGACCCAGGCTAGCATTTTGAACAGCTTACCAAGTGATTCCAAGGTATATCTGAGTAGATAACTACTTGCCCAAAGGTTTCTTTTTCTTAATCATTTTTGGCCAAGATTCTTTCTCTTGCTTACATTTTAAGCTTCTATTACATTAAGGCTAAAAAATGAATCTTCGGCTTTTTGCAAAGGTGGGTCTCTCGTCTTTACATTTAAGTCAGAGGGATCTTTACCTTGAAAAGGTCTATGAATCTCCTTAAATCCTATGCAAGATGTTGGATGAATGTGTATATCCATATATATGTATATTTTTTAAGGAAAATGTCCCTAGCTTCTATTGGATTCTCAAAAGATTTAATATTATTACCTCAAAGGCAACAATGTAGTTTCCGATTTCATAAATTTAACAAAAATGGCAACAGACGAAGACTTAACTGGGGGTGGGGGGGGCAAGCAGTGAACACAATACGGAGTCCAGAGACGTGTTGTAGAATAGGGCACCTGAAGCCTATATCATTATGTTAACTTGTGCCAACCCAATAAATTCAATTAAAAATAAATTAAATCCATCCTTAAAATTTTAAAATAAAGAAATTTCAAGAATGAATGGAAAATAAATATGTCCCAGCAGTGTATGCACCATAATTTGATTTTGCAACATACCAACTGCCACCTAGCTGTCGCATGTCATTATTGCAGGTTTAGTTCAGACTATCAGTTTGTTTCAACCACCCATCTGCAGGCCAAAGCCGGTCCACCAGAAATCTCATGCCAACCCAGAAGAGAGTTAACCATTTTGATGTTGTATGAGGATTACAGACCCAATGATCTTAAGTCAAATTCGCTTACGCTCGGGGTGATTTCTGCCTTAGCGGTCCCCAAAATAATCCTCCTATTTTTACAGGTCCCTAAGTGTAAAAAGGTTGAAACCCACTGGACTATATAGAGTCCATCCTTTGAAAAGCATGATGGATGTAAAGGTTTCAGACCCAAGTATCAGCACAGAAGCTGTGTTGGATACTGATGTTGGTACCAGCATATCTGATAAAGCTCATAATGAGAAGTGACGCCCCCAACTGACCTTGTAAGGAGACTTGTCCACTCAGCTACTCTGGACTCATGTCCCCCACTGGGTTAGGACATTAGAATTTTCTAGTCCTCACTATTGTTACCTTTATGGCTCAGTTTTTAATCTCGGTTTTCTTTCTCACAACCCTGTGTCCTTGGGGAAACTCCTAAACCAACCTGTTCCTCTGCTGAAATGGGGGTGACAGGGGTACTTTTAAGACAAGCTGTGAACAATAAGTAAGAAAACACATGTCAAATGCTCAGTATAACACTCAGCACAGAGCAAGATCCAGTAACGGTGAGGTGACATTATCGTCCCTACTGATGCTACACTGTTAACATCTGAGGGACCCTGCCCAGGTCACCCAGTTTCCTAGAGCTTCATGTATCGTTCCAGCCAACAAGGAAAATGAGCCCTGTTCCACTTCCTTCAGACGGTCACGGAGATGAGCACACAGACGACTGGAAGGCACACTCACATCACGTGGCAAGTCACCATCCATCCGGGGATCCCTAGAGCAGCAACGGGGTCACTCTACAATACAGACACAGCCCCTACCCCGGGAGTGCTCTCTGAGATGTTCACAGTGGAGAAATCTCTACAACAGACTGCAACAGTCCCTTGTCATATTCTTGTCACACAGCATCCTAGGCAGCCTACACCTTCGCCGACATGGGCAAGTGGGTGACAGTACTCCATCACATGTCCCCTAGCAGGTAAGAATCATGCCGGCCACTCACTAGACCACAGAGGCCCTAAACCAACAGCTCTTCTCCAGCCCAGACCCTCACCGAGGGCAGTCTTTCCCACGCCGGTTCCTCCCCCGCCCCTGAGACAGTCCCCAGCCTCCTTCGCAAGGCGGTCCACCCGCTAGAGAATCTCACAGCACGGTCTCCACAATCTGCCCCAAGGGAGGAGCAATAGCACCGACACCTTGCAACAGCCTCAGCAAAGAACAGCCTGCACTTACCTGGGGTCGGCTTGGCCGTGCGCACGGGGGTGTAGTGGTTTTTGGAGGATGATCTGACCGGCGTGTTCTCTTTGGGGGAGGTATCAATAGCTGAGATCGTTTCTCGTTCACAGTGTGCTATGGGGATTGGTCCCTGTTGTCTCAAGATGTCGGCCAGAGCCCTAAACGAGGAGAAGATACACACACGGTGAGATTCCCCGAGCAGGTGCGCAGGGCCACCAAGGGGCCAGGGGAGGGGATGGAGCCACAACCGTTCCGTTCACAGTCACAGCTTCCTCTGGGGCTGGTCTCAGCAGGAAGGCAGGGGACAGGGACAGCTTCCTCTAGGGCTGGTCTCAGCAGGAAGGCAGGGGACAGGGACAGCTTCCTCTAGGGCTGGTCTCAGCAGGAAGGCAGGGGACAGGGACAGCTTCCTCTAGGGCTGGTCTCAGCAGGAAGGCAGGGTACAGGGGCTAGACGCACTAGAACAGGGGTCCCCAAACTTTTTACACAGGGGGCCAGTTCTCTGTCCCTCAGACCGTTGGAGGGCCGGAGTATAAAAAAAAACTATGAACAAATCCCTATGCACACTGCACATATCTTATTTTTAAGTAAAAAAACAAAACGGGAACAAATACAATATTTAAAATAAAGAACAAGTAAATTTAAATCTACAAACTGACCAGTATTTCAATGGGAACTATGCTCCTCTCACTGACCACCAATGAAACAGGTGCCCCTTCCAGAAGTGCAGTGGGGGCCAGATAAATGGCCTCAGAGGGGCACATGTGGCCTGCAGGTTGTAGTTTGGGGACCCCTGCACTAGAATGCAGTGATGATAGCTTCCTCCTTTAATTGATTTCAATCAAAGGATTTGGGGCCCTTTCAAACCACTGGCTTCCCCAGATCCCCTCTGGATCCCGCCCCTGGGAAGATCCCGACAGCAGCTGGCCAGCAGACGGCCGCTGCCCTGCAGGGCTGCCTCTGTCGGCCTCACATTCAGCAGCAGGTTCCTAGTATCACAACAGCCACCTTCCCCATCAGAAATGACACACCCAGTTAGCATGTCCCCTATACTGGGCGACCCACAGAAGTACAACACGCGCCTCCCACCCTCAGAGAACGGTGTGATTTAGCAGCAGAGACAGGATGTACAGATGAGAAGATAACTATCGGAGCACGAGCTGGTGCCGACAGGGCCACAACTGTAGCCCGGAGGAGGGAGCACATACAAGCACAGGCAGGGAAGTACGAGGAGAAGGAGAGGTGCCCAGAGGGGCTGCTGTCGTTGCAGAGCCCCCCCCCCCCGAGTTCCTCCCCCCCACGCTCAAGACCCAGACCCCCTAGGGAGCACCTTGCATTCACGCGACACTCGGCCTCAACAACCGAACCGGCATCCACCGAGCGCCCGGCACGCATCATCAGTCCCTGCGGAGACAGAGGTGAACGGGACACACGTAACCCCCGCCACCGAAGGGCTCACAGTTTAGGGGGACATCGCTCCCCAGCCTGGCTCCACACAGGGCTTGCGCCGTGGGCGTGGCACAGGAGACACACCGTGCTGGTGGGAAACGGGGACCCGCAGGGATGCTCCGAAAAGGCGTCGATGAGTGCGGACAAGCCTCAAGAGACCACCATCAGGGTGCTGTCGCTCTCGGGCCAGCCCCCCGGGTCGGAGGGTGCTCCTGTCTCGCCGGAGCTGGCTGAGACCTCCTCCGTCCACTCGGGGTGTCCCTGAGGTGGGGGGCGAGACACCACGCCTCCAGACCGTCCCCCTGGCGTCATTCACCCGGGGCTTCCGCGCCCACACTCTGTCCCCTTGGGAAGGGACAGCCCCGGCAGGGTAACAGTGTTGGAGAGTGGTCTGTTCCCTTCCATTATGCTGCCTCTGACGGGCAGGACCTTCCTGGGAGACGTGAGAGCCTCACCCTGGCAATCTTACCCTTCGGTGGCACGGATATAGCAATTTCAGGGTTTCCTAACGCTTCCCCCTCGCTGGCTTCCTATTCTCCTGCAGCGCAGCGGCAATGCGGGAAGGAGCAGACGCGTGCCGCCGCCCCCCCCGAGCCCCGTCTGCCATGGTGGTGTCCCCCAGCCCTGCAACAGACCCCCGCCACTGCAGGAAAGGAAGGGCGGGCAGACCCTCGGACTGGGTCGGAGACCCGAGCTGCAGGGCCTAGAAATAAGAAAGAAGGACCACTTTGCCGGTCAAGAGATTTGAGTTCTAATCCCAGCTCTGCCTCTGGTGAGCTGGGAGCCTCGGGGCAGATGTGCTCATCTCTTAAAATTAAAATGTTACAGAGAACGGACAGACCGACAGCTGTCAGAGGGGAGGGGGGAGGAGGCTTAGTGACAAAGGTGAAGGACCGAAGCAACGGCATGGTGACTATCGGAAGGAAAGGGGGTGGGGCGGATGGTAGAAAGGGGAAGGAATCGTGATAGAAAGAGACTTGACTGGGGTGATGAACAACACACAATATAACATACAGATGATGTATTACAGAATTGTACACTTAAAACCTATATAATTTTATTAACCACTCTCACCTCAATAAAAAGTAAATAAAAATTAAAATGTAATCTTTTGGCCTTGGCCGGTGGCGCAGTGTATGGAGCATCAGCCCGGCATATGGACATCCAGGGTCTGATTCCTGATCAGGGCACATATGAGAAGCGGCCATCTGCTTCTCCATCCCTCCCTCTCCCCCTTCTCCCCCTCTTCCCCTCCCACAGCCAGTAGCTCCATGGGTGAGAGGATGGCCCCGGGTGCTGAGGATGGCTCCATTGAAGCGCATCAGCCTCAGGTGATAAAAATAGCTTGGTAATCTAGCATCGGCCTTAGATGGGGTTGCCGGATGGATCCCAGCCAGGGCGCATGTGGGAGTCTGCCTCACTATCTCTCCTCCTCTCACCTAAAAAAAAAAAAAAAAAAAAAAAAGTAATCTTTTTTCACCTCATTAGCAAAACAAGGGTTTACACTAGCATAAACTCTATAAGATGCCTTCTAATTTCAAAATGTGATGTTTTATTTTTTAAACTACACACATGTGCAAGCTACCTGGTTCTTTCATCCTCCTGTTTGTCAACATTACTTTCCCACCATGTTCATTCACATGGAAATAAAATAGTGAGCTATAAGCCGTAACGGAAATCCAGACCAATGGGATAGAATTGAGATCCCAGAAGTAAACCCATACCCCTATGGTCAAGAGCTTTTCAACGAGAATGCCAAGATCATCCGACGGGTAAAGACCAGTGTCTACAGAAAGTGAGGGTTGGACACCCGGATACCCACGTGCTAAAGAATGAAGCTGCACTTTTACTTCACACAATATGTAAAAATGAACCCAAAACAGATCACAGACCTAAATAGTAAGAGCTAAAACTTGGAACTCTTAGAAAACATGAAGGTAAATCTTTGTGCTATAAATTTGACAATGGTTTCTCAGATATGACGCCAAAAGCACAAACAACAAAAGAAAAAGAAAAAGATAAATTGGACGTTGTTAAAATTAAAACCTTTTCTGCATCGGAAGATACCATCAAGAGAATGAAAGATAACCCGGAGGACGGGAAAAGATATTTGAAAGGCATATTTCTGATAAGAGACATATCTAGAATATAGAAAGCCTCTTAAAATTCAATAACAAACAGCCCCATTTGGAAATGTACAAAGGGTATAAAGGACATTTCTCTCACGAAGGTGAACGTGAGGAGCAGCTCCACAGCATTGGTCTCGGGAGAACGGAAACGGAAACCACAACCAGGCAGCCGTCACGCCCACGGAAACAGCTACAACCAAATGTTGGCAAGAATGTAGCGGGACTAGAGCCTTTGTAAGCTGTGGTCTGGTGAAGAGTTTCCCGGTTCCTCAAAATGTGAAACATAGTTACCCCATGGCCTAGCAACTCGACTCCTAGGCACATTCCCAAGAGAAGAGAAAGCGTATGTCCAGCTTGACCGGGTGGTGGCGCAATGGATAGAGCATTTGCCTGGGATGCTGAGGACCCAGGTTTGAAACCCTAAGATGGCCGGGCTGAGAGCGGGGTTGCTGGCTTGAGCGTGGGATCATAGACATTATCTCATGGTCGCTGGCTTCAGCCCAAAGGTCACTGGCTTGAGCAAGGGGTCACTGCTCGGCTGGAGCCCCCCCAGTCAAGGCACGTATGAGAAATCAATCAATGAACAACTAAGGTGCCACAACTACAAGTTGATGCTTCTCATCCATCTCTCTTCCTGTCTGTCTGTCTGTCTGTCTGTCTCTCTCTCTTGCTATGTGCACTAAAAAGAGAAAGCTTTAGCAGGCTGCAGTCGGCCTGTCTCCTCCTGAAGATAGTGACTTGCGCTGGACCCTCCTCAGGTACCCAGTCGGCTAGGCGAGGCTGGGAAGCACAGCCAGAGCTGGGGGCGTGCTAGAGATGTCGTTCCTGAAGACACGGGCTCTCTGGGCATGGCGACCCTGGCCTGTGCGGTCCTAGGGGTGGCCAGGGTGGCTGCCCCAGCTCTGTGGGCTTCCCTGGCTCTGGAACTCCATCCTCCAAGACTCATTCTTTCCTGGTGCCCTCTGGCTAAGAGAAAGTGGTTGCAATTCCCAGGTAGTGTGTCCTTAGGAGTTATCCCCTCTGCCAGCCCCCCTCTCCTCTGCCAACCTCCCCACCCATCTGCCAGCCCCCTCCCCTCAGTCAGCCCCCCCTTGTCAACCCTCATCTGCCAGCCCCTCCCCTCTGCCAGTCCTCCCTGCCAGTCCCCCCTTGTCAACCCTCCTCTGCCAGCCCCCCTGCCAGCCCCCCTCTGCCAGCCCCCTCCCCCCAAGCCCCCCCTGCCAGTCCCCCTGCCAGCCCCCTCCCCTGTCAGCACCCCCTTGTCAACCCTCCTCTGCCAGCCCCCCTGCCAGCCCCCCTCTGCCAGCCCCCTCCCCTGTCAGCACCCCCTTGTCAACCCTCCTCTGCCAACCCCCCTGCCAGTCCCCCTGCCAGCCCCCTCCCCTCTGTCAGCACCCCCTTCTGCCAACCCCCCCTGTCAGCCCCCCTCTGCCAGCCCCCCCCAGGTCCTCAGCTCCACCCCCCTCCTTGTTCTCATTCCTCTCCATCTTCCATCCCCTTCTCTCCAGGGTGCTTGATAAATATTATTCTCATTCTGAAATGTGCGGTCCCAGTTTCACCTAATTAATTTGGATACGCCAGAGGAAATGGGTTAAGGCCTGAGCTACTTTCTAACCACAGGGGGAAAGAAATTGGCCACCGAGGAACAGGGAAGAGGATTCTGGAAGACAGCAGGTGGCAGCTCAGGCCTGAGAGGGGCGGAAGATCGGAAGGAGGGGCGGAGAGGGACAGGCAGTGACAAACAGGGAGAGGGAGAACAGAGGCAGAGACTGACACAGAGAGAAGAGAAAGGGGTGCAGAGAGGTGGGCAGAGATGGAGCCAACCAGGGGGAAAGTGGACGAATGAGCCAGAGACTCAGAGGCAGAGAGAGAAGTCAGGGGTACGGAGTGAAGGAGAGAGACAGACGAGGAGTCAGAGAGAGAGAAGTCAGGGGTACGGAGTGAAGGAGAGAGACAGACGAGGAGACAGAGAGAGAGAAGTCAGGGGTAGGGAGTGAAGGAGAGAGACAGACGAGGAGACAGAGAGAGAGGAGTCAGGGGTACAGGAGTGAAGGAGAGAGACAGACGAGAAGTCAGAGAGAGAGAGAAGTCAGGGGTAGGGAGTGAAGGAGAGAGACAGACGAGGAGACAGAGAGGGAGAGAAGTCAGGGGTACGGAGTGAAGGAGAGAGACAGACGAGAAGTCAGAGAGAGAGAGAAGTTAGGGGTAGGGAGTGAAGGAGAGAGACAGACGAGGAGACAGAGAGAGAGAAGTCAGGGGTAGGGAGTGAAGGAGAGAGACAGACGAGGAGTCAGAGAGAGAGAGAGAAGTCAGGGGTAGGGAGTGAAGGAGAGAGACAGACGAGAAGTCAGAGAGAGAGAAGTCAGGGGTAGGGAGTGAAGGAGAGAGACAGACGAGAAGTCAGAGAGAGAGAGAAGTCAGGGGTAGGGAGTGAAGGAGAGAGACGAGAAGTCAGAGAGAGAAGTCAGAGGTACAGAAGTGAAGGAGAGAGACAGACGAGGAGACAGAGAGGGAGAGAAGTCAGGGGTAGGGAGTGAAGGAGAGAGACAGACAAGAAGTCAGAGAGAGAGAGAAGTCAGGGGTAGGGAGTGAAGGAGAGAGATAGACGAGGAGACAGAGAGAGAGAAGTCAGGGGTACAGGAGTGAAGGAGAGAGACAGACGAGGAGTCAGAGAGAGAGAGAAGTCAGGGGTACAGGAGTGAAGGAGAGAGACAGACGAGGAGTCAGAGAGAGAGAGAAGTCAGGGGTATGGAGTGAAGGAGAGAGACAGACGAGGAGTCAGAGAGAGAGAGAAGTCAGGGGTACAGGAGTGAAGGAGAGAGACAGACGAGGAGTCAGAGAGAGAGAGAAGTCAGGGGTACGGAGTGAAGGAGAGAGACAGACTCAGAGGCAGAGAGAGAAGTCAGGGGTAGGGAGTGAAGGAGAGAGACAGACGAGGAGTCAGAGAGAGAGAAGTCAGGGGTACGGAGTGAGGGAGAGAGACAGACTCAGAGGCAGAGAGAGAAGTCAGGGGTAGGGAGTGAAGGAGAGAGACAGACGAGGAGTCAGAGAGAGAGAAGTCAGGGGTACGGAGTGAGGGAGAGAGACAGACTCAGAGGCAGAGAGAGAAGTCAGGGGTAGGGAGTGAAGGAGAGAGACAGACGAGGAGACAGAGAGAGAAGTCAGGGGTACAGGAGTGGAGAGAGACGAGGAGACAGAGAGAGAGAAGTCAGGGGTAGGGAGTGAAGGAGAGAGACAGACGAGAAGTCAGAGAGAGAGAGAGAAGTCAGGGGTAGGGAGTGAAGGAGAGAGACAGACGAGGAGACAGGGAGAGAAGTCAGGGGTAGGGAGTGAAGGAGAGAGACGAGAAGTCAGAGAGAGAGAGAAGTCAGGGGTAGGGAGTGAAGGAGAGAGACAGACGAGAAGTCAGAGAGAGAGAAGTCAGGGGTACAGGAGTGAGGAGAGAGACAGACGAGGAGTCAGAGAGAGAGAAGTCAAGGGTTCAGGAGTGAAGGAGAGAGACAGACGAGGAGTCAGAGAGAGAGAAGTCAGGGGTACAGGAGTGGAGAGAGACGAGGAGACAGAGAGAGAGAAGTCAGGGGTACAGAGTGAAGGAGAGAGACAGACTCAGAGGCAGAGAGAGAAGTCAGGGGTAGGGAGTGGAGAGAGACTCAGAGGCAGAGAGAGAGAGAAGTCAGGGGTAGGGAGTGAAGGAGAGACACAGACTCAGAGGCAGAGAGAGAAGTCAGGGCAGAATCAGAGAGACGAGGCACGCAGGCAGAAGAAGTGAGGAAGAAAAGGAGGACGTTGAGGAGAAACGTCGAGAAGGACAGCATTTCAGAAGGCGAGAGACATGCGGAAGACAGGAGAATCAGAGAGAGAGAGAGAGAGAGAGAGGCGGAGATGGGCGAGGAGTGAGGCGGTCCCACCCCACCGGCCCGCCCACGCTGACTACAGACAGGTCCAGCTGAAGAATTTGGAGAGTCTTCCTCACTGTCCTGCTTGTTCCAGTCTCCCCTCCCCCCCCCCCACCGCCCCCAGGGCCACTTTTGCCGCAATGTCTGGACACATCAAACAACAAGAAAACGCCTTCTGCCTAAATTATCTCGGTAGTTGCCTTGGTTCTCTGCTAGCACATGGGTTCCTCGGCTGGCAGGCAGGCAGGTCCTCATTGAAAACAATAAGGCCAAAAATCATGTCTCCTTCTTCGGCTTATTATAGAGATGAAGTCAGTTCATGTCCGTAGAGCACTTAGACCAGAACAGGCCACCCGGCTGGCAGGCAGGTTTGGTGGCAGGCAGGGCAGAGTGAAAGAACTGGGCAGCAATCCTGAGCAGGGAAAAGAGGCGTTTGATGCCCGGGGCCAGGAAACTTGAGCGCTCTTCAGCACACATGTATACAAACCGTCGGCGTCTGGACAGGACCGTGCGTTTGGATAATATTCTGATTCTGAAAGTGTTCAGCTGCCTATCCAGTGTGATGTCCGCATCAACCTCCCGTGGCCTCTGTAGCTCGTGTTACCCGCATCTTTCACAAGAAACTGAGGTTCAGACTAACCCCAGGGCTAGGCCATGATGGGACAGGGACTGGAACCCAGCTTGTGACTTGAGTCCGGGTGGCCTTCTGCTCCCTGGAACTGCCTCTTACACACACGTCACTTTCTCGTCAAGCCGAGGAGATTGAACACCTCCTCCTGGTCTTTCCCGCTGGGTCTGCTAATTTAGCAAATGCCAGTTCACACGTGGGCATGGTGAAACAATTAGCCAGTGAGTGAGTGACTCAGGCCAAGACTCATTATTCATTTGCCTAGAATGCTGGTTAATGTCAGTGGTCCCAAGGAAATGAAAATGGGTTTGACTTTTGTAAGCGTTGAGTTATCTGGACACCAGGGACCAGGCCCAATCAACAGCTTGATGTGCTGCCACCTGCATTCAAGACAGGAGATCTTTCTTAAAATAGCAAACGATTCCCCTGAACCAGAGGAAAATGAACAAAACCTCGTTCATAACTTTGCTTCACAGCCTTGCCGGCTTAGGAAATTATAGGCTATCAGTGATGAAGCAAGTACTCTTGTGTCAGAAACGGCGTTCAACTCTGACTTGCACGTTATGTAACTCTCTAAACAACCTTACATGCCAGGTATCACTTTTACTGCTGAGAAAAACTAAGGTTTGGAGAGATTTGTCATCTTTCCCAAAGTCACACAACTAGGAAATGGTAAATCCAAATACTGTAGGTCGGTTCAACTACAGAGGCTGGCTTTGTATCATTGAATTATCCATCCATCCATCCATCCATCCATCTATCATGCTAATCCTCTATCACTTAATCACATTTGTTTTTTTCAACTCCTGTGTCTTTGCCATGGCCTCCGAACACAAGGTTTTAGTGTTCCCTCTCTAGTGGAGAAATCTACCCAGACAGAACTCCTCCACCTTGCCCGGCTCGCTTCACTTTAGGGAGTCATCGACAGCAACGGCCCCGAAAGTTTCTGCATTGTTTTACTAGGCAACCTTTTCATCTAATGAAATTCCGGATAGAACACAGAACGCCAATATACTTCACTAGGACCCTGGCTCTGCCGAGCCCAGAGTGAGGAGTCCTGCTCTTCCAAGCTCTGGGCTGTCTCCACCTGGTCGTCCCCGAGCTTCACGGAGCTTCCAAGTTTAAAAACAAAGGTAGCAGAAGCATGCTAGATGAAAAAAGACCTTGGGAATTTTTTTGTCACAATTTTTACTCAAGGAACAAATGGTAAAAATTTAAGTCCCTCCAAATTAAGTAAGGAACCCGGGGATCCTTTAGTTCATCCGGTAATTTTTAAAGTTTATTTTACCTGAACTACTATGCATTTCGTATGGATCACACGACCACCATCACTGCTCACTCAAGAGGAATAAGTGAGAAGCAGCCTTCGACCTTTGCCACGTCTCTGGATTTCTGAGTCATTTAAAAAGCACGGGAGGGAGAAAAAGCAGCTTGGGTCGTATTCGCTAAGTATTCCTATGCCGAGAGCAAGCAGGCTGGTTGGTGTGGAGCACTGGTCATGAGCTTCCTCTCTTTCGGGAGTAGGGAACAGTTTAGGCCGCTGGACGGGTATGAGAGAAGGCCGAGGAGAGGGACGATTCCATGAATAAAGCCATTCTGGTTGATGTTCTTATTCCTAAGGACTAATGAGAATACTCATGTTTTTGAAGAATTCTCTAAAAGCATTCCTGCCTAATTAAGCTGAGTACACTGAAGATAATTTTTTTTTAAAAGAATGCACAGTTTTTCCCTGAGTGGGCCATCAGTCTAATTTTTAGTTCTTTTCACAGAGAAAACTAAGGAAAATGCTGACGATTTAAGAAATAAACCTATTCCTATGGAAAAAAAAAAACTGCAGGACAAACCATGGGAAGGTTTAATTTCCTTTTTTCTTTTTCTTTTTGGTTTTTTTTTTTTTTTTTTTTGGTTGTTTTGTTTTGTTTTTTAGTGAGAGATAGAGACAGAGAGTGAGACAGAGAGAGGGACACATTGGGACAGACAGACAGGAAGGGAGAGAGATGGGAAACATCAATTCTTCGTTGTGGCTCCTTAGTTGTTCATTGATTGCTTTTTCATATATGCCTTGCCTGGGGGGCTACAGCAGAGCCAGTGACCCCTTGCTCAAGCCAGCAACCTTGGGCTCAATTCAGCGACCATGAGGTCATGTCTAGGATCCCGTGCTCAAGCCAGCAACCTCGGGTTTCGAACCTGGGTCCTCCACATGGCAGTCCAATGCTCCATCCACTGTGCCACCGCCTGGTCTGGCAAGGTTTAGTTTTCTTTAAGTCAATCTCTGAGAACTACTTCTTTTGGATTTCTCCTAAAAAGTAGAGTGCAGATGTCGTATTCCAGTTTCACGTTTTGGTTACGTGAGTCCCAGCTAACTGAGTCATCACTCGACGCGGACACAGGGAACAGCCCGTGTCCTCTCTAACCTCGTCCTCAAACTTCTCCACTGGGCAGCCGGGGCGCCGGCCTTCTCTCAAATACGCACTCCGGGCCGGGGAAGTGAACATACTTTTCCATGCACGCGGTGTGAGGAGAATGGCTTCATTTAGTTCCCCTTATTCCCGGTTCTCCCGCCGTCCACTTGGGAAAACACAGCTGCCGGCTTTGTGTGTGCACAGACATCCCTCTCCTCATACAGAGAGGCTGGGACGGGACGTGGCGTGCTCTCCTTTGTTGTGGTAACAATGTCTGTGCATCTGCACCGAGCCCTTCTGCAGGTCTGAGTTGTCCCCGGCCCAACTGGGGTTCATCACAACGGACAGACAGACAGACACACAGCGCAGGACTCAGCCAGAGGAGGGCTCAGCCCGCTGGCTTTGTTTCTCCTACCAGGCAGGGCGAGGCACTCCACCCTCACGGGCGGCCATCCTAGGACTGTCCTGTCGCTCTGCTTGCTCCATGGCGGAGAGTGGACGTGGTCCCCCCCCGGGGCCCCACTCAACCCCGATAGCACCCCCCCTACCCGCACCACTCCTTGCCAATTCACCCATCCTATGAAAATTCACCCAGGCCCGGGAAATTCAGTCGCATAAACGACCTGCCCAGATTTTCCGGCAATACTGGGATCATCTCTGTCTGAGAACAAGTTAAAGATCTGACTGGGTCATAGACCTTTCCGCTTGGAACTGGAAGAAACAAAAACGCAACTGAGATTGATTAGAGCACTTGGGCGGCCAGGTAGGTGATAGGTGAGCTCACAGCAGCACCTGCTGCTGCCGCCGCTGTCGCTGTTGGTCGGTATCATCTTCCTGACTCGCTCTGGACACAGACCTACATCGACAGGGTGGGGGTGGGGGTCGCAAAATGAAGGCGGGATAGCTGAGAAGCGAGACATGAGGATTCTGCAGCCAGAGTGCCCGGGTCAGAATGCCAGCCACTTGGTATACAATATTCACGATCGCGAGCTAGCTACTTCAGTACCCCACACTTCTGTCTCCTCATTGAAAACAATAAGGCCAAAAATAATGTCTCCTTCTTCGGCTTATCATAGAGATGAAGTCAGTTCCTGTCCGTAGAGCACTTAGACCAGACCATGCCACCCGGCAAGCACTACGTAAGTATCCGATGAAGAAACCCACCCGAATCCAGTCTCCCGGGGTCTCCGCAGGCTCAGCCCAAGGAGCACAGCAGAAGTAGGCGCAGCAGAGGGGAGTCATGGGGGACTGACTCAGCAATGCCAGATGGAAAAGCTCTTGGGGTGGAGAGTGAGCCACAGGGCATGGCTGGGGCTCCGGGTCAGCCTGGAAGGGGCCGCCCACATCCCATACTGTCCGCCCACATCCCATACTGTCCGCCCACATCCCATACTGTCCGCTCAGGCCTCCGGACAGGAATGCATCTGGCCACACAGCAGTTCTTACTGAACTTTGACCTTGGGCACTGTGAGCCAAGCACAAGGAGGGTGTCTCTTCGCTCCCTTCTGCAAGGCCACCACAAGCTCTTCTTCCAACAGTGTGCAAGGCTGCTCCCAGGTAAATCCACTGAGAAGCAAAGGGACTCCCGGCCTCAGCAACACAACATCGGGATTTCACTGGGGCCTAAGAGAGTAAATGGGGGAGACTGGCCAGCGCCCCATTTTCTGCCAAGATCCAGTGATTTTATCTCTTCGTTCTTCCTACCTCCCTTTTTCTTTCTTTTCTTTCTTCCTTGTCCCTTCCTTCCTTCCCTCTTTCCTTCTTTCCCTCCCTTCCTTCCTCCCTTCCTTTCTCAAAAAAAAAAAAAAGATAAACACCATTGTAGTTTCCAAGCTGAAATATGTTCACGTCAGTGCAGCCATCGGAAGGGTGGGGTGTATGGAAAAAGACCACCCCAAATCCTTTTAAATTAATTAAGTCATTTGTTCATTTAACCATATTTACTGAGCACCTACTTTGTGTCAGGCATTGCCCTAGTCTCTACAACACGGACGTGAACAAAACAGGCCAACACACCTGTCCTCTCAGCATCATGGAGGAGGAGATGGACTGGTTGATACCTATGGCTGGAGACTGACCAATTTCCTCCTCCCTCACCCCCCCCCAAAATAATCTTCAGATGTTTATATTTTATTTGAATGACTGTGACCCACATGTTTGCTCCTGGTGACATCACTTGGGGTTTCGCTATAACATTATAACCTCATTTCTATACGGCCAATCTTTGCACAGGCACGAAGCCTTAAAGCCATGTCTCCTGAGACGCAGACTTGTAGCTAGAGATGTCTGTCCAGGAGAAAGGAAGACGGGAGGGGGCTGTGCCTGCCGTTCCGAGACACGTGTGGTTGTCTTACAGGAGAAAGGATACCTTCTCCCTGGGCGGCTCCACTGGGCAGACTTCATGCCAGCAATGTCAGGGTGGTCCTGCTCCCCTGGGAGAACTCACTGGGGAGCCCTGTAAGGGCAGGTTGGACTGCAACGAACGAGGTTCAGGGAAGCCCCAGCTCTAGACGCACGTGCGTGAGGGGAGGGGACTCCGGCGGCCAGAAGGCGGGGCACTGAAACCCCGCAAGTCCCTTCCAATCACGTGGGTCTGAATAGCCTTCTTACGACTGACTGTGCGAAGAAGACACACCTCCTCCCACATCCCAGGGCTGCTGCATAGGACAGTACAGGTGTTCAGACGCGGACTCCCCCCCCCCCCCGGGGTGAACTGAGATCAGAACGGGCCAGGTAAGAACAGGCCTCCACACCGTGAGAGTCCCCATCTCTGGCCGTGCTAACAGACTAAGGCGGGGCCAAAGGTCCTGCCAAAGGACCTGCGGGGCGGACAGAACAGGAAGGAAACTCAGATTAGCCTCCTATCTCAGCTCCCAGAGAATGCTCTGAGGAAAGGAAAGAGGGA
Source organism: Saccopteryx leptura (assembly GCF_036850995.1). Taxonomy (NCBI): domain Eukaryota; kingdom Metazoa; phylum Chordata; class Mammalia; order Chiroptera; family Emballonuridae; genus Saccopteryx; species Saccopteryx leptura. The sequence goes on along the minus strand of NC_089504.1, from coordinate 361,023,130 downwards.
AGTCGACTCCAAAACTGAGAAGGGGGGCTTTGCTAGGTGTCCCTCAAGGCAAAGGGAGAGAGGTCGAAGTCCTCTCCGTAAGGGACCCGGGCGCCCTATGAACACACCCCGTCATGGCCGACAGCAGGTATGATGCCGTGTTCTCAGCACGCACACTGGTGTTGGGGACGCATTGAGAGCAACCTGCTCAGACGGCGGAGGGAATCATGCTAAGTCTGCCCCCGTCCCCCCCCCCCTCGCTCCTAACCTCTCCTGTGCAGGTGGCCATCACAGGGCCAGAGAGAAAGAGTGAGGCGGGTCCTCATTTGGGGGCTGTCGCCTAATCTGTATCAGAATTCTCAGCCCCGAAAAGGAGGTAGCCTTAGGTTCTAAAAACTCAGAGAAACACCAAAGGAAAAAACCGCGAGAAAGCTGGGAATCATTAGCGGGAGCCCTCGGAGGAGTTTAAAAAGGGAATTTGAAGCAGCCTGTATGGTCAAGCGTCACAAATTCAACAACAACCAAAAAAATGGGGACAAGCTAATCCCAATCAATGAGACAGACAGGGAAATTATAAAACACTTTAAAGAAAATGCATTTTTACTGCTTTCTGAGCCATTGCCAGATTACAAACCAGGGAAGAAAAAGAAAGAAAGAAAAAAGAAGAAAAAGCCCTGATCTTCGGAGAGCTACTTTATTAAATAGCTAGGAATGCTTTGCAATTAGCAGGCCAATCGTCGGTGGAGGAGCCGGCCCGGAAACAACCTGTCCCGTCTGCACCGGCGCACGTGGCCCGCACGGTGTCGGCCGTCTTGTCAGAGCGATGAATCCGTGCATCGCAGCTTTTTATCAGAGAGAGGAAAAGAAAAACCACGTTGCCCAGGTCCCGTTTGGAGAAATTTCTGTGTCGACGCGGTTACAGCAGGACAGGTTCAAGGAGGAGAGTGGAGGGGCCGGGGGAGGGTGCCCCACGCACAACTCGACAGAAGTGAGCAAGGATCGGAAGGACAGATGGAGAAAGGAGGGATGGTGGGCACACACACACACACACACACACCAACAACAACAACAACAACGACACAAGCAGGAACATTTTAATGATGTGACTTAAAGGAGAGAGAGAGAGAGAGGGGCAGACCCTCTGCTAAAACACCCAATTCTCTTCGCAGATGCGTGGAGGTGGGGGACAAGGGGCTAGCAGGGAGGTGGGTTAAGAAAACTGGCCTCTGAGTATCTGGGAATAGAAAGGCAGAATGATTCCCCCGCAGCAGGAGAAGCCTTCTAAGCTCTTGGGATCGCATTCCTGGGAAAGTCCAGGCCAATTTCTCAGGACGTAGCGAAAAAGCAAGAGAGGGCCATCTGCTAATCCCACAAGGCGGCTGGACTCCAGCCTCTCCCGCGTGTCCTCCGGCCAGGCCTCAAGCCGCATCATCTCAAGGAGGCGGGGTCACGTGACTGCCACATCAGCAGAGCCGCCCAGACCCCAGAGTTCCCTGCTGATGGGATCTGAGGCTGATTCTAGGGCTGGGGAAGAAAAGCCCTCCTTACAGCCACTTCTTTGCTGGGATGAGGTTAGGCCCCCTTTTCCTGGCCTGACTTCTGGGGACAAGGACAAACGCCTCCATTTCCCACGACCTCAGGAGGGCCCCTTGATGTCACTTAAAATAAACAGCCATGCCCTGGCCGGTTGGCTCAGTGGTAGAGCATCGGCCCAGCATCTGGAAGTCCGTGGTTCGATTCCCAGTCAGGGCACACAGGAGAAGCGCCCATCTGCTTCTCCGTCCTTCCCTCTCTCCTTTCTTTCTGTCTCTCACTTCGTCTCCCGCAGCCAAGGCTCCATTGGAGCAAAGTTGGCCCAGGCACTGAGGATGGCTCCATGGCCACTGCCTCAGGCGCTAGGATGGCTCCAGTTGCAGTGGAGCAACAACCCAGATAGGCAAAGCATCGCCCCCTGGTGGGCATGCCAGGTGGATCTTGGTCAGGCGCATGAGGGAGTCTGTCTCTGCCTCCCTACTTCTTACTTCGAAAAAATACCAAAAAAAAAAAAAAAAAGAAAAGAAAAGAACAGCCACACCTCCTGGCCAGGCTGTCCCTCTCAGGGCTCAGATCTCTCCCCTCACTGGAGCAGCAAAACCAAAGGAAGAGGGAAGGAGGTGACCGTGGATGAGAAGCATTCTGCCCAGAAGAAGACATTTGGCTAAGGGATCCACAAATATGTCCAGGGGACAGATGTCCTAGGTAATGAGACTTTAATGCCGGAGCTAATGGGAACAGTACACGAGACCAAATGCCAAAAAAGCAAGGAGTAATGAGAATGTTTGGGAAGCCCACGGAAAGCAGTGATGCCGCTGCTCCCAACGCCGGGGAGCGGGCCAAGGATGTAGCCACCCAGCCTGCTTGGAACCCAGCCTCCGTGAGTCCTGAGACGAGACGGGGGATGGTCACCTTCCACAAGGAGGATCCAGGCTTCTCCCATCCTCTGAGTAGAAGTGGGGGTGATCCAGGGTGGGGCTCAGGAACCCCACGATCCTAGGGAGAGCCAGGGAAACAGTTCCCACACTCACCTCCATTGGATGAGTGCCCTGGGCAGGGGCCCCTGCCCTTGACCCACAGGCCAGGGAGTGAGAGCCATCGGTGACCACCCCCACGGCCATCAGCACCACCACCACCAATGACCATGAGGACCAGAGCCTGAGAGTAACACCCAAGCCTCTCAGGGTTTCCCAGGATGCCTTCTGTTTCTCGGGCCTTCAAGGACAGAGGCCTTGCAGACACAAGAAACAGGAAGGGTACGGATGAAAGAGGCAGAGACAAAGAGGATGGAGACGGGAAAAGACCAGCACTAGAGCAGGGGAGCAGACGTGAGCTGGCCGGAGTTCTGCATCTTGCGTGCACCCCGCCGGAGGTTATAAATGGGGCAGGGAGGAGAAGTGTGATCAGTGGAGCTGTCTGTGAGCTGCACATCTCAGTAATTAAGCTGGGAACGGCTCAAGGTCCATCCACTTACCACCAGCCTGCCCGCTCTGTTCCCTGGCACCCCGATGACTCCCGGGGGCTAGCGTTCGTGCAGAATTGCCCCGGGGTTCCTTCCACACTGCGGATGGTTTTATGTTTTGGTTGCCATGTTCTTTTTTAACCTCCATCAATATGAGGGTGTTTGACTGGGTTTCGGATTTTACATCTTCTTTGTCTTACCTTCACTATCTTCAACCAATACCGTCTATTCTTGAAAAAAAAGAGTCTTTTCACCAGCTGGGGTTCCTCGGTACGCGGCATGCAGTGTACGTGAGGGTCACCGGCCCGGTTCTGAAGCACCCTGATCAGTCGGTCATTTATCTTCCCACCCCTTACTGTGACAACCTGCCCAGGGCAGGAGGGAGCAGGTGGGTCTTTGCTTTCTCACGTAATCTGAGTATCACTGACTATTTATATCCAGGGAGGGAAGAGCCAGCTGCCCCGCTGGCCCCGGAGGAGATGGGGAACAGCAATGCACTGGCTTTATGGCCTTTCACAGTTGCTAAACCCTCCGAGCTGGTTTCAGGGGTGAGATTCAGCCGGCTCACACTGGTTCAGCAGGACCAATACCTAACTTTTTGTTGAGTTTGGAGAACCGGTTGTTGAAATGGCACTGGTGATCAGGGTACTCTCTAAAGTGGGCGCCTGGGCAGCCACCCAATGTGGAAATCACAAATTGACATTTCTTACTCTTTTTGAACATTCATCTGCACAACAGTGTATTCTAAGTGCCTGTCGTCATGTTCATTCCATCCGTAGATGAAAAAAATGGCAAGTGAGGATGCCAGTCAAGAAATAATATGGACCCTGGCTGGTTGGTTCAGTGCTAGAGCATCGGCCTGGCGTGCAGAAGTCCCGGGTTTGATTCCCGGCCAGGGCACATAGGAGAAGCACCCATCTGCTTCTCCACCCCTCCCCCTCTCCTTCCTTTCTATCTCTCTCTTTCCCTCCCGCAGCGAGGCTCCATTGGAGCAAAGATGGCCCGGGCGCTGGGGATGGCTCCTTGGCCTCTGCCCCAGGCGCTAGAGTGGTTCTGGTAGCAACAGAGCGACGCCCCAGAGGGGCAGAGCATCACCCCCTGGTGGGCAGAGCGTCACCCCCTGGTGGGCGTGCTGGGTGGATCCCGGTTGGGCGCATGCGGGAGTCTGTCTGACTGTCTCTCCCCGTTTCCAGCTTCAGAAAAATACAAAAAAAAAAAAAAAAAGAAATAATATGGAAAGATCTTAAATAACAGTTTTATTGGTTTTCTTTTGTCAGGTATTACTTAATATTTTTTCATTAATATTTTAAAACTCTTCTAACATAATCTAGTTTTGTGGGGCTTTTATTGTTCTTATTTACATATTAAAATTCATGAAATAATAAACTACCTTTTGGTATACTGTTATTTTATACTTCAAACGGCCATTAGGGCAGAGCATCAGTTGGTAAATTAGTTGAATCCCACCACTGACTGATTTCCTCACAGGGTAAATAGTCACGATACTCACAGGGTAATGAGAGGATGCGGTCAAACAGCACCAAGTAAGTGCCAAGGGCTCCGGGTGCAGACGGAGCAAGCCAGGGAGCTGGAGCTCTGTGAGTGCTTCCTCCCTGCTGCCTCCACTGCCTTGAGTGCTCATCTAAGGGAAAGCTCAGGTCCTCCTGAACTCCGCCCTGCTGGGGCTGCAGGGCGGTGGGGGTTGCAGTGCGGTGGGCTGTAGTGAGATGGGCTGTAGGGTGATGGGCTGTAGTGAGATGGGCTGTAGGACGATGGGGCTGTGGGGTGATGGGCTGTAGGACGATGGGGCTGTGGGGTGATGGGCTGTAGGGTGATGGGGCTGTGGGGTGATGGGCTGTAGGACGATGGGGCTGTGGGGTGATGGGCTGTAGGGTGATGGGGCTGTGGGGTGATGGGCTGTAGGACGATGGGGCTGTGGGGCGATGGGGCTGTAGGGCGATGGGCTGTGGGGCGATGGGGCTGTGGGGCGATGGGCTGTGGGGCGATGGGGCTGTGGGGTGATGGGCTGTGGGGCAATGGGGCTGTGGGGTGATGGGCTGTAGGGTGATGGGCTGTGGGGTGATGGGCTGTGGGGTGATGGGCTGTGGGGCGATGGGGCTGTGGGGTGATGGGCTGTGGGGCGATGGGCTGTGGGGCGATGGGGCTGTAGGGCGATGGGGCTGTAGGGTGATGGGGCTGTAGGGTGATGGGCTGTAGGGTGATGGGCTGTGGGGCGATGGGGCTGTAGGGTGATGGGCTGTAGGGTGATGGGGCTGTAGGGTGATGGGCTGTAGGGTGATGGGCTGTGGGGCGATGGGGCTGTAGGGTGATGGGCTGTAGGGTGATGGGCTGTGGGGCGATGGGGCTGTAGGGTGATGGGCTGTAGGGTGATGGGCTGTGGGGCGATGGGGCTGTGGGGTGATGGGGCTGTAGGGTGATGGGGCTGTAGGGTGATGGGCTGTAGGGTGATGGGGCTGTAGGGTGATGGGCTGTGGGGCGATGGGGCTGTAGGGTGATGGGCTGTAGGGTGATGGGCTGTGGGGCGATGGGGCTGTAGGGTGATGGGCTGTGGGGCGATGGGGCTGTAGGGTGATGGGCTGTGGGGCGATGGGGCTGTAGGGTGATGGGCTGTGGGGCGATGGGGCTGTAGGGTGATGGGCTGTAGGGTGATGGGCTGTGGGGCGATGGGGCTGTAGGGTGATGGGCTGTGGGGCGATGGGGCTGTAGGGTGATGGGCTGTAGGGCGATGGGGCTGTAGGGCGATGGGGCTGTAGGGTGATGGGCTGTGGGGCGATGGGGCTGTAGGGTGATGGGCTGTGGGGCGATGGGGCTGTGGGGCGATGGGGCTGTGGGGTGATGGGCTGTGGGGCGATGGGCTGTAGGGTGATGGGCTGTGGGGTGATGGGCTGTGGGGTGATGGGCTGTGGGGTGATGGGCTGTGGGGTGATGGGCTGTGGGGCGATGGGCTGTGGGGTGATGGGCTGTGGGGTGATGGGCTGTGGGGTGATGGGCTGTGGGGTGATGGGCTGTGGGGTGATGGGCTGTAGGGTGATGGGCTGTGGGGTGATGGGCTGTGGGGTGATGGGCTGTGGGGTGATGGGCTATAGGGTGATGGGCTGTAGGGTAATGGGGGTTGTATAAGCTTTTGGGAGGTGGCTGACCCTTGAGCAGAGGAGAGGGGCCGTACAGAGCAGGACTGACTCCTCCCAGGACGACCCAGAATGCCCTTTAGACCCCAATCCTGGCCATACGCATCCCAAAGAAATCAGCGTTCCTTTAGGTTCCGAATTGAATTCGGAGTCTCAGTGGAGCTCTCTGTCTACTGTCTCATGCAGAGATGGGGGGCTTTCTCTTTCCTCCCCCACCCTCTGTGGGGCAGTTTTTGAGCTGTTATTGCACATTCACCCCCCTCCTTTCCCCTCTCCCAAGTTCTCCCCCGTCGGCCCTGACACACTGAATAAGGTGTGAGGCCAGTTTCCTGAAGGCCAGTAGCTGCCCCACAGTGGCCATCGTGGAGAACCAGGCCTGATGGCAGGGCGGCCGCTCATCACCAGAACGGACATCTCTTCTGGGCGCCGGCCTGCGAGACGGCTGACACCCTCCAAGGACAGCGGGTCTCCTTCCGGGAGGTGTTGTTTATTTCTGACAAATAACAGCCGATCACCTATGCCACTCATCGGCCCCAGCCCAATGACTTCCTGCTGCTTACAAGAATCAAATCCACCTTAAGAGGATAAAAATATGCGACTGCTACGGAGAGTCACAATGACAACAATGACATGCCCCGGGCTCTGAAAGCACTTCGAACAGGGGAGCGGCGGCAACATTTTCTGGGGAGGAATCAGTGTGCGGCCTTCCAAGCAGACTGCTTCGAAGGATGACCGATTAGGAGATGTACATCCTGGTTCTTTCAAAAGAAGAATCGGACGCACTGCCTGCAAAAGGCCCCTCCACCCAAATGCTCGCCACAGAGATTAATTTCACACAATGATTGAACCCAAATATCCAGCTTCATTAGCCAGCCCTACCTGATGCTTCTTCGGACCCTCTCCTCTCCCCTCTTCTCCCCCGCCCCTCCTCTCCCCCTGCCCCGCCCCGCTCCCCACCTCCCCTGGGCCCTGTGCTCTGCTGGTCCAGAGCTGAGAAAGGGCAGGACTGGCCGCAGTGAGTGCACTTCTGTGGCGGAGACCTGTAGGAGCCATCCCTCCCGGAGGACAGACCTGACACCCCCCACACTCAGGCCTACAGGGTGCCCGGAGACGTCCGGTGTCTGGCCAAGCTGACACCCAGTGACCTGGGGGGTGTGGACAGTCTCGCCCATCTCTGGGAGAGAGAGCGCGCGATCACAGCCCGTTCTTCACTAAGGGCCCCGCCCGCGGTCTCCTCCCGTGACCCGCTGCCTGGTTCTCAGCCCCCCGGCTCGCGCTCTCTCTTCCTCCACGGCCTGCGTTACTCAGATCTTATTACAGGGTGATGCTCACTTAGCTCAGGCTACTGTTCTTTTAGAAACATACGTGGAAAAACTGCAAAAAAGGACCAGGAAAGGTCAACGCAAATCACTTTAGTGGATGGAAAAGCAATGAGGAAAGGCTACAAAAAAAATAAAAAATAAAAAATAAAAAATGCAGGGATGAAAGAGAAGGGAGAAGGCTGTGCCTTCTATCTCTAATCTGCAAGTTATTCTGGTGATGACCAAAGAGTCTGTGTGGAGAGCAGAGCGCAGAGGAGGTTTACACGGAGCCAGAGGGGGCCAAGCAGCCCTGTGGTAGGGACCCCGGCCCGGAACGCAGGCACCGGCTTCCAGACCACACACGCCCACCGGCTCCAGCCAGGAAGCCCTGGCCTCGTGCTCCATCCGGCCTCCGTGTACTTCCGCCGTCTCGCTTATGAAATGGAGGAGTTGGGCTCAGTGGCTTGCTTGACTTGCCATACCCGACACACGCCGGCTCGCGAGGGGCTGAGACCCTCCGCGGGTGCGCTGGCCCATCCCCCCCCCACCCCCTCTTCCCGCACCGCAGCATCTGCAGAAGGAGAGGCTAGAAATGCGAGGTCACCAACGTGACTCAGGGAAAAACAATGGGGTAGAGTTTCCCAAGACAGAGAAAAGAGGGAAATAATGACAGCAGAAGGCATTTAAAAAAAAACAACCAAAACCAAAACAACCCCCATGAATTTAACTTAGGCCCTGACAGAGCCTGTCCGAGGCCCCTGCCCCAGCACCAGGCTCAAACACAGTATGAATCCGTAAGTTCCAGCCACACTTCCGCGGTTCCACAAGACTGAGACTGTCAAGGGATATAACAAAAATTGTGAGACGGGATGCATTTAAATCCACCATCCTTTCCAAAAGAAACCCAGAGCTCGCAGGCTTCAGAACGGGGAGAGTGTGACAGGGAAGGAGAGACGATGTCCGCTGCCCAGCCGGTCGCCGAGGGCCAGTTCCCGCAAGTGGCCGAGGAGAAACCAGAAAGGGAAGGTCCAGAGGCAACCCTGCCAGGCCCTGAGAAACCAGGCCGGGAGCTGGAAGAAGGGAGCTCCTGTTGATGTAGTTCCCTTCTCTTCCAGACCCGGGGCCGTCTGGCTGGGGCCGAGGCCGTACACTCGCTCCCCCAGCTCACCTGCTCAGCTGTCTGCCACTGCCCCCTGCGCAATTCATTTGAATCTGCCGCGCAGTCCACCTGATCTCTCATTAAATAAAATAAAAAAAAGATGGGGAAAAAGGAATTGGACTTTCCTCTCCACCTGGGCCTCGGTAGCCTCGTGGTGCGGGTCAAGTCTCCTTATTTTAGCAGCAGGGTCCTCCCAAAGTGTGCGCTCTGAGCGCGGGGTGGAGAAGGAGGGATAGACGTGGGCCTGCGTGCCTTGTGGGCCTGGGGTTGGGTGGGAGAGGACAGGAAGACAGCCAATCGCAGAGCAGGGAGAACTGCCACACCCCAGGCATTTTTTTAAAAAGTACACATTTGCACAGTTGACCGGCTAGATCAAGAATGAACGCTGCTGGCCTCAGGCGTCCACGGTAACACCCGCTTTACAGTTGGAAGCACACCTTTGCGCGCAGCACGTGAGCAGGCCACACCCGCTGAAGGAACGCGCAGGCGTGTCTCTGCAGGGGTCACGGGGGAACCAGGCACAGGGTCCGGGTAACGCTGCCCACTTTTCACCTGCCTGCCTTCCTCCTTTTACTGTGCTGGCTCCTTCCTTTTCCCGGTGTCTCTCCTTAACCGCTCCTCCACAGGCCTTCAACTTCCCCACAGCTGTGCTGCTTCCCTTCCGTGCATTTTTACTCAAAGAACATGAAAAACACGCTAGACTAAGACCTTCAGTCCATGACAAGAAGTTTTTGTTTTTCTTTTCTTTCTTTCTCTCAACTACTATATTGGGAGAAAAAAAGAAAGAAAGAAAGAAAGAAGAAAGAAAGAAAGAAAGAAAGAAAGAAAGAAAGAAGAAAGAAAGAAAGAAAGAAAGAAAGAAAGAAAGAAAGAAAGAAGAGAGAAAACAACAAGTTAACCCTGTTTAGATCAATTCATTATAATAAGCCCACAGCGCTTCAAAAAAAAATGGAACGTTTGGGGTGATTTGACAATTCGTTGCCCAGGAACTCCAGAAGAGAACTCAGGAAACCAGCCAGCAATGCGGCCCTGCAGTGAGTTACGTGTTCTGTGAGGGGAAGAGACACAGCGCTTTGGGTTTGTAATTAATTTCTGGGGGGAGAAAAGGTGGAACCAAGGACTCCCTGGGTTCCTCTAGAAATAAACAGAGGAATTCAAAGACGAAGGGCTCTTCTGACGGCTGTTTAGCTCACCTCCTGATACTTCTCCTTTTGCCTCAAGACATCTCCTGAGGGTTTTCTTCCCACAGCCCCCCCCATTCCTCCATGCCCTCGTCCCTGTGCAGGTCAGGGCAGGACCCAGGGCACCCCTTTATCATCAGCATCTAACACATCGTAACAGCTTCCCGACCCATCTATTAATTAGGCTTTTTTTTTTTTTTTTTTTTTTAAATAAAAGCCACACAGTTTCTCCCTTGGAATGATTCTCATCTCCAAGACACTGACGAATCAACTCAGGGAGAGAGAAAGAAAGAGGTTTGAATGTGAGACAGTGTATGGCATTGAATGTCAAAAAGCAGTCAGTCTCCGAGGCTGTTTCCTGGGAAGACCCCGGGCTCCTGGAAAACATCAGCAGCTCTGGCTGAAGAACAGCCCGGGGAAGCTTCCAGGACCCTCTCAGGAAACACTACAACTGGTGGCTGCCTCCAGCCCAGGCTTGAGCCTCAGCCTGGGCAGGTGAAACGGAGGAGGTGAGGTAGGGGCCCTGCTGGGAAAGGGGCTTCCGTCGGGAAAGGACACCCCGTGTTTCTCCAGGGGTGGCCCTGCTGCTCCAAAGCATGCGGTTCTTGTGCCTGTCCCCTCTCCGTCCCCCTGCTCAGTGTGGCAGTGCTCACTTGTTAGACTTGCCGGAGAGCTGACCATTTCCCCTCCAGACACTGACTTCTCCCATGGAAGCAGGATGGCAAGGTCTACTCCGTTCTGGAAGAGTCTGAATCTGTCCAGCCCGGAAAAGACCAAAGAGGCAAAGGCAAGCCCTAACCTAAGGAATGCGAGCCAATGGGCGGCCAGGACACCCCAGGAGGAGGCAGGTGGGTGAGCCCATCCCTTCTACGGCTCCCAAGTGCATCCCTTTCCATGAGGCAGCCCCCGCCTCACCCAGTCCCGGCCTGCCCACCGTCCATCTCCAGAGGGAAGCACACAGCAATAGGCCCCTCGCCTTTGCAGAAAGGACATGTCTTTTCTGAACGATTTCAAGGACGAGGCAACCGAGTGCACGTCCCACTTTCTCCATTGCCCTTCACAGAGTGCGCTTTCTTTCCTACCCCTCCTTCTCCCCAGACAAACTCATTCTGGTATAAATGCATACCTCCTTCTCCATCGCACTCTCCTCTTCCCCACCCCGACCCCCCAACAAGACACTCCGCACAGTCAAGTCCCCGAAAGAGCAAGCGGTGACCTCTGGGATGCGAGCTAAGTGAGAGGAGTCGTGGGAATGTGCACGCCCACGGGCCCGTGAGCAGCTCCCTGAAATACACACCCTCCCCCCGTCACGCCTGGGGAGAGGTCGAGATGAGATGCAGTTGTGCCTGAGTTGCCCAAAATTGAAAAATCAGTTTCCGTCACCTGCCTGCGATGGCTCAGGGAGTGTCCTAGACGGATCGGTACGCTGTGCTTCCCTTCCGCCCCCAAACACGGAGAGAGGCGCTGCCCCGTCCCTAACACGCCCGAGGTGATGGCTTCCCAAGCACTGATCAGGCCAGACGGCAGCTGCTGGGAGAGGTGCTCTGAGCTGAATAAATCAGGAGGCGAATTTGAGGGAGAAGCACCCCACATTTCCGTAATGGGCTGAGGGCTGAAAGGCGTCCCCTTTTCCACGCTCACCTCTGCTCCGCAGCCCCACGGAGAACCTGCCCCCAACAGCATCGCCGCTGAGCCACACACCCCTCAGCCTACTTGGGGGTGGGGGGTGGGGGGAGACCAGTGTAGCAGGGAAGGGAGAAAACACCTAGGGAGACACGTGGCATCCGCAGGGTCACACACCAACAGGACGCGGGCCAACGCCAGCATCCAAGCACCATCGCTGTCTTTCCAGGTGACGGCAAGTAAACTAAGTCAGAGGTCTGTGGCAGGGTCAGGGCAGGCAGGCGGCCGCTCTCTCTGAGCGAGCGGAGAGCAATGGCTCGGAGAGGACAGAAACCCACACCGCCCTGTGTGTGACCCAACCTGAAGGCCACAGCCAGCGTGCAGAGTGTGGTGAGCACCCAGGGCCGGAGGAGAAGCTGACAGGAGACAGTCCCTGGGGCTGGCAGCAGAGCTCGAGGGAGGAAAAGGACCAGGACATCTGTTTCGGGAAGGTGCTTGCTCACCGTTCCTCCCCCGCTTCCCAAAGGGAGCAAACAGAACTCTTCATCAGGGAAGACCCTAAGGAGGGAGTGTCCTGTCCCTGGTGGGAGGGAGTGTCCTGTCCCTGGTGGGAGGGAGTGTCCTGTCCCTGGTGGGAGGGAGTGTCCTGTCCCTGGTGGCTGTCCGTCCCGCTTGTCCTCTGCATTTGCGAACTGGCACTGACCACAGCTCAGCTGTCACAATTTCTCCACCAGTTCCCAGGACGGGTCCAGACACAGACACACTATCTGAGAGATGAGATGGGGACGCCATAGAGGGTGGGCAGCTTAGAGTGACCAGTGAGGGCCATCAGCGGGGCTCCTGAGCCCAACACTCGAGTGTGTCGGTACCGAAGTGCCCACACTTTGAGGACTGGACTCAACTAAGCCTGCTGAGAGGTTATCATCTTTTCTCAACAGTATAAGGGGGAAAAAAATATGCCCAGAAATTTCTATCTGCCTCTCTCTCTTCATCAAGGTACAGGTGATTAATGTTCACAGCAGGGAGGGAAGAAGGTTTTCAGGACAAAAGTCTAAAACAAGCAGAGTGCAAAGATGAGCTAAAAGATGGCTCAGGGTGGGGGCCTTCTGGGTAAACTCGGAAGCAGGCCTGGCCTGGGGGGGGGGGGTCCTGGTTACCATGGAAGCGCACGCATCCTGTGCCAGAAAGGGAGGAAGTTCCCAGGGCAGGATCCGTTCCCTGAAAGGGCTCCGTTGAACCATGTCCAGCCATTCATCCTCACCAGGGGCCTGGCAGCGAAGCCCAGTTTGCATCCCCAGGGTGCTTGTTCCTGGACTTGTCAAGAGAGCCTGGCTTCCTGCTCTCAGGGTGTTGACTGCCCAAGCGTTTTACCAGCAGCTAGAGTGGTGGGGTGGGAGGCAGGCCCAGCGAAACCATGGACAACCTCCTACCATCCTTCTGAGCTCTCGGCGTAAGTTTTGGTAGGAGGTAGCCCCCACCGCCTCCCTGATATAAGCAGTGAAGGGTTCCCAGCATGCTCAGCACAGCGAGAAGCGTTAACTCAGAGGGTTCTGCCTACAGGGTTTGAAAGAACAAGTCCTCCGGGCTCAGCATGGAAGACACGCAGCCCCCTCTGCCAGGATGCACCGAGCAGACACCATCTGCCCTTGGTCAACATGGAATTGCTAAGTCTTTATCCTTCCTCCCCCCTCCCCACTCTGCTCCGGGGAGGGAGGGGCCCTTTGTATATCACCCCCAACTCTTAACACCACCCAGTTTACACCAAACAACGTGCCACTTTCTTCAGTAAGGCTCCACTGTTGGCCACTTCCCTGTACTGAAGGCAGTGCTATGGTCGGACTCCGAATATATGAACAGCTTACACCCAAGTGCCCTCATGATTCATAAACACTAAGCTCTGGACCCCGGCCCAGGGTCACAGAATTTGTAAAATTCTTATACTCAAACTTCACGGACTCCACCCATCCTGATTTCCCTTTGTCTCTCCCCCCGACCACTGAAGAACGTGTTCGCCGTTCTGAAAAGCTGGAGGAGGGGTACCCGAGGCGCCCAGGGTGTTGCGTGTCAGAGAAGCCCAGGGTGACCTGACTCCAGAGAGACAGGAAGTGCGCGGCGGGGCCCGGAGCGGAGAGCACGAGGGAAGCCCGCTCCGAGGGGGCGAGGCCACGGGGACCCGGGAGGAGCTCTCACCTGTGGATGTTCATCTCCCGCGGGGGGCGGTGGGCCTTGTCGTAAGAGACCTTGGCGAAGACGCCGGCCACGATGACGAAGGCGATCACCCCGCAGGTGATGTAGACGGTGAAGTTGGTCTTGTCCTTCTCCGGGTCGTACTTGTCCGCGGGCCCCGGCGACACCACCTTGGTGCTGGGCGTCTGGACCCACACGGGGCTCTGGTAGTTGTTGCACTGGCGCTGGTCTAGCTTCTCGTGGCGCTTCTTGCAGCAGAAGCGGTAGTAGCAGGTGCCGCAGCAGTACAGGTAGCCGCTCTCGCTGTTGTTACACTCGAACTCCTTGTCGTACTGGCCGCTCACGTCGTAGTAGCCCCAGCACGTCTCGTAGGTGACGGTCGCGCTAGCCGCCGCCGCCGCCGCCGCCGCGGGCTGTCCCCGCCGGCTCCCCGCCTCCGGGACGCCGGACGCCCGGGCAGTGCCATTGAGCTCGCGGCCGCCCCGGGCCAGGGCGCCCCCGGGCCGCCGGCCCCCGACGGCAGCGGCGCCGGCGCTCAGGGTCCGGTTGGCAGCGCGGCCGCGGGCGCCGTGGGCGCCGGGCAGCCAGTCCAGGGACTCCAGCGACAGCAGCAGCAGCAGCAGGAGGCGCCGCAGCGCCATGGCGGGGCCGGGCGGGCGGGCGCGAGCAGCTTCGGCGGCAGGCCTCTCCCCGTGGCCGGCGGGCTCCGAGGGCGGCCCCGCTGGCCCGGCAGGCGGCGCGGGGCGGTCAGCGGTCAGCGGCGCCGGGGCGATGGCGCCATCGAGGCGCGATCGGCGGCGGCAGCGGCAGCGGCAGCGGCGCCGGGGGCGCGCCGTGCGCACGGACCGACCAGCCCGGCACGAGCGGCTCAGTTCTCAGGCTGCGCGCCGGCTCCGCGCTCCCCCTGCGGGCTCGGCGCGCCTCCCGGGCAGCCCCATCCCCCGCCGGCGGCGGCAGAGGCCCCGCGCGCCGCGCGGCTCAGGCAGCACCCAGAGCGCGACTCCGGGACGCGGCGGCGGCGTGGTCCCGTCCGGGCGGGTCCTGCGGGACAAGACAGGGGAGCCGGTCACGGGGTGGAGCGAGCGGGGCCGCCGGCGGCGGGCGGGCAGGGAGCGCGCAGCCCTCGAGGAGCGAGGCTCGGGGCCGGGAGGGGCGCCAAGCCCGCGCCCGAGACGGGGCCCCTGCGGGCGCCGCTCCTCCGCCCCGGCCCGGCCGCCCGCCCCGCAGCGCGCTCCCGCCGCAGGCTGGCTCCCCGGGACAGAGCCGGGCTCCGGCGGCAGGCTCGCGGAGCGCGGCGCGGGACCTCATTCACTCACCATGCCCAGCTGCGACTGCAGAGGCGGCGGCGGCGGCCGGGCCGGGCTGGAGCGCAGCGGCGGCAGCGAGCGAGTCCGGGGCGAGTCGGGAGCAACCGGCTCGCCGCCCGCACTGGTGCCGGCGCCCGGGCTAGAGGAGCGACGGAGAACCACGCACTCACACTCCCGCAAACACGGGAGCGCCGGGAGGGGAGGGGAGGAGGGGAGGGCAGCGCGCACCGCCGCCCACGTTTACACGCCGGGGCGCGGGGGCTGGGGGGGGGGGTGTCCTTTCCCTTCTGCCCACCTCGCGGCACTTGAAGCTCCTCGTCACCAAAGCCCAGGACACCCGTTAATCAACAAGGCCAAGCAGGCGGGCGCGGAGAGGGCGGCCCGCCGAGAAGCAACCCTTCCCTCCGCGGGCGGCGGGTCCCACCCTCCCCGGTCGGTCCCCGGCTGCGCGCTGCCAGAGCCGGAGTTGGGGCTTCTGCAAGCCTTTGCCTCTCCCTAGTGGCGACGCTCGCTGCGGAGAGATGAGGTCAAGCCCATTGTTACAGGTTCCTGAACTGAGACCTAGGGTCAAGTGGCTTGGCTGTTGTTATTGGGAGACCAGTGAGCAGGGCCTACACTCTCCGTCTGGAGCGCTCTGCTTCCCGCCCCGCCTCCAACGTGCACACCGGCACGAGACAGCCCCAGCGCTCCGTGACACCTTATTCCCTGTTTCCAGGACTTTTTACCAGAGCACCGGGACAGAGTTAGAAAAGCTCTCTGAGCCTCTAAGTCTCAGCTTTGGAATCCCTCTGCTGCAGCCGACAGGGGTGGGGTGACCGGGGGAGGGGGGGGTGCAGAGGGTGGAGCTCCTGTATGATTTGATCTCTGGAAAGAGCCCCAGGGCTAACTCTCAAGCGATGAGGACACTCTGAGAGTCACAACCATCATCCTTGGCATGTGTCAGTGGAAGAGGCGAAGGGATGAGAACAAGCAGCAAGGGTCACCGCCACAGTCCTGCCTCCCTGTCCTGGCCCTTGCACAAGTGCCCAGAGGACTTAGGTTGAAGACAGATTGTGAGTGTGTGTGTGTGTGTGTGTGTGTGTGTGTGTGTGTGTGTGTGTGTGTATAGGGGGAGATGAGATTGTCCCGTTCATTCCTGACCCGAACCAAGGACTCCCCCATCAGGGAAAGACGGCCTCTTCTTGAAATGGAAACTGCAGAATGGATAAATTGGAGCTCGACATAGATTCCGAGACACAAGAAGGAGACACTGGTTCTAGGATGGCAGGTGCATAAACTCCCCGCTTGTTGCTCTGTCTCCACGCTCTCCCTCTCCCTCTATAACCCCCTCCCCCCACCCTCCTCTTAATGATTCTGTTCTGGGACGATTTATTTAGTGCCTGCTCTCCACCAGACACTATGGGAGGTGCCGCGATTAAAGGATACCTAAGACGATTCCCTTCTTCAAGGAGGGGACAGGTTAATAATGGATCACCGTGTGGTTACGGTCCCATGATAAAGGTGGGCAGAGAGTGCTCTGAGGGCACTCTTCCCAGGCTCCTGAGTGGCCCAGGGCAGAGAAGATGGGAGCCAAAGGCAGCTTTCTCCAAGTGGTGATGAGCGGAAACTTGGAAAACGACAAAAGAGTTGATGCAGTGAATGCGAGTGGAAGGACAAGGATGCATCTAGCAGAGGGGAACATCATTAGCAAAATCAGGAAGTTGTGAAGGACCGCGCTGTGTGAGCAAGGGATATAGCAGATTAGCATAAAATCTGAAGGAGGCTTCCAAATAAAGCTGGCGGAGGGGCAGTGCATCCCCTGCCAAGGAACTTGAGTTTGTTCTGCCAGGATAATTGGTGGGCTTTACCCTAGGAGAAGACACTGTCAAATGCATGTGTTCTCTGGATCTCTGAGTCAAGAAGAGTAAGGAACGTCATGTTCGGAGAAGGGTGGCACGGAAGCTGTGTTGACAATCCAGTTAAAAGTCTAGGAAGGAACGAAGTGACTTACTGGTAGTTAGTTGGTACCCACGGTGCGGGTGTCAACCACAGCCTCGAGAACAGGTTCAGGACAGCACGTAGTGACGAAATGTGGACGTGCCTCTAAGACAGGGGTCGGGAACCCTTTTTGGCTGAGAGAGCCATGAACACCACATATTTTAAAATGTAATTCCATGAGAGCCATACAACGACCCATGTACGTCACGCATTATCCAATAAAAATTTGGTGTTGTCCCGGAGGACAGCTGTGATTGGCTCCAGCCACCCACAACCATGAACATGAGCGGTAGGAAATGAATGGATTGTAATACATGAGAATGTTTTATATTTTTAACATTATTATTTTTATTAAAGATTTGTCTGCGAGCCAGATGCAGCCATCAAAAGAGTCACATCTGGCTCACGAGCCATAGGTCCCTGACCCCTGCTCTAAGAGCTTGAAGTGAAGCTCTCCAGCTCAAGGGTTTCAAGTTCAAAGGAGCAGAGCAGGAAAGCATATGCATTGGGGCATCATAGCCTAGGCCTCTGCATTTGGCAATCGTAACATTTTTCTTCACCCTCATACTAGATGCAGTTTTGAAGTCAGTTTTTTTTTTCCTTTACCTTACACCTTCTCTACATTATTCCAGTATTGCCTGTTCCATATTTTAGCACTTCCTCACAATGAATAGACATGTGTCTTCCTCCTATGGGACTCTTGTCAAGATTTGCTCAGTGAACCTGACCAGGTGGTGGCACAGTGGATAGAGTGTCAGCCTGGGACATTGAGAACCCAGGTTCAAAACCTTGAGGTAAGGTTACCAGTTGAGCATGGAGTTGCCGGTTTGATAGTGGGATTGTAGACATGACCTCATGGTTGCCGGCTTGAGTATGGGGTCACAGGCTTGAGTGTGGGATCAGGGATATGACCCCATGGTTGCTGACTTGAGACCGAAGGTCACTGGCTTGAGCAAGGGGTCACTGGCTCAGCTGGAGCCCCTTGGTTAAGGCACATAAAAGAAAGCAATCAATGAACAACTAAGGTGCCATAACTATGAGTTGATGCTTCTCATCTCTCTCCCTTCCTGTCTGTCTGTCTCTGTTTGTCCCTCTCTTCTTCTCTCTCTTCCTTCTCTCTCTCATCCCCTCCCACAGCCAGTGGCTCTTTTGGAGCATTGGCCCTGGCTCTGAGAATTGCTCCATTGGTCCCAGCATTGACCTCAGGCACTAAAAATAGCTCTGTTGATTTGAACATCAGCCCCAGAAAGGATTTCTGGGTGGATCCTGGTCAGGGCACAAATGGAAGTCTCTCACTATCTCCCCTCTTCTCATTTAAAAAGTAAAGATTCCATAGTGCCTGGCTGGTGGTGGAGGTATGCATGTCACTGTGGCACCTGTCTTGTCCTGTGAAGGCAGAACCCAGGGCTGTCGGGAGCCCCACAAGAAGCCTGAGAAAGGAGCCAGCAGGATACGAGATTAACCAAGAGATGGAAGGAACAGTCTTCCTGGCAGCTTCTGAACCTTGAATCTGGCTTCATCTGAAGCCTGCCTACACCTGCACTTGTATGTCACCAGAGCCAATGTATCTTTACTTTAATTCCACTCCTTTTTCCTGGATTATCTTTCTCTAACTATAAGGGTCCTAACGGTCACAATTGCCCTTATAGTTAGTTGATCAACAGGCCAGAGTTTTCAGATAAAAGAAGGGGTTTTGCCCTCCTCTGACTGACTTGACACATCCCCTGCTCTGTGTCATGACAAGTGAGGGCTAGGGGCTGGCAGTGAAAGGTGCTGGACAGGTCAACCTGTGGGAGGCGAGACAGGGGGCCATTCATAGCCGATGTCTCCAAGGGGCCTCTAAACGTAGAATTTAGACCAGGACACTCTAGTTCACTAGAAGAAAGTATAGACACAAGTGAGTTTGTTCCTGGCTTGAAACCCACAGGAGAGTGGGACAAGATCCCAGGGGAACGGCCGGCTGTTAAAGATTGTTGCGAAGGTACATCCAAGCTTACCAGACCCACTGTCTGGTAAGGGGGACGCTCAGTTTTAGAAATGGTCAGAAACACAGTATCCATTCAGCTAGATAGAACACAGTAGATGTACAAGATTGGGGGGTCTGGGCAATTGGCCACAGAACCAACAGTGTGAATGGGAGGAGCAGAGTCCTGACTTTAGGGGCTTCATGGAGTCCTGGCAGAGTGATGTTGGGGAGCTGAAAGCAGGGATCTAGCCAGTATCCTGGTCAAAAAAACCGAGCCAACTGAGCCAAGGTAGGCATGAGCATGGAGAGGTTCTACTTGGAGGTTTGTGCCCTTGTGATACTGATAGCAAAGGCAACCTGGGAGCCACGTGGAAGCCAGAGCCGTGCTAGTTCACAACTGTGATTGACAGCGGCATTGAGGTTGACAGGGGGCTGGCCCCGCCCACTTCCATGCTTTCTGTCTGAGACAGATCTTGTGGGTGAAACCAGTTAGAAGACACGAGGGACATCAGTTTTAACAAGACCGGGGACACAGGCAAGGGCGGGGGGGGATAACATTCTGGGGTATATTAATGACAGCCACTCCTCCTAGCGTGAGATGGAGTCTCTTTGTCCTAGCTGTGAAGTGAGGCTGGCCTTGTGACTTGCTTTGACTTTGACTTGAGTTTGTCTGAACTCATGCTATGCCAACTTCAAGTCTCACTTTACTAAAAGGCCTGGAAACTTCTGCATTCTGGAGAGCTGACCACTACATACGGGGCTGGGGCTACCCAGAGTACGGAAGGGTGAGAGGCCCCGTGGAGAGAGGTCTGAGATGAGATGCCATCTCTGCCCCCTTATTCTCCACTGAGCTGTCAGCTGAATGCAGCGTAGAGTGGGGCCCAAATGAGACCAGAAGAAGAACCATCCATCTGAGCTCAAGCCAACCCACAATCATGAGAAGTAAAAGACTATTGCGGTTTTAGGCATTTTTTGGCTAACAAGTGCTGATGGTGGTTTTATTACAACATGACAGACAGCTGAAACCATCCACATGTTATATACCACAGTCTCTCAGCAGAAATGTGCTAGGACCCCATTCGGGTCACAAGATCTCTGAAGCTGCTCTACATTCGCTTCTGTATTCCTTCACTGTGGCCGCCACAAACTGGGTGGCTTGTAAAACAAACACCGATGGCCTCACAGTTCTAGAAGCTAGAAGACTGAGATCAGAGTGCTGGCAGGTTGGTCCCTCGGGAGGGCTGTGCAGAAAGGCTCTTCCCCAGGCCTCTCCCCGTGGTTATAGAGGGCCATCTTCCTGTTCACGTGTTGTCCTCCTCAGATGCCATTTGGTCCCCAAATTTCCTTCATTTAATAAGGACGCCAGTCATATGGGATTCAGGTCTGTCCCGATGACTCTTATTTTATCTTTTTTACCTCTCTAAAGACCCTGTCTCCGATATAAGGTCACACTATGACTTACTGAGGGGTTTGGAAGTCACCATCTGAATTTAAAGTTGGGGGAGGCCTGATTGAACCCATAACACTGCTAAGTGATGTTCCCTGTCCGCAACATTATGAAAACGTGTGTAAATGAGGGGAATAAAAGGAAGAGAGGTCACGCTTGCCACCATTTATTGTTAGAGTGATGTTAGAGAATGCCGGGTTAGTTCATGCTGGAAATGACGGGTCTTTTTCCTCCCCTTTTTAAGACACACATCAATTGCCCTAGTGAAAGAAGACAGATTCTAAATGGGAAGCGAAGGAAAGGGAAGTCTCACCTTGCCACTCCCCACCTAGATATGGAGGTAAGGAACTCCGCGTGATGCATAATTTGAACTGTGGAACTGTGGCGTTTCAGAATTGGATGGGTGCCCATGAATTCATATCCTCTCGACTCTTTTTTCTGAGCCTCTCTACCTAGTCAGGTGAGGACCAGAATGACCTCACTTTATCTCTGTGGCGAGCCTGGCCTGGGATTACCTCATCTGTGCATTGATTCATTCATTTTTCATCACTTATTCTGCCAGTCAGTCCCTCAATGAATATTTAATGAGGCCCCACTACGTGCTTGCGAGTCACTGAGTGGGCTGCAAAATATAAACAAATAAGTTACACTTTTTGACTTGCATCCACCACCCCACTTTGGGCCTCATAGAACTACCTTCTTTCTACCACAGACCAGGCGTTATCGACTGCATGTTTGTGTCCTGCCCCTCCCATCCAATTCACATGTCGAAGCGCTAACCCCAACGTGACGGTATTTGGAGATGGGGCTTTGCGAGGTACTTGGGTTTACATGAGGTATGAAGGTTGGGGACCAAGGATGAAATTAGCACAGTTATAGGAGGAGGGAGAGGCCAGAGCTGTTTCTGCCACGTGAGACGCAGTGAGAAGGCAGCCACCTGCATCCCACCAGAGAGTCGTCAGCAGATGCCAATCCTGTCGGCCCCTTGATCTTGGATTTCCGGTCTCCAAAACCATGATAAACGAATTCCTGTTGCTTAAGCCACCCAGTCTTTAGTGGATTGTCATGGCAGCCTTAGCTAACTGAGACACCAGAGACCGGAAGGTAAGAGTAGCTTTCCAAGAGGACGTCAGGTGATTGTTGCCCACTAGCTGAATGTCTACCAGCTCGGAGGTCAGGTAGGTCATTAGCTACACTCCCAGGAGGGTGCTTGAGCAGATTCAAAACACCCGGGGAGACATTGTGGAAACACAATGGAAGAGTCTAGCATGTGGACCACATGAGTTCAATGTCTTAATGGGTTCTTGAGAAACATCCCTCCCTAAATGGCTGCTTGATACCCTACTGTGATCACCCAGAACTATAAAGTACAGTCTTCTTCGTGTTGGATGCAGTATCTTTAGCAGTGATAGATGAATGTTCATGTTCTTTTATACTTTTTTTTTAAAGGTTTTTTTTTTCCCAGAGACAGAGAGAGAGTCAGAGAGAGGGATAGATAGAGACAGACAGACAGGAATGGAGAGAGATGAGAAGCATCAATCAGCAGTTTTTCGTTGAGACACCTTAGTTGTTCATTGATTGCTTTCTCATATGTGCCTTGACCGGGGAGCTATAGCAGACCGAGTAACCCCTTGCTCAAGCCAGCAACCTTGGATCCAAGCTGGCGAGCTTTGCTCAAACCAGATGTGCCCGCGCTCAAGCTAGTGACCTCGGGATCTCGAACCTGGGTCCTCCGCATTCCAGTCCGATGCTCTATCCACTGCACCACTGTCCGGTCAGGCCTTCTTTTATACTTTCAACTCCAAAATGTAAAACTTTACTGTTAGAATTGGTCTGTAATTGTACCTGTCTTAAAAGTAAGGTTAGATTACAGCACCAAATGAATAAAAAGAAATTTTGTTCCCCTCCAGATAGGTATAATTCTTCATAGTATCCCCAAACACATATTGAGTCATGAAGTAGCTCGTTTTAGTTGTCTGCATTTTTGGATGAACTTGTACTGAGCCATTCCGAATGGACACACTTAGTTGGGTCGATGACATGATTTCTTTCCATAGCATTGCAGCCAGTCACTCCTTGTGGCCAGAACAGGTTATAATAATGTTCTGTGCTATAGCGCCCTCCTCCTATGCTCGTGTCAGACATCACTAATCAATTATGGGCCCTTTTCCTCCTGAGCGCAGTCATAGCCCCAGAGAGCCACTCAATACACAAAACTCCGAAGAGCCAGCAAGGATGAATTACCAGAAGAAATAAATCCTATTTTCCTAACAGCTCAGTGAGAGGTGACAGTCAGAATGGTGCAAGCATACTTCTGTTCCTTTAGGTAGATAGGGCTTTAGGATTCTGTTTTAATTCCATTGCATTACTGCCCCAAACGGAATCATTTTTAAAAGGGCGAGGGGGAGACGGCCGGGGACACCAACAGCATCAGTTATTGTGCTTTTTACCAAAAGACAGCACTGGTGTGTCACTAGGGGAAATGCACACGGGGCTTAGCTCTTCCTATGAAATGCAACAGTAACAAAATGCGCACCCGATAATCACCACACAGCCTCTCCCAGCGACTGGCGAGCAGGTTCTGTGCAGCACAGTTACATGTTTCTCTCTGGTTGGACTTGATTGATATTTTATTCAAAACCACCATAAGTTAACCCACAGAAATATACTTCCCATGATGCTAAGAGGCCTGTATGAGCACATTCGACATTGACGTGATGTCTTCTCAGTATGGGGTTTGTGTCACCAGTGTTCTACATCAGTGTAAACTGCGTTTTGTTCTTCTCGCCATACCCTTCCATAACATCTTCTGTCTACTGTCACTTGGGTCACCTTGAACTCTGTCCTTGGCTTTCATGAAAGTTAAACACGCCACAGACAGTGGTATTTTCAGTACACTAGGTGCATGTATACACACACACACACACACACCCCAAGAATGGTTGGTGTGGCTTTTCTTTTTCCTGTAAAGGAAAGAAAAATAATTAACTAATTGGGTCTAACTCACTGATCTAATCCAATTAACCAGGCACAAATTGGTCATTAATAGAACCAAATGACTAAAGACCCACTTTTGATTCTGTGTCAGGGTGTAGACGCTATCTGGTTGGTTGAACGCCAAGCTAAGGGTGAATACTGAATAGAAAAATGACATCATTAAAATAACTGAGGTAACCAAGCTGAAAAGGACCGGTTTTGTTATTGTTACCTTCCATCAATTTTCAAAATTACTAACTTGATCCCAGAATTATTTCAGAGGACAGGCATCCATCTGACACCCTGAGCCTTGATCACGATATTGAATAACCTTAACCCCTTCTGGGTACCAGTGTAAGGAGGAAGGGCTGAACCGAAGATGCTTAATTAGCAAGGAAATGTCCAGAGATAGTTGCCCAGAGAAACCAAGATTGGTTTTTTTCAACATTTGCCTGAAGGTCTGGATTTCTCATTTATTTTGCAAAATCTTAACCCAGCACCTGATGCTGTGTGCTTATTTCACCCTCCTGGTCATTCCCTACCCCCCCCCCCACCTCCCGTTCCACCTTCTGGAAGACCAAGCTTGGGGACAGGAGATGACCTCCCCCTAAATCTTCTGCCAGGATGAGTCACCAGGGGCTGAGGTTGACTAGATGGTCAGGATGGTGGAGTTGGTTTTGGGATGAAGGCAGCTATAGGGTTGTGGAGAGATGACAGATCAAAGAGAAAAGTTGGGACCAGAAAAATCCCGGGATCATATACCACAGAAGTTGTGCTCAGGCTGTTCAGAATGAGCACAAACCTGGTGAAGTCACACTTGGAAAATGAAACCGAGGATTCATTTCGAAGCAGGCAGTCAGCCCAGCGAGGTTACAGCTGGAGGAGGTCAAGGCAGAGTGGTGGATTAAATCCGGCAGACCTGGAAGACCTCAGAGCGAGAAAGGTGATGATGAGTCAGTGTCTGCTCAGTGGTTGGGAGCAAGGGCATCCACGAGCACTGACAAGTAGGACAAGATACTGTCACCGGGTCCAGTCCCGGGGACAAGGACCCAGGCCAAGAAATGGCCTATAACTTTTCAGCATGAGCAGTTACTCACCCCAAAGCATGGGAGTGAGTATGAGATGTATGAGCTCCCAGGCGGAGCTAGTTAGAGATGTAACTGATGTGTGTGAAGTGGCAAGAGAGTCTGTGCCCACCTGGTGCTCAGCTCCTCCTCACCACCTTTATCACGGCTCCCAGCCCAACCCCTGAATGGAGTTCATAACTAGGCACAGCACGCGGGGGCACAACATAATTGAAAATATCTAATTGGCCCTGGCCGGTTGGCTCAGCGGTAGAGCGTCGACCTGGCGTGCGGGGGACCCGGATTCGATTCCCGGCCAGGGCACACAGGAGAAGCGCTCATTTGTTTCTCCACCCCCCCTCTCCTTCCTCTCTGTCTCTCTCTTCCCCTCCCGCAGCCAAGGCTCCATTGGAGCAAAGATGGCCTGGGCGCTGGGGATGGCTCCTTGGCCTCTGCCCCAGGCGCTAGAGTGGCTCTGGTCGCAGCAGAGCGATGCCCCGGAGGGGCAGAGCATTGCCCCCTGGTGGGCAGAGCATCGCCCCCTGGTGGGCAGAGCATCGCCCCGCCCCTGGTGGGCGTGCCGGGTGGACCCGGTCGGGCGCATGCGGGAGTCTGTCTGACTGTCTCTCCCCGTTTCCAGCTTCAGAAAAATACAAAAAAAAAAAAAAAAAGAAAATATCTAATTGACCATTGGTCTTTTTTTTCTTTTTCATTTTACCCTTCCTTTCTTTCTTTCAGTTTGATATCTTCTTAAGGATTTTGGTGGTGTTTTTTTTTTTTTTTTTTTTATCAAAATGTTCCCATTTTTGCATATATTCTCCCGGGGTATTTTTAACATTTAATTTCAGGATATGCCATTCCCTCTGGGAGATAATTTATTCCAGGAGAAGAGAGAAAATTTGGCAAAAGAAATTAGGAATTTGGTCTTTAAAAAAATTTTTTTTATTGATTGCTTTTTTTTTTTTCTAATATAGAGGAAGGAACGAAAGAGAGACAGAGAGAGACAGAGAAACACCGATCTGTTGTTTCACTCGGTTGAGTATTCGTTGGTTGCTTATTGAATGTGCCCTGATGAGGAGTTGAACCCAATGGAAGATGCTCTAACCAACTGTGCCAGAGCCTGGACAGTTTTGGTCCTAATGCTCATTTTCAGAGTGCTTAGTGTCCTCTCTCAGAATTTCTTCATTTCTTGTTCAATCACCTTTATAAAGATTTCACAGTGTACTGTAGTCGTTCTCAACCTGGAGACGATGGTGAACCTTTTGAAATTAAAGCAAAATTGTGCATGTGAGTCTGTGTGCTCATGCTATCTCTTTCTAAGAGACATTTCATCAGACAATCAAATGAACTTAGACTCCAGAAGAAAAAAAAGATAAAAAAACATTGAGTATAGGACAAAAACCCTAAAAATTGAATTCAGAGGACCTGAATTTTCCTAGTTCAGCTACTGGTCCATGCCCTCTTTGGGGCAAAGTATCCTTTACTGTAAAATAGGAAAAGTCATTCTCTCTGGCTTGTCATACAGCACAGGGTTGTAAGGATCACATGAGATCACAGATATTAAAGTATTCTGGAAACTCACAAGTTCAATAAAAGAGTTTATTTTTCTTATTCTGCCAAACTGCAGAAACATAAGGGCTCGTTCAGAAGTCAAACTGAAGCAGTTCCGGCAGCAGGGGACGTGCTGTTTCGAAGCACGCACATGTCCTCTATGATATTTGAGTCTTACCCGAATTCCTCACTAGCCTTGTGTACATCAGAAGCATCATGGCACCTCTCCAGTGGATTGAATCAATTAACTGGCTATTTGGACAAATGTGGATATGTGTTCTTGTTTCATATTTCTATCTGGACTCTACTCTCTTTTTTGGTGAATAAATGTTTCTGAGGGCACAGGGCTTAGTGGACAGCTGCCCTTGAAGAAGATTGGTCTAAGAGGTTTCTGAAATTAGCTCTGTCATTCTCTTTGCTGCCAGTTCCAGTAACACCCAGTTCAGAGTAAAAGACCAATATGTTTCCACTAACCAAGAAGAGCTTTGATAGGCAGATTCTGAGACCAGAGTGATCCCAGCTAGCAAATTAAACAACAGCCAAATGGAAAGAGGCCAGAGTCAGGACCCAAGGGACATAATGATACTTTATTACCAAGAGAGTAACAACTTTGAATTGGTTAACACAACAAATAAAGAAGCGGCAGTCTTCACTTGCTTCTGATTTGTTCATGTACCAAATGGAGGTTTGGGAAAACAAAAATCTTTTTCTTGCTTAATTTGGAAGTTGTGATTTTGATTAGGAAACAAAAGGCCACCCAGGAAACAAACTGTGAAATGCACAGGAAGGAAGATTCTAACTGATAAGAACTGAATCTGTTGGAAAGTCCCCGTAAAGCATGCATAATGAAATGAAAATGACTTTACTAATTTAACATGAGGAGGAGACTGTTAGTCTTATGAATATCATCAGGAAGAGGAAAATCGCATTTCGTAGGCTGCAGCTTGGGAGATGCGGGTTTGGAGGACTATTTAATTTTCAATAATATGTATGTCAACCTCACGGATCCTTCTCCAAATTTGCTTCCTTCTTTCTACGGCTCTGTTCCCCTACTCTGTCAACAAGCCGAGAATAAATAAACTGAAGAACTGGAGACCTGAAAATACAGCTCTTACTTCCAAAGGAAACTACCTGAGATAATCAGCACCTATAACACGTTACATTTTAAAAACCACCACTTGTGACCATTATAATTTTTACTTATTTTTTATTTGTGCAATGCAAACATGGTCAGTGAAGTGGCTGTGAAGCTTCCAGGCTCTGATGGCCGGAGTAAGGGTTCTCTTTTCAGCCTGGACCCAGTTCTAAAGGACAGTTGACAGTTATGATTTCAAGCAACAATACTGATACATTCTTATTAACGGAAGACAATGCCTCATTCTGATTCCCTTAGCTCTTCCCTCCTATTCCTTTTCCTGTTCCGAGAGCCCCTTCAGGATACCACGTCGCATTTGCTGGTCCTGCCTTTTTAGGCTCCCTCTGGACTGTGACACTTTCTCAAGACTCTCCTTGCTTTTGAGGACCTGGACAGAGTTGGGGGCTAATAGTTGGGTGCCTGGGGTTTATCTGATGATTTTTCTCACGGTGAGATTGGAGTGATGGGTGTGCGGAAGGAAGTCCACTGAGCTGAAGTGCCCCCCTCACATCAAGGACACGCGCCGTTGCTGTGATTGCTCAACAGTGACGCTCACCTTGGTCGCCCCGCTGGGCAGCGTTTGTCAGCTCTGCCCACTATAGAGTTATTCCTTGATTCCCTCTCTCTGTGCCGTGCTCTTTGGAAGAAACTCATTAAGTGTAGGTCCTATGTAAGAAGTGTGGGGCTACTCTCTGCCTCCGTGAAGAGGGCACGTGTACATAAATCATTTGTAATTAATTCTTCTCTACCTGAGATCTGTTAGGGGTCCAATTCTTTCCCCCTGATGTTTCATCATTCTATGTATCGCCTTTAAAATCTACCTTATAGATGCCTTTAAGAGCAAAGATTTTCATCCCACTTAGAGTCCTTTCTCGAATCTCTCTCTTTCCCCTCGGATGTCTACTGGGCATCACATTCTCCTGTCCCTGACACCTATGGAGTGTCAGCGGCACATTGAAAAGAAGGGAGCACAGAGGAAGACGTCGAGACGTGAGCCCCAGCTAGCTCCTGGGTGGCATATTATTTTTAATTAATGCCGCTGCCATCTTCTCCCTTTCCCAGCCAAACGAACGCACCGGGAACTGCGTTGGCACCTGCAGCAACAAATGGAGAGAAAAAGCCGTTTAAAAGGAGGGGGTGGCTGGCCCCACCCCCGATCTGGGCACCCTTTGGAGTGCGGCAGCACAACTCAGGTACAGATTGCCGGAGCGCAGCAGGTCGAGGAGTTGAAATGCGATGGTTCCAGGGACACATTCCCTTCGCCGCTGGCAGGAACTCCCAGCCTCCACCAGGCGGAGAGACTCCGAAGGAGACGTGTTTCCAATGAGCTCCCTGCAAATCCCAGCTTGCGGGGAGCACCCCCAGCACCCCGCTGTTTGTTTCTAGAAAGAACAGGGATCCCAGGGAGACCCCACTCCCTCTGGTCTTCAGCTCAGTCATCCCCTCACTCCCCATCCTTCGGGTTGCCACCCCGAGGAAAGCCAGGTGATTTCCTGTAAGTCTGACTCAACCAACAGTTCTTTCTTTTTTTTTTTTTTTTTTTTTTTGTATTTTTCTGAAGCTGGAAACGGGGAGAGACAGTCAGACAGACTCCCGCATGCGCCTGGGTGGCATATATCCCCGCCAGGTGACCGGGATCCACCTGGCACGCCCACCAGGGGTGACGCTCTGCCCACCAGGGGGCGATGCTTTGCCCTTCCGGGGCGTTGCTCTGCCACGACCAGAGCCACTCTAGCGCCTGGGGCAGAGGCCAAGGAGCCATCCCCAGCGCCCGGGCCATCTTTGCTCCAATGGAGCCTTGGCTGCAGGAGGGGAAGCGAGAGACAGAGAGGAAGGAGGGGGGGTGGAGAAGCAAATGGGCGCTTCTCCTATGTGCCCTGGCCGGGAATAGAACCCAGGTCCCCCGCACGCCAGGCCGACGCTCTACCGCTGAGCCAACCGGCCAGGGCCCAACAGTTCTTTCTTAGGGGTCGAATGTACACCGGTGCCCACGGTGCATGCCCCAGGGACAAAGGGGTCCACAGTGCGGCTCTCGATCTAGTGCCGAGATCGTGTTAGACTGTGAGCAGATCGTAGGTCGCACCGGACCATGTGCCATGTTGCGCAGGCAGACCGACATTTACATGTGAGGTTATATACATAGACTCTGGTTTGTATCCATTATGTTTTCAAACAAAATGATCTTCCATTTCCAGACAAGTAAACCTTTTTATTACCTTTTCATTTCCCAAATAATACGTGGGTATAGTCTTCTTTAAAAAAGAAACAGCAACAAAGTAAAACATGTCCGTGAAGCTAAGGTTCCCTAAACGAGCATAACACCTCCTCCCCCAAACCCCCAGACCTCCCCCTTCCCCAATCCTGCGGCAGATGCGGCTTTTGGGTCTGTTGTTTATCTCTCCAAAGAAAAGGTAGACAGATATGTATATATATATTTAAAGATGCTGAAATTCAGGACTGTCTAAATCAAAACGGCACAGCTGACAATCACCAGCTCATCTCTCTCCCCTCCTTCCATGCTTTTCTGCCTGTCACCGAGCCCGGCTTGGTGATAAAATTCCAGGCAATGCTTGGAATATGGATGAGTCAAAATGGCTCTTGTCAAAACTGAATAATGAGAATAGGAGAGATAGGCTGGGACTG
Organism: Saccopteryx leptura; assembly: GCF_036850995.1. Lineage (NCBI taxonomy): Eukaryota > Metazoa > Chordata > Mammalia > Chiroptera > Emballonuridae > Saccopteryx > Saccopteryx leptura. The sequence goes on along the minus strand of NC_089504.1, from coordinate 360,993,490 downwards.
GGGGGAAGCATGCAGATGTCCCCATTGATTGGTCCATTCTGGACCGGGGCAAGGGGGCCGAACCGGGGAAATGAGCAAGGAGTGTCCGTCTGGCGAGAAGCAGCAAGGGAGGGGTGCGCCCAAGTGCAGGAAGGATCCAGGCCGCCGTGGAGACGGGCACCAGGAAGACCGCGGCTCTTGGGCCCGGGCAGGACTGGAGAGAGCAAGGCTGTGCAGTCAAAGCCGTAGCCCTCGAGCTGACCATAGCCCCGGGCAAGAGCCACTACGGTTCCAGAGGGAGAGGTTTGGTTTGACCGGGACTCGCTGCCACGGATGTCCTTTGACACTTTTTGCTAACGGTATCCAGACTGAGAAATACAACATTTTCAGGAGCATAGTAAACCCTTCAACCAAACCCCCCACCAAAAGGTTTCAGGTTTTCCTTGACGACCTATTCAAGGTTTTCCGTCCCGGCCAGAGAGGGTTCAGCAGGGCAGAGGAAGGGGAGCTACTTGTGTGCGTGTGCGCTGGTGGAAGGGAACTCTCCTCTTCACGTGCAATAAGAACAGGATTTTTAAAGTAATGTGACTTTCTCTTCCATCCTTCTCCGTGCAGGACCTGCTCCCTAATCGATCAAGGTGGTGACCCACGTAGGGGAGAGAGAGGACTGGTTTGAGAGGGAGAGAATGGATAAGGACCGTTTGGGAACAGCGGCAAAGAGAACGCCTCTGGCCTTCCGAGTAGTGCGCTGTGTAAACTCCACAATCAGGGTGAGAGTCGGGCCCCGTTGGGAGAGGACCGATGTTCGAAATTCTCCAGCTCCTACCGAACACATTGTGCGGAAGGCCAGCCAGCAAGCGCCCACTGTCTTCAGAAAGGGAGGCAGGAATCACGTTAGAGGAAAACTCACCCTTTGCGGCCTGAGTGATCGTGGGGGTGGAGGGCCAAGAGAAAATATTCTCCCTCTTAGAACATCTCTCCCTAGTTAATTATCAGATATGGAATTAAGGCATCATGGGACAGCCCCGCATGCCTAGGAAGGTGGCGGCATTGGTTGGGCTGCAGGTGCGTTTGGCTGGCCCCCCTGAGCTGCCCTTGCACCCCATGGTGTGTGGGCACAGCCTCAGTGCCTTGAGACCCCCTGGGCGGAGGGGGAGCTGCCCAAGCAGGAGATGAGAGGTGGGCAGCCGTGGCCAGGGGCCACTGGAGCCTGTAGCAAAGACACAGGAAGCAATGTGGACCAGCAAGAGGGGCTGTGGCAGCAGTGATGAGCCATGGGTCCTGGCCCCGCTAAGACAGAAGAGACCACGGGTTTCGGTCACCGGGGTCAGCATCAAACACCCCCAGGCATCATCCAGGGACAGGACCACGTCCAGGCGCGGCTGCGTGTTCCTTGGGGCAAAGGGGAGTGTCTGTGGGCGCATGATCTTTTCCCTTTGTCACAGAAAGGGCGAGGGAGTGATGGCCGAGCTTCCTGAGTGCTCTGGGCAGCATGTCGCAGCCTGACAGGGTGCACTGGGCTCGGTCGCTGCCCCTCACACGTGTCCTTTATCTGAAACAGGAAGTGCAGATGTCTCTGGCTCTTACTTCAAGTGTTGCTCCTTTGCACCTTACCCAGGATGGGCGTTTAGGACAGCTCAGTCTTCTGTGGCCTCTTCCTGGAGGAAAGGTTCTGGGTCTGCATGACCCAGGTCTAGAGGGCAGCTCTGCCAGCCACCCAGCCCTCAGAGTCTCCCCTTGGCCTTGTAGGACCGGGAAAGAGAGCGCATCCCTGCCTCTTAACAAAGCTCCCGCAGAAGTGCTCCTGGTGACAGAGCAGGCACGAGCCCGGAGTGGCTCGCCGGGGGAAAGTGGCCGCCAGCCCAGGCCGGCTTTCAGGATGTGCCGGTAGGCAGAATGTCTTCTGACTGAGCCAGCTTGGTGGTCACAGGGCAGGATGGCAGGGAGGACTCCACTCTGAGAGATGTCTTCTCTAGAGCCTTCCCTGACCCCAGGCAATGAGGACGAGGGGGAGGGGGAGGGGGAGGGGGAGGGGGAGAGACACCGAGCATTCAGCTTCTTCCCAAAGGAAGAACCCACGCAGGCCATTCTAGAAACAGTGGGCACTGCTGGCTTGGGTTGTGGGTTCCGACTTTCTCTGGAGAACAGCAGACGAGGGGCTTCCGTTCGCATGAAAGGTTCAAAAACAGCCTGACGCCAGATAACATTTTCTCTTCAATAAAGGCCCTTCAATCAGTGCGAGATCAAATGTCATTTCCCATTAATATCCACAAGGGCTTCCATCTCAATTGTAAGAGTTTCATGTGCTCAGTTTGTGGATCTTAAAAACAGGATTTCTTCCTGCAGTCAGAGCCGAGGAAGCCGGACTGGGTCGGCCGGGCCACCTCCAAAGTCCATCCACATTTACTCGTCACATCACATCACAAATAATTTTAATAGGAAATGTTAAATGCTACTGAAAAAACATAAAAAGCAGGTTGCAAGGGAGGTATGAGTTCAAAGGGGGAAACACGCCATCGGCTTGGGGAATTGGGAAGGTTTCACATGTCTTCTAAGCGGTGAAAAGAACCAGAAGTGTTATATTGTGCCAGATTATACAGGCTGCCTACATAGACACAGATTCATTCCCCGGGGAAGGCGCGGGGGTGGGGGGTGGGGAGGGGTGGGTCCGTGAACCGGAAGTCAGAGCAATGGGCAGTGTCATTGCTAAGGTGAGCCCTGGCCATCCCAGACCAACAAGTATCTTCCTTTTGGACAAGACTGAGGCTAGCTGCCCAGCAGAAGTTTGTCTCTCATCATTCCTTCCCACACTGTCTTCAGAGAGCCTGCTACGGTTTCTGCTCCCATCCCCGGGGGGAAGAACTTCCTACGGGTGCCTCTGATCAGAGGTCGCGGCCTTCCCTTCCAGCGTTTCCTGCAAAGCGAGCCCGATAGACTTTCCTCCGCCTCCCTCTCATGTGTGCGAATCTGTGATTCTATTTCATTACCCCGTCTTATTTTTTTTAGCAGCTATGTTGTGACTGTAGCAGGAACAAGAAGATGCAATATTCACAGGTGCATTCACAGAAGGGATAGGAAAATCTGCCCCTGGAGGTCCTATTCCGTGGAAAGTAACACAGTCACGGACATCAGGGTCAAATACGTATATCATGCCAGGGTTTCAGCTCATTTGCCTAATATATTTGAAAACGACTACATTTATTGCAAAACGAAGATTTAAGAAGCTCGATGTACAAGTTGACAAATTAGCATTTGTCGGCACATATTTCACTATTTTGCATAATTAATTCCTCCCCACAGGACAGGCATTTTCATCGACAACCAGACTAGCCTGTTTCTTGTCCCCTTCCTGTGAGCATCACGGAAATGGCATTAATTCAGAAGATTCGTCTCCTTTTTCAAAGCATCCCCCTGGAGCAAGACTGAGATTTTCATTGTCATCATTATCAGATGTTTATTACCCAGCTTCCCAAATCTCATTCATAAAAGAAAATTAGGAAAAGTTGAGTCATAGGAAAAACAAGACAATGTGGATGAGAAGGGTTCTCCCACTTCAGACTCACTAGGCATTATCAGCTAGTGTTACAAGGAGCAGAAAAGAAAGATGATAATTTAAACCGGCTTCAACAGTGGAGAACATATACTGATTCATTTGTCTACAAAGTATACAGGTAGAACAGCCCAATAATGCTGCCACGGATTGGTTGGTAGTGTTGTTCATTTGTTTGTTTGTTTTTTTGTCTCTCCTATTTCCTTCAGAGTTTTCTTCTCCTCAGGCTGGCTCGCTCTTTATTCTAAGCTGGCTTTCAGAATTTTGAAGAGCTACACAATTCCAGCAAGAAAGAAACACCATCTTCACTCCCAGCAAAAGTCCTAAGGACCATGCTAATTGGGTCAGTGAAGATCACGTGCCCAACACTGAGCCAATCGCTGTGGCCGGGCAGAACAAATGCCCTGATAGGTCGCGTGCTCCGTCTCTAGAACTTGGGTAAAAGCAGCTTCTCTAGAACAGCATGCATTCTCAAACAAAGTTGGCAGCCCTTAGGAAGAAAGAACCTTGCCTGGGGAGGGGTGGGGGAAGGAACAGACAAGAAAGCCACCAAAAAATAATTACTACAGTAGAGGGAGGTAAATCTGAATTGCAGAAAAATCTGAATTATGGAAGACTGTCGGTCTAAAATGCTTTAAAAACACTTTCTATAGTGCAGTGTGATTTCTTTCACATGCATGCCGAAATTCAAATTAGGACGACAAAGTAGTTCCAGGCACTCCCTGGAATGCACAGACACGGTTGATTGGCAATTAGCCTCTCAATTATATATAAGTACATCCATCATGTTTATTTTTATTTTTAGTAGGTTCTTTAAAAAGTGTTGGCTCTTTGAAGGCAGGCTGTCCTTCTGTTCTGAAGTACAGATCATCTTTGTTTGTCTTAAATCTTGAGATCCCTGGGGTAGGAGTGGTGACGCTTGACAATTAAGGTCTTCAGTGACACAAGAGAGAGGCTCTCTTGGAAAACCGGGCAAAGAAAGTACTCATGGAAGACCCAACGAAGAGTCTGCGCTGGAGAATGGACGAGGACAATATGGATTGTCACCAAGTAAGCATCTGAGATGCTCCAGCCTAACAACCCTCTTTACCCGTGTAAGCATCATGTCACTACGTGTTCACAGTACTGTGCACATGGCACATCTTTCCGTGGTTGGAAATAACAGAAAACAAAGATGGTCCTTACCAGGCATGGTTGTCTTTCTAGTAGAGTGAGACTCTAGCTTTAGAATCACAGACTAAGCAGAGATCACTGGGACGTCATACCAACAAACCACAATGCTGATGATGATGATTATCCATCTCAGGAGACCGAGGATGGTAAACTCGGAGGCTTTAATTTGACTGCATGGAACGTTCCAAGTTTGGGCGTCTGCTGAATGTTCTGAATGAGAGAACAGGCCAGACCCAATGCCGGCGCCTACTCATTACTGCTCTGCCACCTGTGTAATTGCTTGTGCTTATAATAAATACTCAAATGACATCAGTTTTAAGAGGCACCAAGTCTGTAACCTCCCCAGAAAACCTGTACGTGTACTTGTCAGCCTGGCCTTATCAGAACTGTCCGATTCTTTCCTTTTTATTCTTGGGAATATTTCTCCCGAGGTTTCATCCCCTTCTCTCAAAAGTCAGCCCCAGCGACTTTAGAGACCACAGGATGTGGGCCTTAAAAATAGAAGCAGAATCCAATTAAGCCCCTAAAAATCTCAAACAGGAGTTATTTGCATCTCTGAAGAAATATCTGACAAGCATGACAAGCAACCAGAACTAATAAAAGTCTTCGGGCTTCACACAGAAACGTCGTCTCAGGCGATTGCTTAGCCTGTTCGTTCCCTCCTCACTGGTGTCTTTGAACCCTGGCGAACAATGCTGAGTGAACACTTGCCTAATGTCTCTGCGCTTTGAAAGAGTTATCTCACCTCAACTACTGACTCAAGCAAAATGTCAGTTAATTTTCTAGTGTCCCACCTCCTACCACCAAAAGAACCAGCCAGATATAATGCAAACTCTTCAAACTCACAGACTTGCTGCTAGAGTTCTCACCGTAACCATAGTGTCCTCTGTGACCTTTCCCTCCCTTCCAAACGCTGCCCTTATGCCACTTCAGGGCACATGTGAGACACAGGACAGCTTTGGGGAACATGGTTGAGTGTGCCACTCTGCTCGGGGAATTTTCATGTAAGTGCACTTTTTAAATATACATTTCCCCAAGTAACTGTTACGGGATATTAGCAGATGGTACATTCTTTACTTGCTCAGAGCCCCCCTAAAACTATCTATCTAAAATACAAGATGAGCCCGCTCACCACTGAGTTCTGTTTAAGAATGGAACAGATTTCTGGTTCAAGATGGCTGCCTGAGCACATGTTGCTACTGCCCTCTTCTTCCAAGATTTCATTCAAGTTACACACACACACACCATAACAGAGCAGGGGCAAAGAAATAGATATCATTAGCAACTCTTACATTTTGCAGATTAGAATGATGGCAGTGTGAGAGATACCTTTGATCTCTCCCCTTGAAATTTCAACAAATTTAACAACTATAACGCAGTGAAGAAACCCCAGCTGAACATCAAATCTACTAAAGGTGGGAAGGGTAGAGGCAGTAGGGCTCCAGGGAGGGGGGAGAAGCCCAGTCCGTCTCAGTATTTGCTTACGGGGGCTCCGGAGAGGGGAGAAAATCAGATTGTCTGGGTGCTCTTCTGTGGGGAGGAGTGGAGAGATTGGGGGGCACTTGATAAGTACTAAACCACAGCACAGTGGTAGAAAGTGGGGACTCTGCCAGTGCACCTATGGTGTGCCATAGCCTCACTCAGGACAGAGACATAGAAATACAAAGTGAGGCCCCCCAGACCCTGCCTCCCTCCCCTCTCAGGGTAGAGAGAGCAACAGTGGCAACACCAGAACCAACTCAGCAGAAGCTCAGTTTCTCCCAAAGAATAGGGGCTCTCTGTGTCTGGTCCCTGATCTATTGGGACGTGAGGAAGATCCTCGAAGATGTGAGATCATCACCATCAGAAAGACAGCCTTAAAGCCCTCATGGTATGACCCACTCCATTATCCTAATTACAGGCCTGCCTCCATCATCAGGACTGCAGCTTCTCAGCAGAGGTCAGCTGGCATAGTTCACAGAACTACACCTTGTAATCTAGCGCCACCTTCCGGAAAATAATAGAAAAACTTCTTGCAAGTGCAATACCACTTTTTTTCTTTGGTTTTTTTTTTTTTTTTTTGGAGTGCTTTCTTTGTTTTTATCTTGTTTTCCTTGTTTGTTTTGTTTTGTCTTTTTTTTCTGTGTTTTTTTGTGGCTTTCCCATTTTATTTTTAATTTTATTTTAATTTTTATCTTTGTTGTTGTTGTTTTTGTGACTTGTTAACAATACCAGTCTCATCTAGGCAGAAAAAACTAATACCATGGCTAACCTAGAAAGAGACACCCATCAGAAACAATATGAAAAATCTCCAGAAAGCAATTTCAATCACATGAAAACCTTGGAGTTAAACTATGGAGAATTCAGAATTGAAGTTCTGAAAATACTCAATGAGATGTGAGAAAACCCTGATAGGCAATTTCATATGTTCAGAAAACAAGTTAATGAATGAAATGAGTACTTCACCAAAGAGGTTGAAACTTTAATAAAAGAACCAAACAGAGATGAAGAACTCAATACATAAACTGAAAAAATGAGGTAGCCAGTTTAGCTAATAGAACAGGCCAGACAGAAGAGAGCATCCATGACATCAAGATAAGCAACTAGAGACGCTACAGAGGGAAGAAGAGAGAGTCTCTGCGAGTGTGATGACCCAGGAATCCCATTTGCTAGAAAGATAAATGCCTAAATTGAAATATCATTATTACCCTCCTGTCTTTGAAAAGGGCTCTGAGTAGAACCAATCCACATCAATGGTTCCACACTAATTATCTGTTTGGTAAACCCAAGTGACACCTTCTCTAGCAACACAGCTTTCTGATGAAGCAACAGATAGGCATTTTATCATTGTGAATCTGTGTTGGACTGCACCGCTAAACTCATGGGCACGGATACTAAGAAACTCAAGGGACAGAGCCGGGCAGTCTATAACGTTTGCAGGAAAGTACACCTTTGTGGACTACATATGTGGGGGAGAATTCAGAGCAAGAAAGCAGAAGCAGTTGTTGGACAGCGCCCAGGGAGCAGAGCTCCCATCATGCCAAGAGAAGGTCCTCCTTTGTGTAAAGCCAGTAGCCGCGGCACCATCACAGCCGCCTGGCTCTCATAAATTCGCAGTTAATCCGGACAGATCATAAAAAAGTTGCAGAGCCAAAAGCTGGTGGTCCATTTTCCCTTTATTCTAGACTCACACTCGGCAAGTGAGTAAAAACACACAGCAGGAAAACACTTCCCTTTCCATTCGGGGCTCCCAAAGACATGGACTCATCGAGTTTTCCTAGAATCAAAAGCTTCCACCTCATCAGTCTTATTTACCTCTGTTCCCCATCTTCTTCTCCTGTGCAAACTGGCTTCTCCTTCACCATTCTGCCATTTTGACTACCTCCTCCATGTGGCCTCCCTGGCCTGCTACAGCATGGGCTCCTCCTCCCTACAACAACGTGGTCACTCTCCCCCAAAATGGCCTCCTAGCTCCACATTTTAAAACCTTTTGGCCTGAAAGCCCCTCCCCCAACACATTAGCATAAACACGCCCCTTCCCAAGCAAGAAAGGCAATTAGCTGTATCACGTGAGAGCATCAGCCCATGAGCGCAGCAGCCATCTTTAGCAGAGTGAGCAAAAAGTAACTCATCTGCCCAACGCTTTGTTCTACGCTTCTGAGTGCTTGCAGATCAGTTAGAGCACACTGTCAAGACTTCACCAGGTGGTGGAATAAAGAACCAGCTGGGACTTGGGGGGGAGACCATGCAGCCCCCTTCCCGCTGGCTCTTCCACTTGGCACTGTGCGACTTTGCTCAGATCCCTCTTCTTTGTCGAGCCCCAGTGTCCTTCCTTCTTAAAAGACCCCCACCTGAAAACTAAGTGCGATTACTTCCATTGTAAGCGGGGCCCAGAGGAAGAGTTCCATAACTTGTCCGCCCCCCTTGCACCTTCCCCTTTCCGCTTAAATTAAATTGCTTCCTAACTTTGTCATTAAATGTCAGGCGCTAATTTATCTAGGCCCCAATTTTATTATCTGCCAAATAAAAGAATAGGGTGTGAGATTATTGCTGGCGTTCTTTTTATTTTATTGTATTGTATTTTTCTGAAGCTGGAAACGGGGAGAGACAGTCAGACAGACTCCCACATGCGCCCCACCGGGATCCACCCGGCACGCCCACCAGGGGCTATGCTCTGCCCACCAGAGGGCGATGTTCTGCCCCTCAGGGCGTCGCTCTGCGGCGACCAGAGCCACTCTAGCGCCTGGGGCAGAGGCCAAGGAGCCATCCCCAGCGCCCGGGCCATCTTTGCTCCAATGGAGCCTTGGCTGCGGGAGGGGAAGAGAGAGACAGAGAGGAAGGAGGGGGGGGGGGTGGAGAAGCAAATGGGCGCTTCTCCTATGTGCCCTGGCCAGGAATCGAACCCGGGTCCCCCGCACGCCAGTGGGGTTCTTTTTAATTCGAGCACTTCGGGGGGTTCTTTCATCATAATAGATGTACCGCACAGAGAAGGCACAACAGAAGCTAAAATATCTATGCCTCCGGTCTGTAGGGCTGAGTCCGGGGAGGTCCTCAGCGTCAACCACGACCTGTGTATGCAAAGATAGGGAAAAATAAATGACTAGGAAAGGGCCAGTGTTGCAGAGCCCACGCCTGCAAACAATTCACAAGCTGTTGGAGGTGCTCCACTGGAAACCAGGGTTTCATTTGCAGCTTCATTTGCAGCAGAAAAGTTGCTATTTGCAACGGCATCTCCATTCCCGACTGTTGGGAATGCACAGCTCCTGGTATGAGCCGTCACCAAACAATCAATTTTCGCTTTGCAAGCCGGAATGACCCCTCCAGTGTTCTGTGCCACCGGGGAGGGGAGGTGTGGGTCTCTTGTTGGGACAAGTTTAGGCAGGGTTTCAGATGGCTGATTCTGGCCTGCAGTTCCTGCCACTTGCAAGCTCTTCACACCACAGGTACATATCTTTTTCTTGTTCTGGGAGTTCTCTGGAGCTTACCTGTCTTTCTTAGAGTCAGAGAGAGGAGGGAGGAAGGCAGGCAATAAAAACCCGGAAGAGGAGGCTGTTTGCAGTGACGAATAGAGCATCCGACGGTCCCAGGAGTACTGGGCATTCCGCTCACATCTGCTGCAAGCCAGCTAGCTGCATGACCATCGCCGCCATGTCGTCCCTGCGGGCACAGTTGGCACAGGTGGACAGGGCTGAGGTCAGCCAAGCGGGTCTCGGTGTAGCTTCCGTCTCTAATGTCATACAAATCAATCCTTACAACAAGGCAGGGCAAAGGAGAGGAGGAAATGGAAGAAGAGGAGAAGAAGGCGTGAAGCGGGTGGGCGAGGCTTCTTCCCAGGCGAGGGGGAGAAGGATGGGAAGGGCTGACGCACTGAAGGGGACGGCACGGGTCGAAAGCGTTCCTCCCAGAGCTGTGGGCCCTCTCTGCGGTCATCTCCATCCCACTCACGATTGTAAACAACTGACGTTTTAATTGACTTCCCAAAGGGCAGCATCCCTCAGTTCATTCAGGGATGCTCTCTCTCAGATGCCCCACTCCCAAGAACCCGTGAGGACCGCTCCTGTGTGAGTTCATAGCTCTGGAGTATGAAAGGAGCATGGGGTAAAGCACTCAGGATAGGTGTCTGGCCAGCTGGCATGGAGTTCTCCAGGACAGCCCAACGAGCATCAGGCCCTGTGTTGGGCAGAACAAGTTATTTTTTCTCATCCTTATTGTTAAAGGTGGCCACTGGCCTCACGTGATACAGCTAGTTGCCCTTCTTGCTTGGGATGGGCTTGGTTATGCTAATGTGTGCCGGAGGAAGGGGTTGTCCCTGGGGAAAAGTTTTAAAAGGAAGAGTTAGGAGGCCATTTTGAGAGAGTGGCCACGTTCTCGTAGAGAGGAGGAGCCCATGCTGTAGAAGGGCAGAGAGAGGCCACGTGGAGGACAGGACTTAGCCAAAATGGAGGCAAAGAGGTGGGAGCCTTTGATGCTAGGAAAACTCAGATGAGTCCGTGGCTTTGGGAGCCCTGAATGGAAGGGGAGGTGTTTCCCACTGTGTGTATTTACTTGCTTGCTGGGTGCGAGCTAGGGTCAAAGGAAAACAGACCACCAGTTTTCAGCTCAGTTGTTTCTTTACAATCGATCTGAATCAAACCTGAACCTGCGTTGGCCAGGCAGCTTTGATGGTGGCCGTGAATACTGGCTTGACACCCTGCGGAGTCTGGGACCTGAACACGGGCACCCACGTGCTCTGAGCACGCACCACCAGCCTCGGATGGGCAGGCACTCTGCGTGCGCCATTGCAAAAAACACACCGCTCACCTCGACCCGCTTAAAACTGGTCCTTTTCCCTTAACATACAGCCCCTGAATTCCTTTATAAGCGGCACTGTGCACGCACCACCTCTGTCCTCCAGCTGCACCCAAAACCCAAAGGCGCACCGTCCCCACGCAACCGAAGGGTTGCGATGCTGTCGAGACTTGAACACCGTAACCTTTTCAGAAACAAAGGATCTGTTGTCCAGGAAGATTCGGTGCCGATGTCGCTCTTCACAAATGGCCAAGTTCTAAGGTCATCCAGTGAAAACCATGCAGGGATTCCCAGCTTCTTCCTTAAGCCTGTGGGACCATAAGCTAAAGCCTTCTGGTCTATAGAAGGGTCGTTTGTGACTTCCTGTCTACTTTGTTCTGTTATCATTTGTATCCAGCTTTGCTTGAGCTCTCCTAACAGCCATCATTAGCTCAGCTCCTGCCTGGCCCGGTCTCTAAGCTGTGTCACCCTCCCTTTGCTTGTCTCAGCGTTAATCTGGTGCCCTCCCCCTTAGCTCCCACCCCCAGATCTGCTCTGCAGAGTTCTGTGGGCCTAACTCTCTGTCCCCTATTAATCTGTTTTAGGAATAGCTTGTACATGATCCAGAACACTTGCCTCTAACAAACTGTGAAGTCTAGATCTTCACTTAAGGACTCATCTGTTATATTCAGATTATCTTTAAAAGACTGAGGCCCTGGCTGGTTGGCTCAGTGGATAGAGCGTCGGGGTGGCATGTGGATGTCCCAGGTTCCATTTCCAGTCAGGGCACACAGGAGAAGCAACCATCTGCTTCTCTCCTCTCCCCTTCCCCCTTCTCTCCTTCTTCCTCTCTCACAACTAGTGGCTCAAATGATTCCAGCATGGGCCCTGGGCATTGAGGATGGCCCAGTTGGTCTGAGCTTGTCAGCCTCAGGTACTAAAAATAGTTCAATTGATTCAAGCATCAGCCCTAGATGGGGGTGGCTGGTTAGGTCCTGATTGGGGTGCATGTGGGATTCTGTCTCACTATCTCCTCTCCTCTCACCAAAAAAAGAATTCCAGAGTGCTAGGCGATGGTGGCACAATGGATAGAGCATCGACCTGGGGGGAGGCACTATTCTAGATTGCGGGATCAGTGAAGGTCTCTCAAAGGAATTGTTGTTTGAATTGAGGCTTATGTTAGTTTCTTGGGTTTGTCAAAACAAGGCCCCACAACCTGGATGGCTACATAAACAGAAATATATTGACTCACAGTTCTTGACGTCAGGAGTGAGCAGAGTTGATCCCTCCTGAGGGCCGTGACGGGGAGTCTGCGCCTTGTCTCTCCTAGTGTCTGGCGGTTTGTTGGCAGCCTTTGGTACCCCTTGTTTTGACGAAGCATCCTCCCAACCTCCGCCTTCACCTCCACATGGTGCTCTCCCTGTGTGCAGGTCTGTCTCCCAGGATTCCCTTTTTTATAAGGACAGAAGTCAGACAGGATTAGAGGCCCGTACGACCCCAGTCAGACCTCATCCAGATGACACTAATGACATCTGCAATGACCTTATTTCCAAAGAAGGTCACATTCTGAGGCACTGGGGTCCAGACTTCAAGATACGAATTTAGGGAGGACACAATTCAACCTTGACCAAGACCTGCAGGATGAAACTCTGGTTTGTACAAGAGCCCTGAGCTGAGCGAGAGCAGAGCAGATGCCGGGATGGGTTTGCTGTTCACGAATCATGCCAGCAGTCCAGGCTGGAGTCCGGAGAGGACTGAGGCGCTCCGCGTCAGAGTCCTCATCATGGTGGCCGTCCCTTTCCACACGTGCATCAGCCGTGTTCGCGCCAGGAGCCCCCGCCGCCCGCTGTCCCACGTGTCATCAGCAGGAGCCCTGTCCATTCCACCACGGACACGGCGCTCCGAGCCCAGCCCCGCCCTCGGTCCCCACCAGCACGCGTGGGCTGAGCATCTCTTTTTCTCTTGCGCTATTTCAGGTGCCGTGACATCTATACCCCTGTCTTTCGACTCTCCACCCTCTCTCATCCATCCTTTGGAATGCCAACAGAATCATTTTCTAAAACAGAAATTTGATTCAATCTCATTCTATATAAAAAAAAAAAAAAGAAAGAAAGAAAAACTCTTCTGTCGTCTCTCCGTCATTTGCAAGACAAAGGACATCTCTAGCGTGGCACAGGTCATACACACCCAGCATGGCTCCTGCCACCGTGTCCAGCCTCTCTGTCAACAGGACCCACCTCCATTCCCCGGACCCCCCTGCACTGATAGGTGCTCACTTCTGTTCATGCTCTCCTCCTCTTCCTACTTTTTTTCTTAACAAACACCTTATCTTTCAGGGGTCTGTTTGGTACTCATCTTCACTAAAAAAAATAAATAAATAAAATAAAATTAAAAAAAATAAAAGTCCTTTTCCTCTGCTCTTTCCCGAAGCCTCCCATGGTCCCCTGTGCCCGGGAGGGGATCAATTGCTCCTTCATCTGGGTTCCCTAGCACTTCATGCAGCATTTATCATCTTGACTTCTAATTATGTGTGTGAATATCGGTCATTCGCCTCCCTTGCTAAACTATAAATTCCTTGAGGTCGATGACCAGCTAGTTTACTGACTGTGAATGAAATAGGTGTTCGCCAGATCAAATGACCTGGAACACCAGTGATGTCACGAGGCCTGGCCTTCAGGCCAGTCTTGTCACCATCACCTCCCGTTTGGTCAGGGCCATAGAGGACCGGGATCAGAACTAATGTTAACATCCTGCCGGTGTCTGTACCACCATCAAGACGAGGCAGCGGGCCTGTTCCCTAGGCAGGGATTCACAGATTGTAGGACTGGTCTTGCGACCATCTTACTTTCTCTGGACCTCAGTTTCTTTGTCTGCAAAATGGGACATTTGGACCAGAGAAGCTATGAACCTTTGGCTTGCTACACACTTGGCATTCGCCCTATCAGTCATCCCGGAGTCAGAGCTCTGATGTAATAACTGTATCACCATCAGACACAGGTGCGGGGCACGCTTCACCCTGGTTCTCATTTCTTGGTTTGGGTTTTCTTTGACAACAACTCTTCTGACATTTCAGCATTTTGTTAGACTTGTGCATTAGGAGAAGGGTATAGTTTTGCATATATATACATATAATATATATTTTTTTCTTATATGTTCCTGTGTCATGATAAATTAGAGGCAGCTTTTTAAAAATATATATATACACCACACAGGAAGCCGTGCCGAACCTCTCGCGGCCTCCTCGACCGCCTCCCGTGAATTTGCTCTGCTTCTCATTAGCGCGCTTCTCCAAAGCGGAGGGATTCCCGCGCAGCCAGCCGCCTTCACACCTGCTGGCTGGAGAGGCGGCGGAGAAACCGCATCAATAAAATAATCATCGCTTGCTTGCTCAGAGATTTTTAAAGTGGAACCCTTTAAAGGTTAGACTTTGGTTATGATTTCTGTTTATGTTGTTCCATCAAGTCGTGTGTTAATTAATGCTCTTGTCTTTTCAAATGTAAAAAGAGGCAAAAAAGCAAAAAAAAACCCAAATGACACCATTTTTCAGTATATGAAAGGCCACAGTCATGAAAGCTTTCTGACGTCTCGGAGGCAGGGGTGGTTTTAGCTGCCTCGCCATGGGCACCACAGCGCGCGAGGCCAGGGCCTGGCGACAGGGCGGGGCCCAGTCTGGGGGCCGCACGAGGCCTCTGGTTCAGGTGATGCCTCAGGAAAAGGTGGGCTCTCTCTGCTCTGCTCAAGTGCGTGAGCACGAAGTGATGGGGGAAACTGAGGCTGGAAGGGGCATGATGACCCTTCTTCGTCACGGGGGCTGCGAGCTCCTTCCTTCCCTCTCTCAAAAACAAACAAACCAACAAAAACAAAGTAGAGGTGGGGGGAAGGGTTCCAAGAGCGTCGCTAGGGAGATGGGCAGTCTGTGCAGGAAGATGAGACAGGTGTACCACTCTGGACCTGGGTGCCACCCTCGGATTAGGGGGCCACGCAATGGTTCTTGGGAGAATCTCACCACGTCCCTCAGAGGGATGCGGAAACAGTCACAGCAGAGGCAGATTAAGGTCAGCTGAGGCCCTGGGTGCAGAAGAAAACATTAGACTCCTTAAAAAAGAGAGAGAGAGGGAGAGATGGAAAATAAAAATACTGTATTTTTTGCTCCATAAGATGCCCCCCACCCACAAAAGTGGAGGGGAAAATGTCCATGTGTCTTATGGAGCGAAAAATATGGTATTTTATTAAATATTTTAATACCTCATTTGGTTCAGAATATTTTTTTTTCTTATTTTCCTCCTTAAAACCCTAGGTGTGTCTTATGGAGCGAAAAATACGGTACGTGTTAACCATATTTTTAAATAAATACAAAATATTATGTACTACTAATGTTAAAATTGCACATAGGCAACCAAACTTGGTGTCATTAGAAAAAAGGGTGAAGTTGGGGTTTTGCAGGGCCCTTCAGAAGTCGGGGCCCAGGGTGTGCGCCCGCCGTTAAATCCGCCTCTGAGTCACAGTCATACTTATCTGGAGATTGCTGAAGGCGAGGCTTGCAGAGAAGCCCTCAGCAGGGGGGCGCAGGGGATGTGGCCCAGTGCGCATGACCCAGGCTCTCCAGGCCCTGCAGGAGAAGAGACACTTCCTTGCACCAGAGCATCACATGGGTGACAATAGAGAAATTAAAATAGAGTAAGCGTCATTGAAAATGCGGTTGAGAAGCCATTGAGGAAGTGGGACCTTTGTGTGTCCCATGTCCCAGTTCTTCAAACCACTGTTAAGTCTCTGACCTGTTGCTAAACTCAGCTCGGGGTTGAGCAACAAACACCCTGGTGCCGTGACTGCCACATGGATGTTTATGGACTGTCCTTCCTTCTCACCGTGGTGACCTAACAGTCTGCGTTCTTCACCTTGAAAGGAGCTGATCCATTTCGACGACCAGCGTCGGCTCTTTACATCATGGGCCTAACCAATCGCAGCTGGCTCCGCCAACATACTCCATTCAAGTGGAGGACCAGAATGAGAACCGCTTTCACGGCATTGCCTTTGTTGTTGCTGCTGCTGTTCTCTCCATCCGGAGCTCCGTTTCGGTTGCTCTCTGAATCTGTGTCTTAGGTCACATCCCTTCTTTGCTCACATAAACATTTTTACCCTTGATGGTGGCTTATGTTTGATGCCGTTGCTTTATTTTTGTTGTTGTTGTAAACAGAAGAGCAGTAGGCGGGCGTTGAGGACGTGCGCAGGGCTCACTGAGACAAGCACGATGATGCCCATAGGAGCAGGGTCAAGTGCATGGGCCCCGGGCAGGACCAAAGGGAGGCAAGAAGGATGTCCGACAAAAGAGGAGAGAGGAAAGGTGTGCATTCTCCCAAGAAAACCTGGCATGGATTATAACAGGTGGCACCACATTTCTGGAGACCAACAGCCACAGATGGAATGAGACAGCCGAGCAGGCCTAGGATTCTTCACAAAGCTGGCAGGTTGGGTCATCAGCAATGGCGGTCTCCCTGCTTCCTGCCCTCGCAGAGGGAAGGCGCCTGGGAATGGGGAGCGAGAGTGGAACCGTGAGGAGTTGATGCCCTCACCCCGCACTGCAAGGGAGGAGTGAAGATTAGAGTCCCCTCCCGCCACGCCACTGCAGGGCTCCAACTATGATTTTGGAGGAGATAAAGAATTTGAAATAAAATATTTGATTGAAGCCTTACACCAGACAAACTTTTAGTAACCAAAAGCAACCAGAAAGGTTGTGATTTGACCAAGTTCCGGTTAAGGGAAGGAGAAGCGGGTTCAGTAGAAACACTGATGAGAAAACAGCTGATTAGCATTCAGAGCCCACCAAGTCTGATGTCTAAGGAAACTTTTCAGAGGTCAAAATAAGGAAAAGTTGTGATAGTATTAAACAAACTGCATCTAACTTCTTAAAAATTCTCCTTAGTTGAAATTATCTTTTCTCAAACATGGGGCAGTTATTGTTATTATTTTTTTTTCATTTCCTCTGGCCCTGTCCAATTGATTCAGTGGTAAAGCATCAGCCCAGCGTATGGAAGTCCCAGATTTGATTCCTGGCCAGGGCACATAGGAGAAGCACTAAACTGCTTCTCCACCCCTCCCCCTCTCCTTCCTCTCTGTCTCTCTCTTCCCCTCCTGCAGCCAAGGCTCCATTGAAGCAAAGTTGGCCCCAGTGCTGAGGACAGCTCCATGGCCTCTGTCTCACAAGATAGAATGGCTCCTGTTGCAATGGAGCAATGCCCCAGATGGGCAGAGCATCGCCCCTTGGTGGGCATGCCAGGTGGATCCCGGTCAGGCGCATGCAGGAGTCTGTCTGACTGCCTCCGGTTTCCAAATTCAGAAAAATACAAAAAATATATATATATAAAATAAAAGAAAAAGAAAAAAAAGAAAGAAAGAAAGAAAGAAAGATTAGGTTTGCTTGATGCGAGCTCGCTTTTCACTTTCTAAACCTCTCTCTTGTCTCCCAGGGCTGTTCCCACGGCTCTCTCTCAGCAAGACTAGATTCTGCTCCTCACTGGCTCACTTCACCCAAATGGAGGCTGAATTGGGGCTGTGCTTGTTTCACTCCTGTGTACCCACAGGTCTGAGCAGTGGCTTTCATCACCATCTGGGGGGACAGAGCACAGCATCCAGCCCTCAAGAGAAATTTCAGTACCTGTTTGTGGAAAAAAATGCTGCTGAAAAAGAGAAAGGTAAGAGGAAGCCCCAAATAAGAACCTTCATCTGAAAATGATACATTTTAGAATTGAAGACAAGTTTATTAGGAAATAATCAGGCATTTCCAATGAAGCACAAGTCCTTATTTCTCTGACACTTAATATGATAAAAATATCCTTAAGGAGAGAATGAGCTCAATGAAAAGACAGCAGGGTAAGATTTTAAAAAGGGGGAGATAGAAGGCTATATCAGTGGAGCTAGTATTTTAACAGCAGTCAAGACAATAATAGAACTAATCCTGCAGAAAATAATAAGTAACACAGGGAGCAAACTGGAGACGTTCCCTGGCAATAGAGAAGAAATGGGGGAAATACTCAATTAGCAAAATAATAGATAGATACAAAAAGCAGAGAATGTAAATCAGCATAATTATTGTTCTTGAAGTAGATTAAAAAACAACAACTATCTAACTAGAAATAATAATCAAAGATATAGTAGAAGAAAATTTTTCTAAGATGAAAAAGAGGCTTGTAAATACATAGTAAAAGATCCTTTGCATAGTAAAAATAAATATACCTTTTTTTTTTTAAAGCCTGGAAAAAAAAAAGAATTAGTCAAAATAATAAGTCTGATTGTAGATATAACCTTCGTTAACACTTTGGTATATCCTTGTGGTCTTTGCTCTTTCCATAGCTAACGCGGCTCCATTGGTATTTTGGAAAAAAGTTTTGAACATTTTGAACATTTCTCTATTCTGTTAAAAGGATAACAATAAAGGTGTTTATATTTCTTCTTCTAGAGCCATTAAAAAGAAGGCAGTGTTTCCTTGGAGACCAACATGGTGGTGGTGGCATTGGGAATCCGAGTGAGAGATACTTGAGAGATAAGGAGTCTCAGGGCCAGGACCCTTAGAGCCACCCTTTCTGATTCTAGGTCTTTCCTTCCAAAAGTACTTTTTAAAATTTTGGATATTGTTTTAAACGTACTGACTCACAATCGTTGATCAGTTTTGTTTATAAAAAGAGGAGCAAAGTACCATAGAATGGATTGCTGGACCAGTTTTGGAATTTAATTTTTTATATGCAGCTGTTGGGACGTCAGCATCTTTAGGAAATGCACTGATAACTTCCTGTGGAGTGACTTAGACATCTACTTGTCTTAAGGTAGGAGGAAGGACAGAGTAAACTATAAAACCCCTCTCTGTCTTGTCCGCTTGTGTCTCCATGGATTTCCGTCTAGCCATTTATTCTAGTGTTTCATCACCGTGATTAACATCCTGTGTGTATGTGCGTGGAATTAACAAGCATGTAGGAAACCGGGGAAGGAGACGCAGGTACTAATGAGCACACCAATTATAATAGTGATGAATTTACTGTCATTCCAACCATTGATCTTCACATCACTCAGCTGTTGATTGCAAATGAGCAGAAGGGGGAGGGGATCTCCTACAGGACTTTACCCATGTCATTACCACTAACTTTCAGATGTATATTCTTTGAAGATGTGTGCTGTCTATATTTTAAACATGATCTAGATCAAGGGTCCTCAAACTTTTTAAACAGGGGGCCAGTTCACTGTCCCTCAGACCGTTGGAAAGCCGGGCTATAAAAAAACTATGAACAAATCCCTATGCACACTGCATATATCTTATTTTAAAGTAAAAAAAACAAAACGGGAACAAATACAATATTTAAAATAAAGAACAAGTAAATTTAAATCAACAAACTGACCAGTATTTCAATGGGAACTATGCTCCTCTCACTGACCACCAATGAAAGAGGTACCCTTCCAGAAGTGCGGTGGGGGCTGGATAAATGGTCTCAGGGGGCCGCATGCGGCCCGCGGGCCGTAGTTTGGGGACCCCTGATCTAGATCATGTGCTTGTAGTAAAATGAGGATGACTTGAACACCAGCACGGGGAGGCTGTGACAGTGGGTCTGCTAACCGAGACGACTGCTAAGTGACGAAGCGGTGAGGGGCAGGTGCAGTGTGGATACAGCAGGCGAAGAGAGGATTCACGTCCCCGGCAGGATGGAGCGGGGCCGGAGTGTTCGGTTCGGAAATTTTCCACGTAGTATTCTCAGACTGTGGTTGACAGCCAGAAACTGAAACCTTGGAAAGAGAAACCACGGTGAACAGAAAAATTTCACTCAAGTTCCTGGACAATGAAAATAGCATATTGCCTTATGGGGGGAAAAATGTTGTGGTTTTTTTGTTTTTTTTGTGTGTTTTTTTGGTAGTGAAAAATAGAAATTTCGATTTAATAGTTCTGGTGTAATGTGCCAAATGTGTAAGTAGTTTGTTTCTAAAAAATGGCATAACAAAGTAAGACCAGATAAATTTTTATTTATTTTATTTTATTTTATTTGTTGACATTAGAGAGACAGAGAGAGAGAGAGAGAGAGAAACAATAATCTGCTCCCTGTATGTTCCTGACCAGGAAGCAAGTCCATAACCTCAGGAAAACACTCTGACCAAACTAGTTATTCGGCTAGGGCCCAGATATTATTTTAAATAATCAACAATCTTCAGGAATTGTGAGGGCCCTGGCCAGCTGGCTCAGTGGTAGAGCTTCAGCTTGGCGTGTGGATGTCCTGGGTTCGATTCCCTGTCAGGGCACACCTAGTCCCACTGTTCATTCTTCCATGAAGGAGTCCACTACCAGTCCACTGCACAGGGATGGGACACATAAAATATACACCTCACAGCTCTTCTCTGTCCTCTCCATTGTCATCGTAGAGGAGGAGCAGTGACTATCAGATTAGCGCGTCTGGAGGAAGAAACCCAGCATGCTTTGCTAAAACCCTCTGATTTTCCCATTAGAACCAACCCGTGTGCCAGAAACACATGTTCGCTGCCTCTTCGTGCTTTGAACTTACGAGACAGCCTTCTGAGGGGGAGGCCCAACTGGGGAGGCCTCTGACTGGCAATCTGTGCCCATGGCTGGAGTGTCTGTACCTAATTAGGGAGCAGAATACTCAGAAGACAGTTGCACACACACCTAGGAGCATTTTCTTGTAACCCAGGCAATAAGACTTGGGGCCCCCTGTACCCAAAAGGAGAGTTCTCAGAACAGAAACAGAGCAACAGAACCAAACTTTTGCTTTTAAATTGCTCAAGCCAGGATCCAGGATCTCATAGCAATAACTTCAGATGAATATGCAAAACAGGTTTTCCCACTGCCAGACTAGACAAAGATACCGTGGGTTGGAACCAAACAGATAGGAGCTGAGCCATTAATAAGGGACTGTCCATCCTATGCCCAAGTGAGCACCATCTGTCTCCAGTACCAGAGTGACATGTGACAGTTGAGTCACCACCTGAAGATTTTCCCTTCTCATTCAAGTGAGAACTGAACATCCTGTCTGCCGAGGGGCTGTTAGGATTCCTATCTCACTGCCATCCAGTGAGTGCTATTCACAGAGAGCTGGCAGACAGAACGCTGCCTGTTGATTAGAGGTGATGTCCAATAGCATTCTGACTCTTCACATTATCTTCCTCCACCTTGTCATGAATGCCACTTGCCCCCTAGAATGACCCAGGACCCCTGGAAGCTCTCTAAGGTGGAGAGAAGATAGTGGTTTAGACAAATAAAGACATGGTGGTGGTTTAAAAGCAAACCCAAACATTCTTAGTTAAAATCAGGACTAAACTGGACCAACTCTAGATTCACCACCCCACTTCACTCTCTCTCTCTCTCTCCCTCTCTCTCTCTCTCTTTCTCTCTCTCTCTCTCTCTCTCTCTCTCTCTCTCTCACACACACACACACACACACACACGCTCATTCCAGGAATAAAATACTCACCATACCTTATTAAATTCCTTCGTATCTCTTGCATCACCTAATGCAAGGGAATTGTGCAGTTAGAAACTCTTCGTTAGAATACATCTTTGCTGGACTTAATAGAGTTTATTTGAAATTTAATGATGCTCAACATATCTGGTCAATGGACCATGTGTTTCTGACATGTAGTTCTTAAATCAACTCTGGCCAAGGCTACAAGCGATAGACTTCTCTGTATCTTTGATTTCAGGTACTGAGCTTTCCGTGTTAGGAAACATGATGACTTTTTTTTAAAAGAAGAAACTTTAGAAATCCTTCCCAAACACACAGGTATTGTGCCTTCAACCCCCAGATGAAGGCGTATTTGGAGCGTTGAAAGTCCTGAACCTGTCCATACAGCAAAATAGTTAAGTTAAAAACTCCAACTTTGAAATCTGACACATATAAGCTATGCCATTTGCTGCCTATAAGTCACTGAATAATTAAATAACTTCTTTCTCCTTCATGTTTTCTCATGTGTGCTGTGAGGATAATAAAGCTTCTACACCAAAGAGTTGCTCCGAAATTCAATGGGAGGATGTGTGTAAGAGGCTTAGAGAAGTCTCCAGCACAGGAAAAGTAACCAATATATATAGGACAGGTACAATTATGGATGATGAAGCCACACTATCACTTTTTAAATCCAAACCATCATTTGCTTATTCAGCTGAAGCTGTGGGGGTCTGCTTGCTAGAAAGCCAGAGGGACTGTCAACCACTAGGTCAGGTGACTTCCCTTTAAAGGCCAGGAAAAAAGAGTGTGGTGAGCAGCTGGAAGACCGGTCTGTGAATCAGAGTCTCAGAGTACCGGTCCGGGCCCCTCCCTTTGGTGACCCAGCAAGTCCAGGCCGTGCCTCGGCCTCTCTGGACAGGAGCAGGCATCATCATGGTGAGCCACCACCATCTTGCAAAGCCTATTATTAGGCGGGTGACACAACTCTGGCACTTGGCTGGGAATAGATCAGTGACCCGGGACTGGGAGCGAGTGTCTGGCAGCATCCGTGTGCAGGAAAAGCTTGGGTCATTTCAGGCGTATTAGCAGCATGTGCTGTGGTCATCCAGGCGTGGTCAGCTGGGGAGGACACCCAGGTTATTGTCACCATGGAGGCCTTTTAAGTAGTCATTCTCCTGCTGTTCAGAGATCACTGCTCTGTGGAAAGGACCTCCCTGAAATGACATTCATTATCTTCCCCATTTAGGAATAGGCAGTCATGATGTGATCCAATTTGGGATGGACTGCAACGGTGCCCCAGCCCCCCAAAGCCTTTAATTACTTCCAATTCCTTATTGTCCAAGCACTGTGCCTGTTCCTACGTGTCTATACTTCCAACAACACTGTCACTACTCTGAGAGAAGGGTCAAGAATGCGGACCTAATTCTCTGAGCTCACAGTTCAACAGGCTTCCTTACTATTTCCTTATCTAGAAATAGTATACCCCTCATCTCCTTGCCTAAGCTTTGGCTCATTTAATTCATTCAAAAAAATATTTCCTAAATGCATCGTATATGTGAAGGCCTGTGCTAACCCTTTATTGTAAGAAGAGGCAACAGATCCTGATATCAAACTTTCTGGTTGCAATTTCTGACTCTGCCAATTAATTTCTTTTTTTCTCAAATGTTGGGAGATTTTAGTTTAGATCTGTCCAACACATGAGAAGTCTTTAGGAAAGTGTGAAAGAGGGGAACAACACAGGGGGACTAGGGACCTGGGTGACGTCTTAGCTCTGGCATTTTGACCCACGTGCCTTTGGGCAGGTCACGTGACCTCTCTGGTCTTCAATCCCCTCCTCTGTGAGCTGCAACTGCAGGGGTCCCTTTTATCTGCAGTTTCACTTTCCATTGTTTCCGTAACCCACGGTCCACTGCAGACTGAAGACATTCCATGGGAGATCCCAGAAATAAACGATTTATAAGTTTTTCACTTTTGCACCATTTTGAGTCGTGTGAGGAAATCTCCTGTTGTCCTACCCAGGACATGAGTCACCCCTTTGTCCAGGGTATCTGTGTAGGAGACGCTTCCAACCCATTTGTCACTTCGGTAGCCGTTCTGGTTATCAGATGGGCTGTTTGTGGTATCACAGTGCTTGTATTCAGGTAACCCTTGTTTTAGTTGATAACTGCCTGAAAGCACAAGAGTAATGATGCTGGCATTTCAGATATGCCAAAGGGAAGCCCTAAGGTGTATGCACAGAGGGGGAAATGCGGTGTACGTAGAGTTCATGCCATCAGTGGTCTCTGGCATTTCCTGGAGGTCTGGGAAGGCATCTACTGAAGATGAGGGGAGACTACTCTATTGTCCTTCTCTTACCTCCTTCTCTCCTGTTTACATTTGTTTATGAATAATTGGCATGCAGTATTCTATTCATTTATATGGTTTCAGTTGTACAATGTAGCGATTTGACATCTGTATACCTTACAATGGGATGACCCCACCCATTTGTTCTCTTAAACATTGTATATCTCGGGGAAGCACCTTTCAAAGTGGTAAGTCAGCAGGCATCCCTCCTCACCGGCTGGGGTATTTGATACACATGGCAGATGCCGCATCTGCCAGGCTGTGACAACACCTCTGGGGAAAGAGCTCGAAAGATCTTCACAAAAAAACAATGCTTTTCTATTCCTCTGATGAAGAGCCTGCCTGACTTTAAAGCCAGGACGAGAGAGCTGTGTGCAATTTGATGGGATTCAGAACATCAAAGGCGGTTGAGTTGGTGTTTAGAACAATTTCTCAGGTCAAGTCTAATTTTATCTGAGCTGATGTTTCCAAGCTCTGATAATTGCTCCCAGCACAACTGCCAATAGCTTGTTATATGACCATAAGTGCAAGGGCTGCAGAGCCTCGGGCAAAGAGTGGGTCCAGCAGATGGCTGGGACTTGGTTGCTCTCGGGCTGGGGAACTGTGCTATTGCTACATTTATATCTTGGGAGCTGTCGACTGATGGCAGAAAGGATACTGGACGCGGAGTCAGGACCCCCGTCTGCGATCGCTGGCTCCATCACAGGTCCTCAGAGATTTTTCTCCTTCTGGAAAATTTGGTCAGATTTTTCTGGGAGAGTCTGTGGCAGTGTATGTATGTATTTATTTTTTTTAGATGAGTGTAACATTTAAAGGAGTAGACTGAGTATAGCAGCTTGCTTTCCTTAAGGCGATTGGGCTTCATTTAGTCAGGGGAAGGCTTGACTAGAACATAAAGAACATAAGGCTGACCCTCCCCTGCATGAGGGAGAATTCTCCTGGTGTGACAGTTTCGAACTGGGTCATTTGCTTTTCCTGGGTCTTCAGCCTAACGACCGTCAGACTTGAACTGTGACATCAAGCGCTGCAGAATTTGAACTTGTCAGCCCTCGTAATTGCATGTGCGATGATAATTCCTAACAATACATTTAAAAACAATAATTTCCTATTGATTATAACTGCATTGATTTTGATCCTGTTTCTCTGGAGAACCGATTATCCCAAGGCACGGCATCCGTCGCCACTCTCTCGCGTTCAACAAGGTAGTGATGTTCAAATAAAGAACACAGTCGCGTCCCAGGCTAACCCCTCGCTTGATAATCCGTTCTGAGTCTGGCAGACTCAATTTCCTAACACAGGTGCCCCCACAGTACGGCCCCTGGGCCGCATGCGGGCCCCCTGAGGCCATTTATTTGGCCCGTCGCACTTCCGGAAGGGGCACCTCTTCCACTGATGGTCAGTGAAAGGAGAACTGTATGTGGCAGCGCCGCAAAGCGCAGCGTCACTGACGTACAGGACTACTTCCGGTGACGCGGGACGCATGCATCACGGCACCGGAAGCGCATCATATCACTTGTTACGGTTAGCAGTGACAAATATGGAACTGGACACTGACCATCTCATTAGTCAAAAGCAGGCCCATAGTTCCCATTGAAATACTGGTCAGTTTGTTGATTTAAATTTACTTGTTCTTTATTTTAAATATTGTATTTTTTCCCGTTCTGTTATTTTCTTTAAAATAAGATATGTGCAGTGTGCATAGGGATTTGTTCATAGTTGTTTTTTTTATAGTCCGGCCCTCCAGCGGTCTGAGGGACAGTGAACTGACCCCCTGTGTAAAAAGTTTGGGGACCCCTATCCTAACATCTTGCCAGAGGTAGAAGGGAAGAGGTCTACCATGAGCCAAGCACAGCAGAGCGGCTTCTAACTTTCCGACGACATCTTTATCTTTTATTCATAGCTTCTTGTCCACCCTTGGTCATGAGGGGTCTTGCACTCATCATAGCCAGTCTCAGCCTGTTCTCCAAGCTCAGACGCAAACCTGGCGGACACCCAGCTAATATCCCCTCCAATCACGCATACCCCGGATTCCACTGGAGATACTACAATATGTGCCTCTCATCCGGTGCCTGGCTCGTTGACGTGGAGCATCCCTCCAGCGTGCCGGGGTTCCCGAGGGCCTGGTGTGGAGCCGTTCTCTGGGATAAGGCTAAGCTGCAGGAAGAAGGTGTGAGCAGAAGTAGTGTACTCCGCAGTCAGGAATATTTTGATATTAATATGCATGGTTGTGTTTCGTTCATTTTGCTTTCCACGTGCCCCTTCATCAATACAAAAAAGGTTTTTCTGTATGCTGCCCACAGAACAAGGATGTTGTAAAGTGAACAAAAGAACCAAATTCAGGGCTTTGGAACTTCTGGTTAATTTCTATTTGTTACACCTATAGCAGATATAATAACTTCGAATGATGTAGACTTTTATTCTGAGGACCAGGCACTTGAAAAGGAAACAACAACAACAAAAAAAGAAAAGGTTTTGAATTCTAGAAAGTCTGTTTAAAAGATTAAGAGGGGGCCCTGGCCCGTTGGCTCAGTGGTAGAGCATTGGCCCGGCATGTGAAAGTCCCGGGTTCAATTCCCAGACAGGGCACACAAGAGAAGCGCCCATCTGCTTCTCCACCCCTCCCCCTCTCCTTCCTCTCTGTCTCTCTCTTCCCCTCCCACAGCCAAGGCTCCATTGGAGCAAAGTTGACCCGGGCACTGAGGATGGCTCCATGGCCTCCACCTCAGGCGCTAGAATGGCTCCAGTTGCATCTGAGCAACACTCCAGATGGGCAGAGCATCGCCCCCTGGTGGGCATGCCGGGTGGATCCTGGTCAGGCACATGTGGGAGTCTGTCTGTCTGCCTCCCTGCTTCTCACTTCAGAAAAATACAAAAAAAAAAAAGAAGTTCGAGGGGAAGCCTGCAGAAAGAGGGTCGTGTTTGCTTACAAACAATAGATGAGAAAGAAAACTTGGAAGAGGAGCTAACTTCTGTCCCAGCAGGAGGCAGAGCAGCTGAGTTTTAGGAGAGGAAGCAGTAGGTTCAGAACCTCGCAGCTTCAGCGGAGGGAGTACAGCAGAAGAGACCTCAGGCCTGTGAGGACAGCTCCCTGACTGTGGCAGTGAGTTCCGGCCGAGCACTGGCCCGTGTCCAAGGCTTGGCAACACCAGCTACCCTTCAGTGACAGCTGCCCCTTCCATGGGGCCCTTGTCCACTCCAGGAGGGTCCATGCGTCATTCTTCATCGCCACTCACAAACCGAAATGACCCACCTGTCTGGGGCAATGAGGCCAGAGGAGGGAAAACCCTCAAATTAAATGAACATGCAAATTTAACTTAGATTTACACCACAGTGAACAAATGGCCTAGAGAACCAGTGAGATGACATGGTCTGCTGTCAGTGGCGGGGAAGTGCGGTAAACCCAAGTCACTTCCTAGGTGAGGTTCAGTCTTCCTCTCTGATGCTTTTTTGAGCCATGATATTTATTCCAGTCTCGATCCCACTTGTAGGAGCGGGCAGCTTCTGTTAGCCGCGTGGATTTGGAAATCAGCTCTCTCCCATCCCTGGGGGGAAAGCCGAGAGCCGGGGAGGACATCTGACGGATCTGAGGTCACTCCTGGGAGCCTGCGTTGTCCATTCAGCCTCCCTTTCCCCTTTCTCGCCGCCTCTGTTCCTGTTAATGAGTTACTGTCAGTGGCTGAGACCCTTCCCCAGTCCCCGTGCCAAGTGCGGCGACGTCTGAGGCCCCCCCAAAGACGTGGAGCTGCACCTTGAAAAGCAGTTGCACTGCGTGGATGCCAAGTGCATCACAGAATATCTGCCCCACGGAATACCAGGCGATCGTTCAAGCTGTAATTAGAAACACTGTGTAGTAACCTGAAAATGTTATGCTAATATGGCAAGTAGGGCAACATATACGCCTTTGTGCCGCGATTATTGTGGAAACTCTATGCTGACGAATGTGGGATGGACGGGAAGGGAAAAAATAACCAAGGATGTGCTTTCCTTGTGCAATTCTGGGTGAATCTCTTTTTAATTAAAAAAAACAAAAACATTTTATGTTAAAGTAACATGCTTGGATCTCCGCAGTTGAGAATTTGTGTGTAGGATAATTGTGCGGAGAGGGCACAGCTCAGTCAGACCCTGAGGCTGTTTGAGTGTGGCCAGGGGGCACCTCTTAGACAAGCAGCCCCTTTCCTCATCTTAGATAATGTGACCAACATTTTTACAGTGAAAAGGAGGACAAAAATAAATAGAAGAAAATAATATCATAAAAAAAGAAATACTTTATTCATTGCAACAATAATACACTATAATATAATAAATGCATAATAAAAAATTTGTAACATTTTATATTGTAATTATGCTTACATGCCTATTAATTTTTAATACTAACTGTAAGAAAAAAGTTAGATAATATTATCTAAATGAGTACTTTTCCACTGAATGAATATCTTTTGTCAATGTATCATCTTGTAACAATATATTGAAAATATCTGAACAAGAAATATCCTTCATATTGAGTTTTAGGTGAATTGTGCTTACCTGTCAATGATGGAATATTTACTGAGAAAGAAATGATCGTGAGTCTACAATGTCGTATGTGCCGTGTCGGGTTTCAGTAAGAAGTGCACAAAGCCATTTGCGCTCTCGGTATATCGCACGATCTCTCAAGGTCTCCTGTGTGGAGAGCATGTGTTTCATAATCGTGTCTCACCACACTGTACGGATCCTTGACGAATCGTCATGTCAAATACAAATACGTCACATCACACGCAATGGATCGACTCTGCATCGATCGAAGACGGACATTTACAGATGAGTCTCCCAATATCAAAAAGGAGGACAAGTAGGAGGACACTTTTCGAGGGAGGACAGAACTTACAAAAGAAGGACTGTCCTCCCTAAAGGAGGACGATTGGTCACCTCACCTTAGAGAAAGGACAGTGACTCAGCCAGTTCCTCCACCGGATCGGGGTGGGTAAAGAGAGGGACTCAGGGACCCCAGGATGGAAGGTATTTGGTGAGTGAGCCTCTGTGGTGGGGTGTTTGCGGGGAGGGAAGGGTAGGAAGATGTGACCAGAACCTCCACTTTTGTGGTCTTCACAGAAGCAGTCCAGCCAGCGGTCACAGCCTCTGTCCAGCGACACTGAACCAGACCACTTTTTCCCCAGAAACATGAGGAGCGGGAAACTGCCGGTCCAGCAGCCAATGAAAGTGTTCCCATTTGAGCAAAGACGCGGAGGTGCCCCGTCTCCAGCACCCACAGCACCGTCCCTGGGCCCACGTGTGCCGCTCCAGCGGGGGTGCCCGGCTGCGACCCAGATGACAGAGGTGTGAGCACCTTGTTTCCAGACGGGCTGGCTAGGCTGCCAGGCACGCTCGTTCTCTGACAGAGAGCAACCAGGAGGGCCTCCTGGCGGGGACGAGGGGACGGCGGGAAAGGACAGGATGTCATCGGATCTCAGGTTTGGGGGCCGCCTTCGCCCGCTGGCGGTTCACGTGTCTGATAATGACCTGTAAGAGGTGACACCGGCGCTCTGCCCCCAGGCGGCGCTCTGCCCCCAGGCGGCGCTCTGCCCCCAGGCGGCGCTCTGCCCCCAGGCGGCGCTCTGCCCTCAGGCGGCGCTCTGCCCCCAGGCGGCGCTCTGCCCTCAGGCGGCGCTCTGCCCTCAGGCGGCGCTCTGCTCCCAGGCGGCGCTCTGCCCCCAGGCGGCGCTGTGCCCCCAGGTGGCGCTCTGCCCCCAGGTGGCGCTCTGCCCCCAGGTGGCGCTGTGCCCCCAGGCGGCGCTCTGCCCTCAGGTGGCGCTCTGCCCCCAGGTGGCGCTGTGCCCCCAGGTGGCGCTGTGCCCCCAGGCGGCGCTCTGCCCCCAGGCGGCGCTCTGCCCCCAGGCGGCGCTCTGCCCCCAGGCGGCGCTCTGCCCTCAGGCGGCGCTCTGCTCCCAGGCGGCGCTGTGCCCCCAGGCGGCGCTCTGCCCCCAGGCGGCGCTCTGCCCCCAGGCGGCGCTCTGCCCTCAGGCGGCGCTCTGCCCCCAGGCGGCGCTCTGCCCTCAGGCGGCGCTCTGCCCTCAGGCGGCGCTCTGCTCCCAGGCGGCGCTCTGCCCCCAGGCGGCGCTGTGCCCCCAGGTGGCGCTCTGCCCCCAGGTGGCGCTCTGCCCCCAGGTGGCGCTGTGCCCCCAGGCGGCGCTCTGCCCTCAGGTGGCGCTCTGCCCCCAGGTGGCGCTGTGCCCCCAGGCGGCGCTCTGCCCCCAGGCGGCGCTCTGCCCCCAGGCGGTCCAGCCTGCGGTTAGAGAGGGGGCTGCCTCAGTGTGGACTGGATGCTTCGTGCTGCTGGGTCTCGCTCTCTGCCCGCCTCCTGTCACCTTTCCCCACAGCCCCGGGCGCCCATCACCATACTCCTCTTCTGTCCTTGTCCCCGAACTGCCTCTTTGACGTCTCTGCTCACGTGGCCACTTGGACGAAGCCCTGTGAGCACCGCAGAGGCTGGCGGGGGGGGGGGGGGGAGGGGGAGGGTCCCACAGGGTGCTGCTGCTGTGACCCTCTGGGGGGACCTCCCCCGGAGCCCCTGCCCCCCACGGCCCACCCTCAGCACAGCAGCAGAGCTGGTTCGGCTCAGAGGGGGAGCAGGGCCCTCACTCTGCTTCTCTTTCTCGTTTGAGCCTTGGGGCGCCCTCGTGTGTGTCTCGAATGACCCGGAGAAGCAGCGGCTTCTATTTTCACAACTCGTTCTTCTTTGTTAGGGTCAGACAGCGACCGTGGAACGGGGGAGAGAACAGACACCTGGACGGGTCCACTGTGAGCCTTCTGTCACGTCTTTCCCTCCCAGGAAGGTCCTGCTGCACCACAGGCACTTTCCAAGCAGTTCAGCTCTGCTGAGAGACACAAATGTCACCAGCCCACACCCAGAATGCTCGACTCTCTGGGGGCTGAACCGTCACCCCCTTCAGCATTCTCTCCAGTTTTCCACACTCAGACGTCCATCCCAATATCGGTGCCGAACAAGAGCATGAGTGACACTCGATCCCAGCCGTCACAGTCACCTCCCTGCCTCCTGGGCCCGGTGCACCTGGGGTGCCGCAGAGCATAAGAGCCCCTGATATGTGGCCTGGTCTCCTGGTCAGTTCTCAGCTCATATCTGTCTGCAGCCAATAATCTTCCAAGCTGACGGTAGGGGTGAAATCAGTTGATATTGGGCTCTGTGTAGCTGTGTTTTAAAATGAGACCAAGATTTGCTTCAACCAGCTAGGGTATTACACACAGACGCAGACACAGACACTGACGTGACTGCCAGGGAGGAGGAAGGTTTTATAGTCACAGACCTTAGAAACAGGAGGCCCAGCATCCAGCAAGCCCCACCCGGCTGGGCACAGGGTCAGCCAGCAGGCAGGGGGAGCCGAGTGTGGGCAAGAGCCTGGCTGTGGTTTCTGCAGGAAAGAGCTGGCGAAGCAGGTGAGTAGCTTTAGAAGCAGGGTGAGTAGCTTTAGAAGCAGGGTGAGTAGCTTTAGAAGCAGGTGAGTAGCTTTAGAAGCAGGGTGAGTAGCTTTAGAAGCAGGGTGAGGAGTAGCTTTAGAAGCAGGGTGAGGAGTAGCTTTAGAAGCAGGGTGAGGAGTAGCTTTAGAAGCAGGGTGAGTAGCTTTAGAAGCAGGTGAGTAGCTTTAGAAGCAGGGTGAGTAGCTTTAGAAGCAGGTGAGTAGCTTTAGAAGCAGGGTGAGTAGCTTCAGGATGGGCTGGGCTGGTTAGGGCAGGTGGGCCATGGGCTGGAGTGAGAGCCCATGTAAGGTGTAAGGGCTCTCAGCATGTAAGGTGAGAGTTGGAGGGAACGGAATGTGTATTGGTCTGTTTGCATATGAAAGGCGCACTCCTGTGAGTTGTTTGCTGTGTCTAGGAATTGGCGAGGCAAACTCTTCAGAGTCATCAATGTTCCAAAGGCCACAGGATCTGAATAGGAAGACAGACATGCTTAGTCCAAGCTGTTGTCGTCTTCTAGTCACAGTTAACTGTGGGACAACCTGACACCCTAGTTCTCTAACCTACTGCTCTAATTTCCCAAGGTGATGGAAAGGAACAAGAAGACAGAGGCACTCCTGAGCCATCACAGAACATCAGTCGTGACCTCGAAGGAGGAGGAGGCCATCAAAGGGCAGCCCAGGGAGAGTGTGGACCGAGCGGAAGGCCGGCGGGGCTGGCGGTGGGGTGTGGACTAAAGGTCGCTGACAGAGCAGCCTCTCCCCCACGGACTGAATGGCTGAGTCGCTAACCCGAAGCGCACAGTCCTCTGGACGGGGCGCGGTCCCCTTCCCACTCTCCCTGGAACCACTGATCTCCGCAGCAGGAGCTCTCAGCCTCTTCCAGACGAGGACCCGCTGATGGAGCGTGGGAATGTGGTCGAGCGAGGGAGACGGAGTTGCTGCTCGGCTCCACGCCGCCTGCCTGTCTTCTCTCCGCCCCTCTGCGTCTTAAGCTCTGAAACGAGAACGATCCTGCTGTTATAAGGGCACTACGAAAATTCAATTAAGATAATGCCTGTCAAATGCCTGGTGCGGAGCCTAACACAGCGTAGGTGCCCAAGAAAGTTGGTTTCCGTTCGTTTCGGGTCCAGGGACCCTTACAAAACCAAAATCTCAACTAGTCAGGTTAAACTTCATGATCCGGCGCCGGGCACTTAGTTCCCAGAACCCTCCACCCGAGCAAACCTGACAAAGAGACCCCCTTCCCTCACCCAACCCCCTCCCGCTCGATCATATCCCCTCCCCCCCCCAAATCCCCAGCCAGCACTGACCTCCCAGCCGGCCGCCCACAACCCCTCTAAACCAGGGGTCCCCAACTTTTTACACAGGGGGCCAGTTCACTGTCCCTCAGACCGTTGGAGGGCCGGACTATAAAAAAAACTATGAACAAATCCCTATGCACAATGCACATATCTTATTTTAAAGTAAAAAAACAAAACGGGAACAAATACAATATTTAAAATAAAGAACAAGTAAATTTAAATCAACAATCTGACCAGTATTTCAATGGGAACTATGGGTTTGCTTTTGGCTAATGAGATGGTCAATGTGCTCCTCTCAATGACCACCAATGAAAGAGGTGCTTCTTGCCCTGGCCGGTTGGCTCAGCGGTAGAGCGTCGGCCTAGCGTGCGGAGGACCCGGGTTCGATTCCCGGCCAGGGCACACAGGAGAAGCGCCCATTTGCTTCTCCACACCTCCGCCGTGCTTTCCTCTCTGTCTCTCTCTTCCCCTCCCGCAGCCAAGGCTCCACTGGAGCAAAGATGGCCCGGGCGCTGGGGATGGCTCTGTGGCCTCTGCCTCAGGCGCTAGAGTGCCTCTGGTCGCAACATGGCGACGCCCAGGATGGGCAGAGCATCGCCCCCTGGTGGGCAGAGCGTCGCCCCATGGTGGGCAGAGCGTCGCCCCTGGTGGGCGTGCCGGGTGGATCCCGGTCGGGCGCATGCGGGAGTCTGTCTGACTGTCTCTCCCTGTTTCCAGTTTCAGAAAAATGAAAAAAAAAAAAAAAAAAAAAAAGAGGTGCTTCTTCCAGAAGTGCAGCGGGGGCCGGATAAATGGCCTCAGGGGGCCGCATGCGGCCCGCAGGCCGTAATTTGGAGACCCCTGCTCTAAACGCTTCAATCCCCAGACGCTCGGGGCTGACGCCATATTGGACTCAGCCCATCTGTCCGCAGATGCATAAACAAAATTTCTCCTCAAACTCATCAGGCCTCGTGCGTCCCTGCTCTGGCGACGACCTCACAGTTTCTTTTCTGACTTTGAGAGGGGGGAGGGAGTTGCTGAGCTGGCTTTCCCCCTCCCTCGTTGGGAGACTTCCGAAGCATCAGGTTGCAGAAGGCAGAGAGCAGCCCTGCACCAGTCAGGGGTGCGGGGAAGCGCTTCCTGGAATCGTCTCATCCCACCAGGGTCCCCTGGTTGTCGGAGTGGGTAACTAAGCTGAAAGGGAATGTCACGGCATTGTGCGTAAGCATAACCATCAGCTGGTGACCAGATGGCTGACCAAGGCTTTCACGCTCCCTGTAGGGCCCACGGCGGTTACGCACCCGTGAGGCGCGCGTGCAAAGAGACTAACAAAGAGGGCACTGACCGCGATGTGCATAGGTCATGACCTTCCACTGGGGTACCAGACAGAAAAGGGCAAAACGATGAAAAAGAGCACGCACGTGACCTTAAGACGGACACGTGCAGGCACAGGACCGCCCACTACGGCAGAGACGTGCACACGGCAGGGGCAGGAGCAGACCCGCGGGGAGGAGGAGCCAGGAGGCAGGCAGGGTGCCCGAGCGAGAATGAAAAAATGGATGCGTGAGCCACTGTGGCGCCCCGTTCGGTCTGCGTTGTCTGCTCGGAAATCTTCCAAGTGGACTTGCCGTTTGCCAGCAAACAGCTGTTGGCTTTGCTGTCTGTGTCCCTCTTCTGGAATCCTTTCCAGTAGACAGGAACCGAGGACCTCAGAACAGGACCGCGGGACCGGGGACCTGGTGAGACTTGGAAAGAGCAACCCAAGGTGTTCGTTGGCACCCCAGTTCTACTGAAGGCACAGTAAACACTGAATATCATTCTACTGCCTGAATGTACCAGTTTATCCACTCATTTACCTACTGAGAGACATCTTGGTGTTTTCCCATTTCTGCAGTTACGACTCAAGTTGCTGTGGGTCGTTGGTTTTTGATAGAGCATATCATCACAGAGAGAGAGAGAGAGAGAGAGAGCGCCCCAGGCTAGGAGACGGGGCTACGATGTACCTGTAATTGGCTCCAGGGACCTAGACCATCACTCAACACCCCTCATCCTTGGTGTCCTCGAACTGCTTTTCCAAATGCCTCTGGTTTCTGTGGACCACTGAGCATGTTGCTGTCCATGGTTGCTGTCCATGTTCTAGAATGACAATGCTTCCCAAAGGAGCAAAGGACTGCCTGGAAAGTTTCGTAACAGACACCACCACATTACGATTGTATGAAGATATTGTGAGTATGTCTACATATAGAATAACATAGGCTTTTTTTCTTCTTCCCTGCAACATGGGTTTCCTTATGGGAATGTGTGCAAAACAATCTCTGCCAGGAACTTCCTCTTCTTACTTCTCTCCCTGTCTCTTTTCCTCCATCTCTTTTTCTTTCCTTCCCTGCTTTCCTTTCATAAATATATACAATATATTGACTGTCCTATGCCACGTGTCCTGGACAATCCCGTGATAGGAGCAAAATTGTTAAAACCCTGTTGCGCGGTGCTTTTTAGGACTTCATTTCTTTGATGGCATTTGCCCCTCTCTGACATTCTACACACTGTGTTTTCAGGGTCTGCCTCCCTCAGATGGAAGCCCAGGGGCGCGGCTCCTAGCCGGTGGAACGGGCGGGCTCCTCCTCTGTTCCCGGGAGGAAGGGAGTGCCCTGGACTGCGGTCAACTTGCAAAGACCAGAGGCCAAACAGGCCGAGCTCAAGAGAGAACCCTGGGTTGATGGCCAACAGAGCAAACACAGAGGCATTTTGTAGGTTTTGTCCATTTTTATCCACGTATTTATTCATTTAACTCACAATAAAAATTGATGTATAACCATGGAAATACTCTTATTATCAAAACTGTCGAAGAAAAGATAATTTTTTATCATGGGTCTGAAACTCTCTAACCCTTAAGTGCTTTATTTTTTGTATTGAAACATTAATTTTTATAAAGCTTTTTTTTCTTATTATAAAATATAGCACAGAGGGAAAATTGTGCAAAAAGGAAAGATGGACGGCTCAGAATGTATCACTAAGCGGATACCCAAACACCCATGAACCCAATCCCAGGCTGGGACATAGAACATCATTACCACCCAAGAAGCCCCACGCATGTCTAAGCGTGTGTGTGTGTGTGTGTGTGTGTTATATTGTATATATGAAACATAAAACGTGTATTCAAATGCCGCATTTTAGTTTTAACCACTCATTAAACTTCGTATAAATGAATTATACAGTGTATATTTCTCACCATTGTGTCTGACTTCTCTCATTCAACATGGTGTTTCCATGCAGCTTTTATATGTTTTCGTTGTGAGAACCAACCAGGTGGCTGGTGTTCATTTGTGTCATTTTATTGCTGTGTGGTATCTCAGTGAATGGATATAGCACTGATTATGTATCCATTTTCACTGTTGGTACCTGTTGAGTTGTTTCCAGTTTGGGGCTATCACAAATACTGCTGTGAGGAGCATTATTGTATGTGATTTCTAATGCAGATTTGTACCCGTTCCTGGTAAGTATATGTAAGTTAGAAATGGTATTTCACAGTTATAGAGAATGCAAATCTTAAACCCTAGCAGACAAAGTCAGACGGTTTTCCAAAGTGGTCGCCCCTTCATAAATCTATAACCTTGTTGCTCTCTGTCCTCGCCTACTTGGTAGTCGCCTGGTCACTTTATCTCTCCAAATATTGCTTTGTCTTATCCCTTGCCTCTCCTTCTTGAGCTTGTCTCCTAGTTTATATCTGTTTTATCTTCTATTTCACATTTTTTTAACCCTTTTGCAAGAAGATACGACATGGCTTTGAATGTCAGTGAAATAGAGCCTCATAGATTGCCATTGGTGAATCTTACAAACACGCAAGGTAGAAGAACAGCACGTTGCAGAAGGACACACAGACTGCAAACATCACTTATGCTGAGTTTAAACTCATAGACTGCATCAGGGTGATGACCAGGTGGACACGGCGGTGGGGGCAGTTAATCAACGGTAAAGGAGGATAAACGGTGACAGAAGGAGACTTGACTTTGGCCGGTGAACACACAGTACAGCATCGTGTACCCTTGAAGCTTATGCAGTTTTATTAACCAGCATAACACCAATACATTCCATAAATAAAAAACGACGAATCGCTGTCTCTCTTTGGCGTATATGATTGGTGGATATTCACCCAAGTTGCTTGTCACAGGTGTGGCTGATTTTACATTATTGTCCCTTGAAATCAAATGCATTCTTCCCGGCTGCTTGGGGAGCCAAGGAAAAAGCCACCGCAAATTCTTGTACTTGCCTCTAGAACTCCTCCAGGCTCGAGAGTCACCCTGGCTCCTCGCTGACTCCTTGGCACTTTGTGTGGGCTCCCAGCATGGCTGTGATCAACAGCATTCTCCATCGTACCTGGAAGCTCCTTGTTTCTTTTGATGGTTTTCCATTTCACGTACAATGCTTAGGATTTCTGCCTTTACACTCATGCCGGTGATCTTTGGAAGATCTAAGCACATGAATCCCTATAAAGGTCAAAGAAATCTTATTAAATGTTACCTCAAATTTGTGGTTGAGTTTTTTTTTCACTTGATAATAAAGATTTTCTTTTTAAAAATAAAACAAAAATTGTCTTTGATATCCTCACTTTGAAAATTTCTTTCAAATACGTTCTCATAGGTTTGTGAATTTATATTGGTCATACTACGTGCCACTGAGTGTTTCATGTTTATGGATTCCCACACTCGTGTGTGTGTGTATGTGTACATACATATGTGTATATTATGAACTGTCAACTGTGAAGTAATGTAATGGTTTTTGTAGAATGAATACTGAAATGAGAAGGGTAGCAGGTGGACTACTAAGACAGTGAATCTCCAAGTGGGGGTGATTTTGCCACCAGGGTGGCATTTGGGGATGTCTACAGACATTTTTGTTTGCTGTAACTGGGATTGGGGTGCTACTGACATCTAGTACACAGAGGCCGGGTACTGTCACACTTCCTATAGTGAGCAGGACAAAGAATCACCTGTTCCAAAGTATCATTAGTGTTGAGGTTGAAAACCTCCGTTCTAGAGAAGTGGACAGATTATTAATGGAACAAATGTTTATTGGGCACTTACAATATGCAAGACTCTTTTAGCTGTGGCTCAGATATAAGTGTAATTTGAGCATATTTTGGTATGCTCTCAATTTATTCAGTAAGGAAGGGTATAAGGCAGGGTCCCAATGGGAACTATTTGGTACACACAGAACAAGGTGCTGACAAAGGCATAGATACAGGAAGAGTATGAGGGATCACACGGTTACCTGGGTAGTAGCAGTGGGGTGTTGCCTGTCCTCCGTGGTCAGCCCTGTAGAACTAAAGCATGTAGTGGATCCTGGAATCAGGAAGGGGTGGAGTCTCCCAGCATCAGCTAACCTGAGACGAGTGACTTTTTAGTTGAAAGAGATGTAGCCACCAGAGGTGACCTCCCAGGGAAAGGAATGGGACTAAATATCCTAACCTCCCCCCCACTTCCAGCCAAAGCACCCCACAAGCCAGCAGAAGCCAGGGAGAGTGTGGGTGTCTCTCAGTTTTTGGAGGTGGGAGAAATCTTTCCTAGCTCAGATGAGCCCAAGGAAGGCTCAGTGGAGGAGGTGACATTTGAGAGATGTCCCAGAGCAGAGAATAGAGTAGCCAGCTCATCAGCGCTTTCCCACTAGGAAAGGCCACCTCCTTCTGAGACAGTCCAGGAGTAAGATGCGTCCAGTTTTCAGGCCAGACTGTCTTCCTTCCCACAGCCCCCGGTTTGCTGGGAAATGGGTCCCGCTCAGGAGGCTTCTTGCTCTAGGCGGCCCACAAAAGGGTGAATCGGGCAGGCCCTACTTCCGTTCTTTTGTCTCTTCCTTTGTCTGTAAATGACTATTATATATGTAGAAGTATTATTCATATATATATGTGTATACTGCATATATAAAAGTATATATGTATATGTGTATATATGTATATATGTGTATATATATATATATATATCAACCAGATAGTATGTCAATACATAACTATTAATTAGGATTGCAGTAACCAAAAGGCATTCTAATAGCTTAGGGGTGTGTCGTTCAGTATGCTAATGTATTACGATGAGAGTATAATAAGGCTGACGGTTCCGGCAAGGTGAAGTTAGTGGCCGTGTTGGATCAAGTTGGTCTTCTGCTGCTTGTAAGCCGTATGTGTGTTGGCGATTTGTCCTCCTGTCCCTGTGACAGTACATGCCTGAGGAAAGGGGGGTGCAGGGGGGCTCAGAGAGCATGAGCTGGCTTCCTCTGTCCTGGGGGCTTCGTCTATTTTCTGTGGGTAGGAGTTTTAGGGAAGGTCCCGGGGAGGGTCTTAGCAGGATTAGATTTCCAGGTGTGTCGTTTAGTGTGCCAGGTATCAAAATGAGGGGCCGGGGTCCTTCTCCGGTTGGTTTTACCTTCCCCTTGGGTTGGCCTGGCTCTAACCTCTGTTGCGGTTGTTGTTCTCTGTCTCCCCGACTAAGGTGTGGAACGTGGCTCTTCGGTATCTCCGGTTAGGGAGAATCGAGTCTT
The DNA here is from genome assembly GCF_036850995.1 of Saccopteryx leptura. NCBI lineage: Eukaryota > Metazoa > Chordata > Mammalia > Chiroptera > Emballonuridae > Saccopteryx > Saccopteryx leptura. The sequence continues at coordinate 360,954,516 of NC_089504.1, read as the reverse complement.
CAGATTCACCAGCTGCCGGTTAATAGCTCATCCTTCCGGCCGTTTGTGCAGCCATTTACTTCAATTTCCCCACTCCACGTGCCAGGGAGTTCTCCTAGTTGCTTACAGACCTGCCTCGCGCCGAGCTGTCCAGGAGGGATGTGGACACCCCCATTTCAGCCCTCCCCCCCCCCCCCCCCCCCCGCGGTCTCCATGCCGCTCTGAGCCGCCAATCCTCCTCGTACTGACTGCTGATTGGAGAGCTCTGGGATTCCCCTCCCATTCCTTCTTCAGCACATACATTCATGCACGCGCACACACATTTCCCAAGTATGAGTATTAATTGTCAGAGACATTACAGTCTAAACCCATAAAATAGAAGAGAAATATTTTTCCAGCGTCCCTATGGTCTCCGAAGCTTCCTCTCTCTGTGTAATTAACGTCATACGTTATTTACCTTTGAGCCACGTGTAGACTCCCGCCCTTCCACATCCGGACCCCTAGGGCATGTTGGGAATAAAAAATAGGCCCATCTTCCAGTTTTGTCCCTCTTAAGAACTACTCAAAGACCCAACAGAAGCTTTGTAATTACTTCTCGAACGAGCTAGATTAAATTCTTAGCCGAGGGCTGTTCTCTTCCCCAGACTCTCTGAAGGAAGAGGAAAAGGATAACTTTGTTTTTCTAATAACGGACATTTTTTAATTGGGAAATGGGATTCAGAGAGAGGAGCTGGACTTTAAGAAAGGCTAACATTCTAAATGGAGAGAACATATAAGCACATCACAGCGGTTAGAAATAAGGGATGCATTTTACAGTTCAACTTAACATTGTCTAAACACGTGAAAACAATCGTCTTTACTATAGCAGGTGTCAACTTACAAGTGGTTCAATTACTTCCATTAAATGTGCGTTTGCATTTTTAAAAATTGTATGTTGCTGATTTTGAGAAGGATGTGAACTCCTGGGAATAGAAACAAAGTCATTTTGTTTTTTTCAGTTTCTGCTATTACTGAGGATCTATTCACCCACCCTCCCCACCCCCATCCGATAGTGGATTCCTTTCAGAATGTCACCGTTGAATTCTATAACTATTTGGTCACTTTTGATTTGTAGATCAATCTCCTTTGCCTTTCTTTTAGATTCAGTGTTGCGTATTTTTTTAAATGTTTATTTTATTGATTTTAGAGAGAGAAAGGGAGAGAGCAGGAGAGAGACAGGAACATGTGTTTCTGTTTGTGCCCTGACTGGGGATCGAACTGGCAACTTTCTGTGCTTCAGGACAATGTTCTAACCAACCAAGCTATCTGGCCAAGGTCAGTGTTGCATATTTTATGAGACTGACATGCGCTGCCTACTGTGCTAAGAGGGCACCTTCAGTGTTGTGTATTTTATTTCTTTTATTTTTATTTATTTATTTATTTAGTTTGACGGAGACAGAGAGAGTCAGAGAGAGGGACAGATAGGGACAGAGAGACAGGAAGGGAGAGAGATGAGAAGCATCAATTCTTTGTTGCGGCATCTTAGTTGTTTGTTGATTGCCTGTTTATTGATTGCTCTCTCATATGTGCCTTGATCCGGGGGCTACAGCAAAGCAAGTGTCCCCTTGCTCAAGCCAGCGACCTTGGGCTTCAAGCCAGCAACCTTCGGGCTCAAGCCAGCCACCATGGGGTCATGTCTATGATCCCATGCTTAAGCCAGCAACTCCACACTCAAGCGGGATGAGCCCGCACTCAAGCCGGTGACCTTGGGGTTTCAAACCTGGGTCCTCCACATCCCAGTCTGACACTCTATTCACTGTACCACCTTTAAATGGCTAATGGCCTCATCCTCTCCAAGCCTGCAGCTGCTTCCCCCAATGTCAGGACCTAAGGTCCTGCAGCGTCCTGGAATACAGAGGGCGGCGTGCTGGGCCCCGGGTTGGAGCAGGGGACGCGCCTCCTTCCTGCCCAGTGGAGAGTTGCTGCTCTCCTTGGCTGCTGGTTTCTCTCTATCCCGGAGTCGCCAGCAGCCGTTGGTTCTCTAGGCGTCGTTTCCTATTCCCCAGAGCAGGGGTCGGGAACCTATGGCTCACGAGCCAGATGTGGCTCTTTCGATGGCCGCATCTGGCTCGCAGACAAATCTTTAATAAAAATAATAATAACATTAAAAATATAAGACATTCTCATGTATTACAATCCGTTCATTTCCTACCGCTCATGTTCATGGTTGCGGGTGGCTGGAGCCAATCACAGCTGTCCTCCGGGACAACACCAAATTTTTATTGGATAATGTGTAAGGTACACTGGTCGTTGTATGGCTCTCACGGAATTACATTTTAATATATGTGGCGTTCATGGCTCTCTCAGCCAAAAAGGTTCCCGACCCCTGCCCCAGAGGATATCTGTCCACGTGTAGAGAGCCCCGGGGGGCCCTGCCCCCTGAACATTTCCCGGGATTTGCCTCTCGCTTCCAACGTCTCCCTTCTCTTTTCGGTACCCACTCCACGCTGCCTGCTCACATCTCCTGTTTAAAGGGTCCCCCCTCCCAGCACACTAGGGGTCCTGTGTACGATCACGCCTGCTCAGAAACACACCTCCTCATCCCATGAAATGGTAACAAGGTCTGGCTCCTGGTAGACCTTTCCTCCGTCTATCACCTCTGCCCTGCCCTAGCAGCGGGCATTCCACCAGTCCATTGTCTTGTCCACTTCCAGATAGGAGGATCCTGCTCCCAGCCTGGTGAGGGAAAAGAGGGTCACTTCCTACTTGATGACCGATCTCTTGATAAGTGTGAGGCATGTAATTCTCTTGGTAAAACCACTCTCTCAGCTTTGGAAAGAGAAATCAAGAGCTCCTTTTCACGAGTATGACACTTCAAAATGTCACTGCCTCTCTCTCTCTCTCTCTTTCTCAGCCTTTCTTTTAGATTATAGTTCTGTGTGACGAGCAGGTGGGCGGCACCGACATGACTGAGTGACATCATTCTACACGAGTTGCAGGAAGGGGGCTGACCACATAGCTGGCAAGCTTCTCATGTGAGACACCCGTTCTTAGTCATGGACCTAAGTAGCCAATTCTAGGATTTGGTAGCTGACAACAATTTGTCAGTGTTGTGACCACCCTTCCCAAATGTGGATTGGGTGTCAAAACTGATGATGCCACACATTCACCAAACGGGTGTGGAAATGTGTATAAATCATGACAGAGCTCTCAGGGAGGGCAGCTCTCCGGGGAGGGTGGCACAGGCCGGGCCAGCAGGTGCCAAATGACTGGGCGGGCAGAAGGCAGGTCTGCATTTCCATGGTGGTCACAGGACGGGGTTGGCATGAGAGTTCCCACAAAGGGGGAGGAGCCAGTGATAGCAGCATCTCTTGCTGGTGCCAATGAAGAGGCACCAGGTTCTCTTAGCTCCCCCAGATGTGGGGCACACAAGGGAAAGGCAGGGAGGGAGGGGGCTTAAAACCTGTCAATCGTCAGACATGAAAACAGGACCAGCTTCCTTGTTGCAGTCATACAGATATTAGAGCCAGCCAGATGTCTTCAAAGTGTCACTGTGGAAAGATGGGTCTTGTCTTCCAACGAGCAGAAACCAAGATGGTTTCAACTAGACAAGGGCTTTTCAAAAAAAATGACTATAAGGAAAAGAATAAAATAGGGAGGGAGCCCAGCAAGCTGGAAGAGCCACCAGACTGTGACACACGTTTGACCTCAAGAGAAAAGGAGAGAAAGGGGTTTGGTGGAAACATCCCAGGGCTGCTGTGTAGTCTCAAATAGGTCAGCAAAGGCTTGGGGTGTCTCAGAGCCACCGTCCGTCACCAGAGGAGTTCCTGCTAGGAGCGGGCCTGCCTCCGTGTCCCTGCTGCAGGCAGCCGGCGGGGACCCCGCCTTCTTGTGCACAGGTGAAGAGATTTGCCAGCTCACGGCTGGGCCCCTAGTCAGTGGTCCTCACTGCAGCTGGAGAAGTGAGAGGCAGGGACGTGTGGCCACCAGGTATGTACACCGAGCTCAGTGATTCTTTCCTCGTCAGAAGCACTTTGAAGTTCCTTTTCTGAAGAACATTTTCACAGGATAATATGGAAGCAATGAAAAGGCAACAGAGTTTGATAGCTTTTACAAATAATATATTCCATTGATTTGAGAGAGAGAAAGAAAAAAGAAAAAAAAGAGAGAGACAGGAAAGGAGAGAGAGAAAGAGAAAGAAAGAAAGAAGCATCAACTCAGTGTTCCATTTAGTTGTGCACTCATTGGTTGTTTCTCCTATGTGCCCTGACCGGGAATGGAACCCGCGACCTTGGCATACGGGAATGACGCTCTATCCACTGAACCACATGACCAGGGCAGAGTTTGCTGGCTTTTAAAACAGACTCCCGCTCTTCAGTAAAAACAACAATATCCAGCTTGACTATCGTAGCACTTACTTATCGGGAACGGTTCGGTGATTTTGGGCTATTGCAGAAAAATGAAAGGAATTGGTACTTAAATGATAAAAATTGTCATCGTTGGTGATATTCCATGGACTCTATCACAGGGTCTGAGTGCAATTTCAAGGCTCAATTGCAGGGACATTTTAAACAATAGTAACATCGTAAGAGTAAGTACAAGGCTGCCCCAGCTGACCTCGCCAGGGTGGACCGTTTCCAGTGTCTGTAGGGTTTTAGGGGTCTCAGGAGAAGATGGAAGGAGCTCCGCTTTGTACCTTCATTTCCTCTGTGTGTGTGTACAGGCGCCTGGGAGGGTTATTCACCCTGGAGCTGGTGAGCAGCACTCTTCAAAGTTCTGTACTTGCTGTCTCTTTCACTCCATAAGATGCACCTGACCATAAGACACACCTAGGGTTTTAAGGAGGAAAATAAGGAAAAAAATATTCTGAACCAAATGGTGTGTTAAAATATTTAATAAAATATACCACATAATAGTTCAACAGTGTCAACTCAACAGCAGTATTGACAACCATGAGCGCTGTTATTAACATGTGAGAAGAGACTTCAATGTTCAAATACTCTTCTAGTTGTCTGGGAACCCGCAGCAGCTAAAAAAATGAACATTCGCTCCATAAGATGGGTGGGTATATTCCCCTCCACTTTTTTTTTGGGGGGGGGGAGAAAGTGCCTCTTATGGAGCGAAAAATACGGTAATTTTGTATTTGTACTTCTTTATATATTTTTACCAAAGGTAGCTTCCCAAATTTTGTCACCTTTAGAGTCTACAAAGCCTCCATCCACCCCAGACACCTGTGTGCCCACCTCAGTGTGGTTTTGTGTATGTGTTTCTGGCTTTTATTACCCCATCCTCACACTTAGACACATAGCATTTCCCATGTGGGATGACGTCTCTCGATCTCTACACCGAAGAGAGGAATGAAGAGGACGTTCTTCTTGTCCTCTGGGGAGCTCCAGGGTCAAGTTTCCGTGCAGGTCGTGTTAGGAAAAGGATCTCTTTCTTCCGACCACTAGAGGGCAGCGGCGTGCAGACAATTTTGGGGTTTGGGCGGGGTGACAAGCTCCAGGGAGTCCGAAGGAAGGGTGACTCTCTTGTGCGTACAGCCCCCAAAGCCCCTTTGTCTTTTCAAGATACACCTTCCTCCACTGAGGAATGCTTCTTTCCGGTTCTGAATCGTCCTCACACTCTAATGAGGTAACGCACGCCCCCTCCTGCACAGGTTTTTGTTGCCATGGCTATGAATGAAGGAAGGTTCAAGGACCCCTTTGTTTTCAGGAAACTCGACCGGGGAGATACATGGGCCACGAAAAGAGCACAGAAACTGACGGTCAGGAGATGTGGACTGCAGCCCCGGAGCCTTCACTGGCTCTGCGCTCTTGAGAAAAACCACCCTGCTTCTTTGAGTCTCAGTGTGTCCATCTGTATAAGGGGAGAGAGAGTCCTCTAAAATTATCTGTGTCCACGAGGCCTGAATCTAGCTACACATCCTCATTTGAAGGCAAAAGCCTAGTTATTTCCTGACATTTACCAAGTGAGCCATCAAAACAAGTGCTTAAAAGCTCAATTCTAAAATTCTAAAGCCAGCTTTCTTCATATTGTTTGTAAACTCCCAGGAAAAAAAAATTCCAAATTAAGTTGGAATTCTTGGAGTTTTCAGGCCAACCAGTAAAGAACGTAAAAGTCTTCTCTCCCATTCAGACAGCAAGCAAAACGAGGAACAAACCGACAACCCACAACCCTTGATCCGTCAAGAAACTGATGTCACGGGGGCATCATTAAACAGAGGTAAAACTGCCACCCTTACAATGGCAGAGACAGACAGACAGAGACAGAAAATCACAGCTGACTGGAGGTGAAGGACGGGAGACACAAACCCTGCAGGTGGCCAGGATCACGTTCTTTTTATCCAGTACCTTCTCACGTCCTTGTCTTTACATGTGCTATTTCCTCTGCTCTGGAAAAAGTGTCCCCTCACACTCTGTACTCAATAGTCATAGCGTCACCTCCACCGGGAAATCTTCGCTGGAAAACACAAGTCCAGGTTCTGTTCCTCTCCTGGGTCCTCTCCTATCTCAGTTGTGACCACCCTTCCCAAATGTGGATTGGGAATAGCAGGTCACAACTCTGCTCTTTTCCTTGCTCTGGTCGGTAACTATTTCCCTGTTAGCCTTCAAATGCTGGGACCACAAGGATAGTATGTTTCCTGTCTTAGAACTACCATCTAGGACGACATATGGAACAAGGTCTGTTACATGCATAAAAGTATGAATGAAATGATGAAATGTAAAAATCTCAAAAGTCGTTGTGAAAAGAAAGTACATGTTTCATAAAGCAGAAAAAAATAGAAAAGCACACACAGACGCACACAAGAGAAAACAGGAAAATTCTATGTACGGTTTCAAACAATAAACTTGGCTGATTCTTGTTCAGTCTGTAGGCAGACAATGAAAGGGATAGTTTAAGAAATGTCTTTCGAAAAGAATCTTCGAAAAAGCTTCAAGATACAAATCAGTCAAGCCAAAGTAGAATTCACCTGTCAAAACGGTAAATTCATTTATCAAAAGTCAGGAGGCAAAGGAAACATAGAAAGGTGAAAAGCGTCCAAAAGACGGCAGAAGAAAGCTCAACTATAGGAGTTGTATTTAAAAAAGAAAAATCAGATGGATTAAGATTCTCCATTAAAAGATAGACAGATGGGGTCAAACCTCCAAACCCAAGTATGCGTGTCTAAAATCTACACATCTAAGATAAATAATCCAAATAGCTTCTAGCTGGTTCTTCTGAGCTGCATCCTTTCATAATGAATGGATGACCCAGTGAATAAAATGTTTCTCCAAGTTCTGCAAAGCTGCTTCAGCAAATTAATTGAACCCAAGGTGTGGGGCATGGGATCCTCTGATTTTATGACCGGTCAGAAGTAGTATAGTTTGCAACTGTACTACTGAAGTGGGATGGGGGACAGTCTTGTAGAATCCTGAGGCTGATAGACGTTCTCACCATTCATGGTGCAGACTTCTACTTACTCCCCATGTCTTCAGTCTCGTCTCCCCCCTGGTCCTGATAGATGCTTAAGATAGCTGCGTGTAAGGCCGGGTTTGTTTTCTGATACATAGTTGTTTCTCGCTTTATGTTGGGATAATTGCCAGGGTTTGCAGCATAGTGATGAGTAGTAGGGTAGGGGATATTGGATCGAATTCTTTCTTCTAAAGACTTTCAAAATCCTCTGTTTCTTCATCCTGTCTCTTCTCTGATGTCTTTGCTATTTTCAGTGCTTGACCGGGCAACACCCGCAACTTCTCATCAGTGTCCCCTCTATTGCAAGCAGCGTGGACCTTCCTTTCATGGCTAAGTCATTAGCCGTCATCCCCACACATACCTGTTTCACATAAGCAACATTGTTTGGTGTTACAGAAGTGTTTTGGTTTCATCAAACATACAATTTCTGTCTTTCCCTGTTGTTTTCAAATGAGTTTGAAAAGAAACAAAAAATTCTCCTTTTCTCTAGGATGTTAAAACTAGAAGCCTCATTTTGTTTTGATAAAAGCCACAATTCACAGTGAACATATAACTGACACAAACTTTTATCTGGGGAGTAATGTTGCATCAAAATATATAAAAGCAAAATATTTGGTATTCACCGAGAAATTGACAGAATTAGAATGACGGTGAGAAAGTTATTATACCTTCTTTACATAATTTGACAGATCAATAGGCAAAAATAAGAAGGTTTGAAGAGCTGAATAAATGTAATTAATTAGTTTGACTAAAAAGATATGTTTCCAACTCCATACTTTACAAAGAATAAAGAGAAACAAAATAGAAACCTTGGTAATAGATCCAAGACCACATGAGATAAGTAAAGGGTAGATTATTCAACAAATGGTGTTGAGAGAACTGGCAAGTGATCTGGAAAGAGAAAGCGAATAATGATTCCTGCCTTTTAGCTATTGCTTTGAGTTCTTGGCCGAGAATTTGACTAGGAGGGCTTTTCCTGGGGAGTTTTTGTTCCTGGTCCTTTGCACTTAGCCAGAACCTACTTTCTAGGAATTTCAAAGAATAATCAGAATTAAGCCATATGGCTTAATCTGGTGACTTTACTGGCTCCACTCTTTTGAAAGCCAAAAGGCCCTTCATACTTTACCCCTCTTAGTGGATTATTCTGCATGTGTTGACCTATTCCTCCTATATGTGCCCTGAGCGGGAATTGAACCAGAAACCTCTGTGCTTCTGGACAGTGCTCTAAGCAACTGAGCCATCTGACCAGGGCTCTTGGCCATTTTTAATTGTGTTGTTTGTTTACTGAGTCATAGTTTTTATATTCTGAATGCTTTTCCAAATATGCAATTTTCTAATATTTTCTTTAATTCTGTGACTTAAAACAGTGTGTTTTCAGAGGTTTTTATGTTTAATAAAGTCTAATTTTTTATTTTTATCTTATGAATTATGCTTTTGATGTCATATTTAAGAAATCTTTGCGCCCTGGCCGGTTGGCTCGGCGGTGGAGCATCAGCCTGGCGTGCGGGAGTCCCGGGTTCGATTCCTGGCCAGGGCACACAGGAGAGGCGCCCATCTGCTTCTCCACCCCTCCCCCTCTCCTTCCTCTCTGTCTCTCTCTTCCTCTCCTGCAGCGAGGCTCCATTGGAGCAAGGATGGCCCGGGTGCTGAGGATGGCTCTATGGCCTCTGCCTCAGGTGCTGGAGTGGCTCTGGATGCGACAGAGCGACGTCCGAGAGGGGCAGAGCGTCGCCCCCTGGTGGGCATGCCAGGTGGATCCCGGTCGGGCGCATGCGGGAGTCTGTCTGACTGCCTCCCCGTTTCCAGCTTCGGAAAAATGGAAAAAAAAAAAAAAAAGAAATCTTTGCTTAACCCAAAGTCATAAGATTTTCTCTAGTATTTTCTTCTAAGGCTTTTTAAAAAATATAATTTTAGCTCTTAAATTTAGGACTATAATTTACTTTGAGTTGATGTTTGTTTATCATGTGATGTAAAGATCTAAGCTTAACTTAAAAACAATGGTATGCAAAAACACATACACCCTCATGTTCATCGCAGCATTATTCACAGTGGCCATGACATGGAAACAACCAAAGTGCCCCTAGATAGAGAATTGGATAAATAAGAAGTGGTTCATATAGACAGTGGAATACTACTCAGCCATAAGAAATGATGACATGGTGACATTTATGACAACATGGATAGACCCAGAGGACATTATACTGAGTGACATAGTAAATCAGGAAACACTAAGAACTGTATGATTTCACACACAGGTGGGATATAGAACTGAGACTCCTGGACACGGATAAAAGTGAGGGGTCACTGGAGAGGCTGTAAAGAAAGACAAGTACACGGTGACGGAAAATGATGTGGCTTTGGGTGATGGGCACACAACACAATCGGCAGTTCAAATACTACCGAAATGTTTACCTGAAACCTATGTATCCGTATTGATCAATGTCATCCTATTAAATTTAATTTTCTGAAAAAAAAAAAAAAAAAACCACACCAGAAAACTGATATTTACTTGTTTTAACGCATTTGTTGAGAAAACAATCCTTTAAAAAAAAACATTGTGCTAAAATATACATATCTACAAATTTACAATTTTGGCTAAAATGTTCAGCATTGATTTTTTTTTTAGTGTAGTTTTCATGTTGTTTACTTTTTAGCGTGGTTCAGTGGCAGTAAGTGCATTCACAGTGCAACCATCAAAACCAGAACTCTGCTCATCTTCCCAAACTACAACTTTGTACCTAGTAACAGACAGTGTCCCGTCCCTCCATTCTACTTTCTAACTACGGATTTTACCGTCGTAGCTGCTTCACACAAACGACACCATCCAGTATTGCTCCTTCTGTGATTGGCATATTTCACAGCATAGCGTCCTCAAGGTTTACCCAGATGGCAGTATGTGTCAGGCTTCCCTCCCATTTTATGGTTGACTAAGACTTCACTGTATGTCTATCCTATACTTTCTTTATCCCTTCATCTGTTGATGGACATGTGCATGTCTTTCACCTTTTTGTTATTGGGAATAATGTTACTATGAGCGTAAGTGTACAAATATCTGAGTTCCTGCTTTCAATTCTTTTGAGTGTATACTCAGACGTGGAATTGCTGGGTCATGTAATAATTCTAGTGCTCGTTTTTTATTTTATTATTTTTATTTTTTTAAATTTTTTTTAAGAGTGAAGATGCCTGTGATTTTTTTTTAATTTTTTAAAATTCATTTTAGAGAGAGAGGAGAGACAGAGAGAGAGAAGGGGGGAGGAGCTGGAAGCGTCAACTCCCATATGTGCCTTGACCAGGCAAGGCCAGGGTTTCGAACCGGCGACCTCAGCATTTCCAGGTCGACACTTTATCCACTGCACCACCACAGGTCAGGCCTCTAGTGCTCGTTTTTTAGAAATCACTGTGCCGGTTCCCATCCTGGTCAGCAAACCGCGGCTCGCGAGCCACACGCGGCTCTTTGGCCCCTTGAGTGTGACTCTGCCACAAAATACCACGTGCGGGTGCTACCTCGATAAGGAATGTACCTACCTAGATAGTTTAAGTTTTAAAAATCTGGCTCTCAAAAGAAATTTCAATCATTGTATTGTTGATATTTGGCTCTGCTGACTAATGAGTTTGCCGACCGCTGCGAGATACGCCATTTTCTGTTCCCTTTGGTAACACACACGTGTTTCAATTTCCCTATGTCTTCACCAACACTTGTTATTTCCTACTTTTACAATTAATAACCATCCTCATGGATGTGATTTTTAAAAAATATTAGTTTTTACTCCCTCCTTTTTTTTGTAACAGAGATAGAGACAGACAGAGAGAGGGACAGATAGGGACAGACAGGAAGGCAGAGAGATGAGAAGCATCAAGTCTTTGTTGCAGCGCCTCAGTTGTTCATTGATTGCTTTCTCATATGTGCCTTGACTTGGAGCCTACAGCAGACCCAGTGACCCCTTGCTCAAGCCAGTGACCTTGGGTTCAAGCTGGCGACCTTGGGGTTTCAAACCTGAGTCCTCTGCATCCAGTCCGACGCTCTATCCACTGCGCCACCACCTGGTCAGGCTACTCCCTCCTTCTTAGAACCTCATTCCATGTGGCTTTCAGAATTCCACTCTATGTTTCTTTCTACCATGTTGACCATTCATACCCTGAATTTATTAAACTTAGGGTCCCTTGTCCCAAACTTTCACCCCATATTCCAGATTTGAATTATCAACCACTCAATCAATTTGTCTGTTTTCATACATAACAGACTTCTGAAACTTAACATATTCAGTGGATTTTCTTAATGTTTACCCCCATTTTGCAGATCTTATATTTCTCCTTTCAACAAAACTTATCCATTTGCTCCGGACACGTGTGTTGGACCATCTTTCACTCCCTTCTTTCTCTCAGACTCTCATCCCATTCAGCAGAATATTCTACCAGCCCCCCAAATACACTGAGTGCAACCCCTTCTCACATTCGATACCACTGACATCTTAGTCCAAGCTCCGTTCCGACATCTCACACAGACCTGTGACGTCCTTCTTGGTTTCTCTGCTGCTGTTCTCCTCGCTCTTTTCTGCAGTCAACTTCCCACACGTGGAAGCCGGAACAATCGTTTAAAGACCTCAGCTAACAGTGTTGCTCTTTGCCTTCAAATCTCTTGCGGCTTCCCTTGACCCTACAGCGTTCAAAGTCCTAACCATGGCCCCTCCCGGCCCATAGGATCCCAGTGCTGGTTCCTTCTCTGGTCTCATTTGCTCCCACTTCTGTTTATGAGACATGGCTACAGGAGCCTCCTTGTTGTTCCTTGAGCTTATCAGGAGCTTGGCATGTGCTGTTTCCTTTCCCAGTGTGCCATTTCCTGGATGACTTACGTGATCTCTGTATTTCCATTGGGGCTCTGAACAAGCCTCCTTTCCTCAAAGAGGCTCTTCCTGATTACCCTTTCTAGGGAGGGACTTGCCTCATCACACGGTAGCATCTCACTTCTGCTCTCAGTTCATCCCAGCTCATCACGAACCGGTCAAACATCGCGTGATCATTTGTCTGTTTTCTCCCAATCCAGTCCCGTGACAGCACAGACTTATTTTTATTTCATTTATTTTTTGTTACTTCTCTACTCCTCGGCACCTAGGACAGTGCCTGGCCCTGAAGACTTTATATTCTCATTTTTAAAAGTAATACATTTTATTTTTGGATCTCAAATAATTCATTTCAAAAAAACAATAGCCCTTATTATATGTTAATGAACTTCTTTTACTCTCTTTGTTCAATGAGGAGTTTTACTTTCCGATTACATATACAACAGCAATGGCATAACATGCCGGTCTAAACCCAAGGTCTTGGCATTCTGACCTCCTTTCTCTGTGAATACTTGGGGCGTTTCCTGAGATTACATATACAACAGCAATGGCATAACATGCCGGTCTAAATCCAAGGTCTTGGCATTCTGACCTCCTTTCTCGGTGAATACTTGGGGCATTTCCTGAGCACATTACGTTGGTCTGTCCTTCCCACCTGGAGTTGTCCACCGGGCAGCGCTGGTTTCCAGGCATCTTCTTTGATCCGGCCTCAGCCCAGCATCTGCGCCTTGTGGTGAGTGCGGGAGAGATCCCCTGAGTGTTGCTCAACGGGGAGACTGGCTTCATTATGATGCATCCCCAGTGATACCCAAGCGCGACTTACGAGACTTCTTCTGGGATGATTAAAAGAAAGAAAGAAACGAACGAGAAGATCACACACTTCATTTGTAGCAGCTTTTCAGGCTGTTTTCTTTTCAGATGTTTATAAAAGAAGCCCAGGTGAGTGAGAGGGGTCTGTACCTCTTGAAACCCAAAGTCAGAAACTATGAGAGATCATGTAACAAGAACGACAGGACAAAACAAACAAACAAACAAACAAAATGTAGGTCATTCAGTAGAGCTGAAATGTAGAGGTCGATGAGGTGTGGTGGCTGGTAGTGTGTGTGTGTGTGTGTGTGTGTGTGTGTGTGTGGCAGAGGGAGGGTGGACAGCTGACATGGAAAAATGAGGAGAATGAGGGTAAGCAGTGACCAGATGGTAATGCATCCACAAGAATTTTCAGTAAGAAAACCTTAAAGGAGTTTTAATGATTTTCAGAAGATCTCTGCAGTTGTGTGTATTCTGGAGAAGGAGGCAGAGGGGCACAGCAAAGACATTAGGACTGGTGACAAAGCCACTAGAGTAGTTCAGGGAAGACATTCAAAGGTAGCAATGTGGACAGAGAGAGAAATTATATCCTGGTATTTGAAGGAGCTGCAAGACATCTTCAAATGCTTCTGTTCTCTCAGGAGCAGCACATTGTCTACCCTTGGAGAGACGGACAGGAGGTGGAGAATTATAGCCTCATTTACCTCTTCAATGCCTGGTCATTTCCCCAGCGCACTGAAGTTCACACTATGCAGACAGAATGGACTCCTCCTTCTCCTTAGGCTCTGATAGACGGCCCCACGAGGGACATGACCTATGAAGAGAGCTTCCTGCATGAAATTTCAGGCAGGTCAAATTTTACAAGCCAGCCTCTCACCAATGTTCCCAACCACAGTAATGAGGGCTGTGAGCTAGGGTTAGATGCACGCCAGGAGAATCCTCTCCAGTTCAGCCTAAGCAGGCAGCGGACCAACCTGGAAATGAGAAAGACTTAGAGGCAGACCGGTCACACATTGTTTCAGAGGCGTGGCTGCAGACCCATCACCCCTTCTCCAGAAGCCCCATTCTCCTGGGTCAGACCAGGGACCTGACATAGACTTTCCTCTGCGCTGTGATTTCCTGCCAAGCCATCTTTCTTAACATGTGCCTGCTGGAATAATTTGTCCCAAACCCACACACTTGAGATGACTGAGTTTTGTTTCACTTTTTTTCCCCTTTCAAAAAGCAGAACATCAGATGGCAGCCCTATGTGATCATTCTGCACCTGCCAATTCCTCTTCCCTAAGCCTCTTCACCTTCTTCTGTTCCGCTCCACGCCCTGTGTGACCCCAGGCTCTCCTTTCAGATGGTTTCCTATTGGGTTCAACCAATGGGAAGTAGTGACAGGAGACTGGAAAGTGCAGGAGAGGAGGGTCGGGACATGACTGCCTCCCCCTCTCAGCACCGGCCCACTCCATCTCAGCCCTCCTTCCAGACGGGATCTCCACCGCACCGGCCCTCTCCATCTCAGCCCTCCTTCCAGACGGAATCTCCACCGCACCGGCCCACTCCATCTCAGCCCTCCTTCCAGACGGGATCTCCACCGCACCGGCCCACTCCATCTCAGCCCTCCTTCCAGACGGGATCTCCACCGCACCGGCCCTCTCCATCTCAGCCCTCCTTCCAGACGGAATCTCCACCGCACCGGCCCACTCCATCTCAGCCCTCCTTCCAGACGGGATCTCCACCGCACCGGCCCACTCCATCTCAGCCCTCCTTCCAGACGGGATCTCCACCGCACCGGCCCTCTCCATCTCAGCCCTCCTTCCAGACGGGATCTCCACCGCCCCGCCCCACTCCATCTCAGCCTTCCTTCCAGACGGGATCTCCACCGGTGGCTCTCCCGTCCTTCCGACTCCTGCGGGTTCCGTCTCTCTTCCCCAGGAGCCTTGGCCCAAGTAGTTGCCACAGCTTCCTCCTGTTGCTGGTCTCTGGGTCACTCCTCGCCCTTTTCTTGCCCCCTGGAACCCAGCTCGTCCCTCTCAAAGGGGTCGCCTCATGTAATTCTCTTCCTTTGAATCCCCTCCGGTGAGTTCAGTTTCCAGCAGAGTCTTGGACGTGAGCACCATTTCGGGAGATCATGCTCGGTATCTGCACAGTTCGTGGAATTTTTCCTTCATGTTGAACTTTGGCAACATGAAAATTACAGGTCAGCACCCTGCCTGTGACAGCACTCATGTGTTTTCTTGTAGGCGCTCACCTAGCAGGGTTTGCCTTAATCCCTTAATAACTCACACACGTGAGCGCTCTGCACCTTTTCCATGGCTAGGAGAGCTGACCTTGGAGTCCCCAGTCCCAAGCCACATCTTTCTATTTACTCTACCATAGGTCCAAAAGGTGAACATCACGGTGAGGATGTGGTTCTGGACTATTCTAGGGTGAAGAATTAATGTGACACGAGGGAAGCGGTTGCGCGTTAATCTGCACCATTCAGAGTGGGAACCCAAAATTAAACTCAGATCCTGACTGGAGGTCCCCCACCCTGTCTGAGCAACCAAGCAAACCATCTGTCTTACTCCCGTGTGAACAGCATACCGAAATCAGCCTCTTTATCAGTTTTGACAGGAAATCTAATCGGCGCGAACATTGCATGATTTTTATAGACTTGACTGAGGCTCGGGAAGTCGCAGAAAGCAGTGACGTCCCATCCTGCCCACACGCGGCCCTCCCCTCACTCGCGCTTCTTTTTTCTTCATAATCCCTCTCAAGTTCTGCCCAGAAGTTCACACTTTCCCTTAATCGAGCAGAGTGGCTTCCCTCTCATTCTGAAGCTTTAGCTGGTCTTCGATGGGGTTTCCCAGCGACAGATGCTGAGGCAGAGCTGCAGGCAGGGTTTTTAAATAGAGCGCTGGTAGAAGATACAAGACAGTGAGGAAATAGCGTTGGGAAAAAAGGAGAAGCAGGCCTGACCTGTGGTGGCACAGTGGATAAAGTGTCAACCTGGAAACGCTGAGGTTGCCGGTTCAAAACCCTGGGCTTGCCTGGTCAAGGCACATATGGGAGTTGATGCTTTCTGCTCCTCCCCCTTCTCTCTCCCCTCTCTATAATGAATAAATAAAATCTTTAAAAAATAAAAAAAATTAAAAAAAAAGGAGAAGCAGGTCCACACTGTGTTTGCAACGGGGCCAGGGGGTCGGGCGCTCCTTCCTGCTTGCCACGCCTGGCACAAGGAACGGGTTTTGTCTTCTTTCATCAGTCACTGATGGTGGGATGTCTCCTGGGAGGGGTTGTAATCTTGGGCAAAGTGTGTTCCTGCAATCAAAGGCATCTCTCAGGTAGAATAGCAGGTGAGGTTTCTAGCAGTTTGGGGATGGAAACATTGACTTTGAAGAAGGGACATGAATCGATCGCGGTAGTATCGACTGCAGGCTGATGGACACCTTAGACCAGTGGTGGTCAGCCTGGTCCCTCCCACCCACTAGTGGGCATTCCAGCTTTCATGGTGGGCATTAGCGGAGCAACTAAAGTATAAATAAAAAGATAGATTTAACTACAGTAAGTTGTTTTATAAAGATTTATTCTGCCAAACTTAGCAAAAATCCGACATAAAGTACTTGGTAAGTAATTATTATTATATGCTTTAACTTGCTGTAACTCTGCTTTATAAATTTTATAAAGTAAAGTGACTTCCCTACTTTATAAATCACCATTACTGTGGAACCGGTGGGTGGTTGGAAAATTTTATTACCAGCAGAGATACAAAAGTGGGCGGTAGGTATAAAAAGGTTGACTGCTCCTGCCTTAGACCAATAAGCTCAGCAAGCTCAGTGTCTACCTCCAACAAGAATGTAATCAAACATCTTCACAGTAAGGAGTAGTAGCTCTCAAAGGAAAACTTTCAGATCATCCGAATCTCCACATCACTTACCCCTAATCGCATGACAGAGAAGCTGTAAAGACATGACCAGAAGACAAATACTCTGCCCAATGTTCTTCCATGGCCCCAGTATTCTCCTATTGTCTTGTTAATGTCGTGTTTCCCTCCGTCCAGCACCTCTCATACCTGTTGAAATTTACCTGAACTAGGTCTTTTTCTCAGTTCTAGAAACAGCTATAATGACAAATGTACTAATCCAGCTCATCTGGTCAATAGATTGGATGTCCATGGCCTTAACATGAGTTGATATTACACTCACGCCAAGTTTGATGTGGGTGACTCTCATCTGCAAGGTTGTGACTCTACGATCATCAGCCTGTGGTTTTCGAGGTTACATGTCTGTCAGCCTCCAGCAGACAGAAGTGCAGAGAACATTGAGAACTGGCTTCAGAGATTTTTATGGACCAGGCTTGGAAGCAACGTTCATGCCCATAGCTTGCACATAATTAGTAGACTCCTTCCTGTGGTCACAGTTGGCTGCAAGGTGGGTGTATTTCAGTGAATTGGAGGATGAGGAAACAAATGTTAAAAAGAGAAACAACCTCATCTCTTACCAAATACAATTTAAAAGGAGAAAGATCGAGGTGGAGAGTCTCATGGGAAAAGGGTGTAGAAAGGCTTCACCTCCCATGAGCGCTCAGGGCACCTCTCCAGCCAGGTCTCTTTCCTGAGCTTCAGCTCTCTATCCCACCATACATTGATGTCTCTACTGGGTTTCCCACGCGCCCTCTGAACTCCCCAGTGTCCTCACAGTGCTACTGCGTCTCTTGGATTTCTTCAGTAGTGAGGAGGGCAAAGTTAACATCTACTGAGCAGGATCCTGAAAAACAGGTTTTTGAATTGTTTTTTCAAACCAACTTGCTCCCAAAAGACTTAGTGTGATAGTATAGATCACTTGTGTGATATTGTGATTTGCAATAAAATATATGCATATTTCATCTTCAACCAAAGTCCTAGCACAGAGCTCCTGAAACCCTTGGGATCTCCTAAGCGATGACCGGGATGAAGGCGTCTTTTGTGATGTTAATGTTGTGGCTTTTGCAAAGGCTCCTGGGTAACTTAAGGATGGGGGCTGACCCCTTCATTAGAAGATGGGAATTTTCAGCTCCTCTCTGACCTCTGGTGAGAGGGGAGGAGTTGAAGATGAAGTCCAGTCACCAGCGGTAATGATGGAATCCATCATGTCCAGGAATCAAAGCCTCTGTAACAAGCCCAAAGGCAGTTTGGGGAGTTTCCAGGTTGGTGAGCACAAAGAGATTTGGGGACAGTGACCAGCAGAGAGAGAGAGCATGGGAGTCTGAGCCCTATCCTTACACATTTCTCCACGTATCTCTTCCCTCTGACTGTTCCTGAGTCCATCCTTTTACAATACAATTCCTGAGTTCTGTGAACTGCTCTAACACATTCTTTGAACCAGAGGAGGCGGGGGTGGGGGTGGGGGAGGTGCCACTGGAATCTTTGATCTCAAGCTGTCCGGTCTGAAGGTAATGTCAGAATCAGGTTGGACTCTAGGACACACAGCTGGTGGAGGAGAATCGCTTGGTATTGTGGGAACTGCCCCCCTCCCCCCTGCTCTCAGCCTCCATTGGAACATCAGAGCCTGTGATCAGAATCTTAACTAACCTTGAGGGTTGCCTCAGGCACTGCTTCCAAGAATCTGATACATCACTTAAGATTTGTAAGATCCGCAGTTAATGGGAAGGTTGCTGAGGCAAGGGAAGAAAGGTGTAGCTTCAGTGGCAACACGGAGTGCGGACTCTCAAACGTTAGCAGGGAGCCACGGATGGCCGAGGCAGACCAGGCAGCACTTCCGCGAAACTCGACTAAGAGACGCCTGTGTTGGACAAAGAATTCTGCGTAGCAGCTTTCTTCCTATGGATAAGAATCAAGATGTGCAGGTGGTCTAGTTTCACTAATACATGCGCCGTGAAATACAAACTAAAACAATAAGGAGACAGGATTGTGTGGGATACTTAGATACTTCAGAGTTTGGCAAAATGCGAACATTTGTCAAATATCAGCAGAGAGAACCCTGGTGTGTGTCATTCTCTGCTCTCTTCCCTGGGTTAAAAATATCCTATAATAAAATGTTTTTGTAATTACAACTGAAAAATACATGCCTCGTGCCGTTTGTTTTGGAGGTTGAAATCAGCAGGATCAGGTACTGACCACAGATGGAAGCCACCTCCTCCCTTTTATTCAGAGTTTGAAATCTTGGCTGCGCCAGTTGTCAGAAAACAAAGTGTGGAACTTTTGCAAGCAGTTATTACAAATTGGCAAGCCTGGTCTTTGTATATTGGGGGGTTGATTTGTCTCCTATGATATATATTTTTCTTTGTGGACTGCCTGATTGAATTTCTTAAAAACACAAACGTTTCCCCGACAATGCAAATTTGGCAGGTCAGGTCGGGATATTGGTCTCGTCTCATGACCTCTTGACCTTTATGGAAGAACTGATTATTTTTGGGAATTGATGGTTACCTCAAGCAGCAAGTCTGATGATAATCTTCCTTGGTGTTTCTAGAGAAATGGAGTGATTGCTTCTTTGTATAAAAATGTTACAATTTTTTTTTTTTTCCTTCATTTTTCTGAAGCTGGAAACAGGGAGAGACAGTCAGACAGACTCCCGCATGCGCCCGACCGGGATCCACCCGGCACGCCCACCAGGGGCGACGCTCTGCCCACCAGGGGGCGATGCTCTGCCCATCCTGGGCGTCGCCATATTGCGACCAGAGCCACTCTAGCGCCTGGGGCAGAGGCCACAGAGCCATCCCCAGCGCCCGGGCCATCTTTGCTCCAATGGAGCCTTGGCTGCGAGAGGGGACAAGAGAGACAGAGAGGAAAGCGCGGCGGAGGGGTGGAGAAGCAAATGGGTGCTTCTCCTGTGTGCCCTGGCCGGGAATTGAACCCGGGTCCTCCGCACGCTAGGCCGATGCTCTACCGCTGAGCCAACCGGCCAGGGCTAAAAATGTTACAATTTATACAGGAAATATCTTAACAAATGCATATATCAAATATGAAACTTGATATAACTTTATCATTGAAAAAAAATAAAATAAACAACAAAGCACCTGGAGGAAAAACTGAGCCCAACTCTTAAAACTGGTGAAGTCAAATTCTGCATTGCAGCTACCTGAAGCATGGATCTGGTTCGTGAGGTTAGATAAGCGCCTATAAATTAGGAGTGCCATTGGGTGCGAGTAACAGAACGCCCAGTTCGTAGCGGTTGATGCATAAAGACACTTGGTTAACCCACAAAGCACAGCACCTGTAGATAAAAAGCCTAACCTGCTCAACCAACTCGACAAAGCCCAGGATCTTTCCATCTTTCTGTTCTGCCATCCCCAGTGTGATGACTTGCCATTGTCACCATGGTAAGTTGGTTGATGCAACAATATCGTGACTGCTTTCAAAGGAGGTGGGAGGCAGGGGCTGGAGGAATCAGAGGAAGGTGTGAGAAAGAAATAAAAAACCAACCCTTTCCCGCCATGGCTCATTTCTTTTGTCAGCAGAGGGATAGCTTTTATAAAACCTTCCAAGCTGACCTGGTCCATGATTCATTGCCTTGTTATAGGGCAGGTATGGTTCTGAGCACCTGTGTGTCGTAGTCTCCAGCTGGTCTCCCTGCCTTCCCTCTAGCCGCTCTGCAATCAATCCTGCACACAGTGGCTTAAAAACGTCAATCAGATCACAAACTCCCCGCGTCGAAGCCTCCAGTGGCCTTCCTCCTCTACCGTGGAGTCAGATCCATGCTGCTTCCTGGGTCTCCATGAGTTCTGGCCCTTTCTCTTTCCAGCAGCATTCTCGCCCCCTTTTGTTTCAGACACCTGTCATTATTAGTATTATTATTATTATTTTGCTTTGTCTTAAAGCACAAGGCTCAGCGTCAATATTCCATTTGCTTAAGCAGTTCTTCCCTGTGACCTTTCTTTTTGTCTTTCAAATCCCTTCCAAAGTAAGATCTTTTCAAGAGGAATTTCCTGATCAATAGCATGTAAAACCCATACACATACCTTTTAACCTAGCCCCAGTGCATGCCTTATTTTTTCAGATAAAAGTGTTGCTGTCTGTGATTACATTGCTTGTTTCTCTGCCCAATGTTTTTATCCCCACGAGAAGATAAACATCATAAAAATAGAGACTTTAGCCTGACCAGGTGGTGGCGCAGTGGATAGAGTGTAGGACTGGGATACAGAGGACCCAGGTTCGAGACCCCGAGGTCGCCAGCTTGAGTGTGGGCTCATCAGGTTTGAGCAAGGCTCACCAGCTTGAGCCCCAGGTCGCTGGCTTGAGCAAGGGGTTACTCGGTCTGCTGAAACCCCCCCCCCCATCAAGGCACATATGAGAAATTAATCAATGAACAACTAAGGAGCCACTACAAAGCATTGATGTTTCTCATCTCTCTCCCTTCCTGTCTGTCTGTCCCTCTCTCTATCTCTGCCACAAAAAAAAAAAAAAAAAAAAATGAGACTTTAATAATGGTCATCCCTTCCTGTGGGACTGGACCAGTCCTGTCACCCATTCTGACTCCATCAGTAGGTGTTGAAACTGCATTAGATCCTCACAACCATACTAGAAGGTGGGCATCGACTGCCCTCAGTCTCACAAAGGCTGGCGCGAAGAATGAGAGAGAGTCATTTTCTTACGATGACAGGCCACAAGTCAGCAGAGCTGGGATGTCAACCCATCCTTCTCTCTCACCTCTCAGCTTTCCAAGGTGAAAACCTGTTCTAAGCCACTCCTGAGGTTATCAACTGCTCTCAAGTTCTCCGTTGCATAGCTGGCTCTTCTGTACTGGCTCTAAGATAATCTTATGGGAGCCTTCTCTGTCTGCCCCTCCTTTTGGACACCGTTGGGTTAACCTTGAAGCTTTCCCCACCCCACCCCAGCCCACCGACCAATACAGGCACAAAACAACATCATTCAAGTTAGATGGTCTGAGTTTGCTGTGTTGAGATTTACTTTGGCGAAGATCCGAGTGCCTGATTCTTTTCTTTCTCAGTTCTATCTTTAACCTTCTTTCTCTTTCAGTTTTGCATTCCGTCTTACACTTATTCTATCTTGTTGTATTTTATAGGTCTTCTTAGGCTCCCTTAAATCCTTAGTATAGGGTGGGCATGACAACATAAATAGTTAATGGTGTATTCCTGAAGGAAGATTGTATCTATAATATCTCACTCTACAAATCAAATTTCATGAGCATTCCATTTGGAACTCTTTATTATACAGAATTTAAAGCACATACCTACTGACAGAATAAAGTACTAAACCCCCATTCAAACATCACCCAACTTCAACAACGCACGTCTGCCTCCGTGGCCCACCTCCATCTGTCCCCCCCCCTTCCTGTTTACCTGTAAAATTCACTCATTTTGAAATGTATAACATACAATTTTGACATTCATGTCACTTATTCTTACTACTCCAGAAAGTACCCTAGTATCCCATTCCTACTACTTCAGAAAGTACCCTAGTATCCCGTTCCTACTACTCCAGAAAGTACCCTAGTATCCCGTTCCTACTACTCCAGAAAGTACCCTAGTATCCCGTTCCTACTACTCCAGAAGGTACCCTAGTATTCCGTTCCTACTACTCCAGAAAGTACCCTCGTATCCCGTTCCTACTACTCCAGAAGGTACCCTCGTATCCCGTTCCTACTACTCCAGAAAGTACCCTAGTATCCCGTTCCTACTACTCCAGAAGGTACCCTAGTATCCCGTTCCTACTACTTCATAAAGTACCCTAGTATCCCGTTCCTATTACTCCAGAAGGTACCCTCGTATCCCATTCCTACTACTCCAGAAGGTACCCTCGTATCCTGTTCCTACTACTCCAGAAGGTACCCTCGTATCCCGTTCCTACTACTCCAGAAGGTACCCTAGTATCCCATTCCAGTTCATCTCTTACCCTAACAGAAAAAAAACCCTGTTTTGAAGTTTTCCTCAATAAAGTAGTCTTATTCATCCTAGAATTTCAATACAATGACAAAACCACTCTTTTTTTGAGTGTCTGACTCCTTTTGCTCCTTTCTGGCCTCTATGAGTAGTTTATTTCTTCTTTATTTCGGAATAGGTTGTGTAAATTTGATGTTAATAACACCAAATCTTCCTTGAACATTTGGTAAAATTCCCCACCGAAACCACTGGGCCAGAAACTTCCTTTGAGGTGAAGTTTTTGACAGTTGGTTTACATTTCGGGGTAGACAGAAAGTGATTCCTGTGTCGGTGTCTCAGGAAACTGCCTCATTTCATCTACGTTGTCAACTTCACTGACATAAAATTGCTCATGGGATTCCCTTTTAATCATTTGATAAAAGCAACCTGTAACAACGATCCTTGCATTTCTGACGTCGATCACCTGGGTTCTTTCCCTTTTATTTCTTTATTCATTTCGCTTGGAGTTTACTAGTTCTGTTACTCTTTTAGTCAAAGGAACGGCCGCTGGACTTTGTTGCCCATTCTCAGTTTGACTGACTCCTGCTCTTATCTCAGTTATTGCTTTTGACTTACTTCCAGTCCTTTTCTTTTCTAGTTTTCATCTAGTTTCTGAAGGTGAAAATTTAGATAACTGGTTTTTAGACCTTTCCTCATTCCTAATAGAAGCAATGGAAGCGATAGACCCCCCCCCCCAAGATCTGCAGCCCGAGGGGAAGAACAGGAAACCCAAGCAGTGAACCCTGTGGGCGAGCCCAAAGGGATGCGCCAGGGGCAGCAGTGGAAGGACGTGGTTGGGGCTGGTGGCGGCATGCTGTCCTCACTACAAGAGGAGGGAAAGGAGAGGATGGAACGACTCAGTAAAAACATACATCTGTTGCCTGACCAGGCGGTGGCGCAGTGGATAGAGCGTTGGACTGGGATATAGAGGACCCAGATTCGAGACCCCATGGTCCCCAGCTTGAGCATGGGCTCATCTGGTTTGAGCAAAACTCACCAGCTTGAGCCCAAGGTCGCTGGCTTGAGCAAGGGGTTACTTGGTTGGCTGGAGCCCCCTGGTCAAGGCACATATGAGAAAGCAATCAATGAACAACTAAGGAGCCGCAAGGAAGAATTGATGTTTCTCATCTCTCTCCCTTCCTGTCTGTCTCTCCCTCTCTCTGACTCTCTCTGTCTCTGCCACAAAAAAAAATAAATAAAAATGTACATCTGTGGATTGGAAGCAGAGAGTGTGTCCATCTGACGGCTGACTTTTTCTTTTCAGTAAACACAAGGGAACATTGTCACCAACTGAGTGAGTGGCAAAGAAGGGGGGGGGGGTGTTGTGAGCGAAAAGGAAACGATGGAACAGCCGTCTCAGGGAGTGGGGAAGGGAATTCAGCAGTGAAGGGTAACCGACGCAGCAGGCAGGGAATAGCTGTGAAGTTTACATCTGTGATTTTCTTTTTTACTTAAAGCTCAGTGGCTTATGTGACAATATGAAAAAGGTAGATTGTAAGGATTCAGGTAGGGCTGGAGTTTTCCAGGTGACCAAGGCACTGTGATGGAGGGGTGTGTGTGTGTGTGTGTGTGTGTGTGTGTGTGTGTGTGTGTAGAAACTGAGACTATTTGCAAGGAAGTGATGACACTCCTGAGCCACGGACTCTAGCTGGGCAGTTGAGAAAGTGAAGATGCGGACTGGAAGCCACAATGAAATTCAAGGGCAAAAGGACCGCATGTGCTGGTCACAGAGTCAAACTCTTCACGTTCGTTCTGAGTCCCTGGAGGCAGCAAAGCAGAGGCGTAACCGTGGAAGGCAGTAGACGACGGGCAGCTGGAGGTGTCTCCAGAGGCGATGAACAAAGGGACGAGAGGACAGGGTGCTCTCGGAGCCACTGGTCCAGATGCCTCCAGCCCCAAGAATGTCGGCAGGGAGAAGGGGAGAGATGAAACGGGTACGACCTCACATCTTCAATAAACGGGGGCGGGGAGTGACTGGCAAGTTGATGGACGGCAGAAAGGAGAAGGGTGAGGGAGGGACAGCGCTAAGCAGTGTGGACTTTAAACAAGAAGACTCCTGGCAGGAGGGAGCGGGGTCGAGAGCCTGGAGGTGGCAACGCCCTGGAGAAGAAGGGAAATCAAAGCTGGAACGACTTCCCGAGCCTGAGGTCTTCGAGCTGCGGAGGAATAGCTCAGACTCTGCGTGGTGGGCCCTCAGCAGCACCAGGGCTTGCCGACGGCATCCAGAACCAGATAGAACCGGACAGAGCCAGATCAGGAACCTTCCAGGAGCAGGTTGAAGTTAGAATGGAGATCACTTTTATTTTGTTATATTTAACTGAGTGCCATTGGTTAATGGTTTTCAAGCATACGTCTCTATGATACACCATCTGTACATTGCGTGGTGTGTCCACCACCCGAAGTCGAATCATTTTCTGTCACCATATATTTGGTCCCCGTTCCCCACCCCACCTCTTCCTCTCAGCGACCACAATACTGCTGTCTGGGTCTAGGAGTTTCAGTTTTACGTCCCCCATACGAGTGAAATCATGTGATTCTTAGCTTTTTCCTGATTGACTTACTTGGCTTAGCATGATATTCACAAGGTCTATCCGCGTTATCACAAAGGGCATTTTAAAGTCATCTGATTAGCAATCTTAATTCCCCGTCCTCCCAACCCCCCGCCTTGGGCACATAACACAACATATTCACAGGTCCGTCCAGATTAGGATGTGGGCACCTTTGAGGGGTTAGTGTGTTGCCCGCCATCGTGTTTTGCCCAAGCGGAAGGGTGTGCACAGCCACTTAACGGAGCCAAAGCAAGTGGAACAGTAGGTGGTGGAAGCAGGAGAGGTGAAAGGGAGGCAAATAAGCTACTGAGCTTCTACTTGGTTTCCGGGGAGAGAAGCGCAGTGGCCCGAGAACAGTTCTGGGACCTCGACGCCCGAGTCGGACCATGCTGTAGAGCAGTATTTCCCAAACTCCGCTAAGCATCCGAGCTCCTGGAGATGGCGTCAAAGGACACTGTGTTTCCCCCTCTTCCCTCCCCATTTCTGATCCTGTAGATCAGGACAGGAGCCTACACCTCACATTTAAAACAACGTTCTTGGTGACATTAATGCTCTTTGTCCAGAAGCTGCATTTTCACAACCATAAGGCTTTGCTTCAAAAATTCTGTGACAAGACTCATTTTGTTTCTGTGTACATGTGTATATTTTGTTTTTTGTGTTTCTATTTTTGGGTTCCAAGCATGGACTTCAGAGTAAATCTTAAATGCCAGCCCCACTGGTAATATATTGTGATCCTCTGTGACTTATTGTCCCCATCTGTAAAGTGGGCATAATGATAGTCCTCAGTGAAAAAAAGTTATGAGGATTAAATCAATAATTGAAAGCACTGGCTACTGCTATATATAAAAATGTTGGCTATTATTTAAGAACTTCATCAGCCAAGAAAGAAAAGGAACTGGAGGTCTTTATAAGAGAGAGAGAGATCATTCAGGGACTTGGATACACAGGTGATAGAAAAGCTGGTACGACAAGATTAGTGACAATGGAGAATCCCTGCTACCTGGGGGACAGAGGCCACAGGAGATGTTTCCAGAGCTCAGATGTGACCATAGTGGGAGCCATTCCATAGGAGCAGAGTGGGTACAAGTTGACTTAGTCATAGATCTTAGGGATGAAAAAGAGCAAAAGAAAAAGCCTTCTTTCAGAGTCCCATGATTCTCGGTTACCTCATTTGTTTCAGCTCAAATGTGGGTTCAGGCAATTCCCATTCATTTTCCTCTCTTGGAACAATGAACTCAGAAACAACATTTAGCGCAGACACTGAGAGAACATCTCCTCCCACGTGCAGTCTGTGCCTGTGCTCAGTTCTGCACAAAGACACTGTGACTGCCTGGGCTTGTGCTGGAATCCTCACGCGGCTCTGGGCCTGCGCGCTGGGGCTTCCTGGAGAGAGGCCCTCGCAGCACTGGGATGAGGCCAGACGGTGCTCAGCGTGATGCATCCCGAGGAGCAAACGAAAGAAAACGCTAAGAGGCGGGTACTGGATCAGTCTGGGACTCAGGGGGCGGGGGATTGCGTTGTCTGTCTCATTGGTTTTCTTGAATATGCTTCAGAAAGATGGTTTCTCCCCACATTGGCTTTGCTTTATTTCATGGGGGAAAAAAAGTGGCTCCTTATGTCATTATGTGAGTAACACGCCTAGGCTATGCCGTGTCTTTTACACAGAGTGTACGTTCCCTGGTGCTAGGGCTCATATCAGAGAACGAAGCCGTGCACGTGGCCCGTGGGAAAATAAAGACAGTGGCGTTGAGGAATGCTGTCCTCCACCAATGCCCTCTCAAGGACAGCTGCAAATGGACCTGAGCAAGCTGGGCTGGACCTGGCACAGACAGTCCTGGTTAAAGGAGACCTGCTATGGTTCAGACCAAATAGGGCGCAGAAGATCAGACTGAAAGACGTTATAAGACACAAGGGGATTTGGACACGTGGATTCACTCACACTGGACGCAGGCAGGCTGGGAAACACCCTTCCCACTACTGACTTCTTGTAATAGCGCAACTGATAATAAGAAATACATATTTGGGTCTTCATCCAGAATCCCTGGCACAAAGCTCCTAAAACCCTTAGAATTTATTAAGTGATACAAATCATAAAAGCACCTGTAGTTGCATAGATCAAGCCCCTTTCAACCACAACGAGGAGAGAGGTTCAGGAGGTTACTTTGGGGAAGAGGATGGGAGCTGGTTGCCAGAGGAAACTACCACGTGATCAGGGGGTGGGAACTTTCCGCTTTCTGCCACCCCCTCCCTTGACCTTCTGGGAGAGGAGAAGGACCAGAGATCGCGTTTAACCACCAATGGCCAGTGAGTTAAACAATCTTGCCTATGAGATAAAGCCTGTATGAAAATCCTAACTGAGGGGCTCCGGCGAGCTCCCAGGCTGGTGTCAGCACGGAGACGGGAGAGAGGAGCACCCACGAGGGCGCAGATCTTAACGCTCCAACCTCCACGCTGGGCTCTGCCCTGCGTTTCCACCTGGCTGTGCCCGACCCACATCCTCTGAAATAAACCAGTAATCCCGTAAGTAAAACTGTCCTCTCGAGTTCCGTGAGCCATTCTAGCCAACAGTGACACCTTAGGAGGGGTTTGGGGGAAACCTCCGACTTCAGTCAGGGTGACGCCCTTGTCTTGTGACGGGGTGTCTGAAATGGCACCCAGTCTTTGGGGACTGAACCCTCCACCTGTGGGGTCGGTGCTAACTCCGGGCAGAGCTGAGTTTAACTGGTGTCAGAAAATTAGAAAATGGCTTGGCGTGGAAAAAAAAAAAAAAGATCCCGTATGCATCTGGTGACCAGACCGGAAGTACTGCCTACGTAGGAAGAAGAGAAGAGTTCTTTTATAAATTTATTTTTACACCTTTCAATGGGCAGCCTTCGGCAGGGAGGCGTTGAATAGTATCTTGAGACTGACAGGCAGACAAGAGGAAATTCTGTCTGGCCTGTGTTTTGGGAGAATCTCTGAACCTCCAAGCAGAATCCTCTTTATCTTGTGGCTGTCTGTGAAAGTAGGTTCTTTTCCCCGCTCCCACAGATGTTGGGATCAGCCTTTTCCTAAGAGAAGGGGAATGGAGAAATTTCTTGATCAATATTTCATTTCTATAAATTCCATCTTCTTTCCTCCTCCGGGAAAGCACGTGGGCACTGTCGGAGAGCACGTGGGCACTGTCGGAGAGCACGTGGGCACTGTTGGGGAGCACGTGTGCACTGCTCCCTCCTTTAGTGACGTCACTGACTCGGAGGAGCTGCGTTCCCCGCGCATGCGTCCCAGTCACCCATGGCTGGCTCTCCGCTCTCAGCTGCCAGACCGGCCCGTGCCATCGTGGACCTCCCCCCACCACGGCCAAAGGCCCCATCTCCCTGCCCAGGCCCTGGCTCTGAGGCTGGGCTCCCACTTGGCTTATATGTCCCACTCCTCCCACTTAGAAATGGACTTTCCGGGGTCAGACCCGCATCTTCCTTCACGTCACTGCAGTTTTGGGCCTGGACTCTCCGCTCCCTTCTGTTGCGTCCCTCGGCCTTACCAGGAAGCGAACACTTGATACTGATCTAATACATTTCCAGCGATGGTTGCAAGGACTAAATGCAATGCTTTTACTTCCTGGTTTCTAGGTTCTTCTTTCTGGGAATAGAAAAAAAAATGTAGCGGGCGTATGCTGGAAACAGAAACCTACCTGATGGAAGTGGGGAGGTTCAGCATCTCATCTACTCTGGCTGCTCCCCAATAGTTTAAAGACATACGTGCCCTTTAGGGAAGTGAAGACCAAGGGCCACGGGGTGAGCTTTTCTTTCCTTGGCCATTCTGCTTCGATTGACCTGAGTGACACCTGAAACCAGTGATTTGAACTAGCACTCCAAATAATTTTTACTAGCAAGACAAGGTGTGTTCAGTGAGCACCGGCTCTAAGATCTGACCTCAAAGCTCCCCCTACCCACGCAACGCCACACGCAAACCGGAGAGCTTCAAGTCCTGTCTTCTGGACGGGGCTCCACCCGGTTAGGTATAGAGCCACAGTAAGAAGACCCGAGATTGCGTGAGGGAACAGTTACACTGAAAATGGGCAAGGGAGGTCTTACATCACACCTACAGTTTTGTATTTAAATTGTTTTCTGGGTTTTATTTCTGGTTTCCTGGTATGTTTTATTTAAAAAAATTGTGATTGGTTAATAGTTTACATACCGCCTTTCTTATGCACGAGAGTTTTGTTTTGAAAGACTAGAAATCAATCAGTTCACATCCTACGTGTTCTCTCTCCGTTGTTTGTTAGGAGTCCGTGTCCGAGAAAGGCCGGAGCAGCATTTCGCGTGGCCTTGAGTTGAGCTGCATGACGCCTCCGGACAAGACCGTGAGCTCTGAAGCCGAGAGCCCGCTTCCCACTGATCTGCTGTCAGACCTGCAGGCGGGATCGCTTCATCGCTGCGCCTTTGTTTCTTACACCTGAAATGCCAGCTGGGGATGTGGTGAGCCTTACTTCAAACGGCGGTTGTGAGGATCTAAAGAAGTTTTTAAAAAGTCTGGGATTTTGCAACAGAATTGAATGACAAGATAACTTGGACATGTTTCCTTTGAATATATGTACCCTGATTTATTGATGTCACCCCATTAAAATAAAAATTTATTTATAAAAAAAAAAAGAAAATATGAAAATATGAAAAATAAAGAGAATAAAATTCCAAAAAAAAAAAAAGTCTGGGATTTCGGAAAGCATCTAAACACTGCTCTTACAGTTTCCCACTCTTCTGCTCTCGGCAGGTACCCTACACGTCGTACCTTGGGAGACATCCAAACCCAACTGGGAAGGGCTGTTTTTATAAACCCCGAGCTAGAGTGGGCCGCAGTAATCATCACAAGACTGGCATTTCCCTAGAAATGGGACACAAGACATTGTCACTGAGCTTTGTTCTGTTGCAAGGTCCGGCAGCATCATGGTGACCAGGGGAGGAAGATGCCAGGTGGGGACCGATGAGTGGCTCCCTCCACTGCCCTCAGCCACGCCCTGGACTCAGGTCGCCCCTCAGCTCCCAGGACCGCCTGGCGGCCGTGGGCTGGAGTTCCACGGCTCATCCTTGCTGAGAGACAGGTGCCTTTCAGCCACGTTCTCTTTGAGATGGCACTGCCTGCAGATGTCATACTTGTCTTTTAACAGCCATGAGACCACACCAAGACTCGCGGCCCTCAGTGGTTTGCGAGGCCGGCAATATTCCCGGCCACTGTGTTTTGAGTTGAGTTTCCAGAAGGCAGCAGTTTGTCAGGAACAGGTATTTTACTTAAAGCTGACATTTTTGGGGGGAAAAAATAGTGTTTCCCTGCATTCCCCAGATACCCACAAACTTCTGGATTCACAGTCTGCTGAAAAGGTCTTCTTTCCTTTCCCTCTGGGGGTCCCTGCCACAGCTACAGGGGGCTGGCTGGTCCCAGGAAGGACCGGAGTAGCCCAGTGACCAGGCAGGTGCACAAAGACTCTTATAGTAGAAGTATTAGTATCACTGAGTTTTAAATTTCTGGAAAACCGAGCACAGTGCTTGAAACAGCCGCCAGCAGTTGACGGTTTGGCCAGAACAGAACAGACTCGCGCCCGTTCTTGGTGTTTCTTGCTGAGGGATCCGCGGTGGGCTTCTCACGGGGCTGTGGGCACGCGGCCCTCGGCGGCTGCAGCACCGACCTGCACCCCCAGAGCCGCCCCAGGGATGGCCCAGACCGGGGCTCTGCAACTGGCCCTCGACTCTTGTTGTCTCCTGGATGCACTGCCCCTGTGGACATTTCTGTCTCCCTCTCAAATCTCTCCCCAAGTCCTCCCTGGCCAGAGGGAACGGCTATATTTCCACGGAGCCAGCCTCCAACCATTTCCCTGAAGTTTGCTTTGCTTGGTGGTCCAGCCAGTACTTATTATTAAAAAAAGAAACAAAAACCATTTTTTTTCCTACAAAATCTAGAGCCATGAGGCCCCCCTCACAACAGCGCTTTCTTCCTATTGGCATGGGAGAGAAAATGAGAAACACAGAAATTTAATATCTTTGCATTATGCAGATCTGATTTAATCAGAGGTGAGGGGGAAGTGCAGTAAAAACTAGTTTCATTAAGTTTGTGACTTTCAGGCTGTATGTCAATTATTGCGTTACCATGGCCACCAGCAGCAACAGCCCCCGCACCGTGGTCTCCCCACGGAGAGAATCGCAGGGAACGGATAAAAGGCAAGGCGGCATTTCTCCTTTTGCACATTTTCCCCGTGCTGGAGGTTTCTGGAGGCAGTGAATCAGGAGTCTTGCAAGAGTCTTGCTAATTCCTTTTTTTGGAAGAAAGCCAGCCAAGAATGTGAGGGAAAGAAGAGGCCCTGTCTGTCTTCTGGTTTTCGCGATTGTTCCGAAAGGCCTTGCACAGGCTCCACCGGGGCGTGAAGGCAGAAGCATCAAATCACCAAGGCGGAGTGTTAGGACGCCGCTGACGGCGGGTTTGGCTGACGGCTCCGGATGCAGGTGTCCACACACTGCCTGACTCGTGGACACTTGGGGGGGGGAACTGGGCAGCTCTCCATAGGACAGGGGGAGACAGTGGCTGCTCTGATAGACATGGCACTAAGCAGGTGTAACTGTGCTCGCCATCTGGTCGGTACCCATTCCCATTCTTTCCTACAGGCTGTGCTTTTACTGACAGAATTCCCAGCTACACCGCTCACTCCCGAGGGCCCCTTGAAGCTAGAGGTGACCACGTGACACATCTCTGCCAGATGACCATTAAGTGGAGGCTGCCGAACAGATGCTCAGTGACAATGGATAATGTCGAAAAGAACAATCTCTCTTAAGGTGGAAATTTATACGTGACTTTAAGGAGTTTTCTACCTACTGAAATGAATGTATCTAGTTTAAAGAGATATGCAGCAACCAGTTCCCTCTCTCCCTCTTTCTTTCTCTCTCTCCTGGTCTTTAAAATCCACTCAGCTGAACAGAACTAGATTCTGAGGTCAATAAATATTTGACTAAGCACAGTGTGTCACTGCTGCCTGGAGAATTCTTCCGCCTTATCTGTTGGTTAGGTTTTACTCTCAAATTTAGTTCAGTGGCATTGCAACGGAGGGAGAATATTCTGTTGTCTAATTCAGCCTAATATTCAACTCCAACTCAGGTGTCTGCTGCCAGTCCGCTCCCGCTGGAGACTCATGAGACACTGGCCTCTTCCCCTAATTCACAGAAGTAGCCTCCATTCATGCTTGCCCATTCATCTCACATAGAGTTCGCGTTCAATGTTGATTTCACCTGTGTGACTCTGGGCCAATCGTTGAATCTGATGGGGAGATGATAGAGAACGTAGTATAATGTCTGGGACAGAGCAGGTACTCAGTCAGCTGCAGTTTTTTTTATTTTATTTTATGGTTGTATACACTTTTTTGACTAAATATCTTGAACACTTCAGGAAGAATTTTTGTAAGGGAGGCAATACCGTATGGTGGTCAAAAATACTACTTTGCAGAGAGGAGACCCAGGCTTACCCCCAGATTCTACCAGCCTCCGAGATGTCCCCCCCCACCCCAGTGATAGTCACAGTAGTCTCCTCCGTGTTTACGGGTTCCTTCCTTCCATGGAATTGTAGTAAGTTTGTGTGTCCAACAGAACACAGTGTATCAGTGAGTGATTTCTGGAACTAGCATATAAAGGCATTGAATTTCCTACCTCGTCTGTCTCTTGGATTGCTCACTCTGGAGAAAGCCAGCTGCCACATTGCCAAAATATCAAGGCATCCCTTACAGACACCCACATCGGTGAAAAACCGAGGCCTCCTTCTGCAAACCAGCACCAGCATGCCATCCACAGGAAGGGGTCCTCTTAGAAACGGACCCGTTAGGCCCAGCTAAGCCTTCACATTACTGCAGCCCCAGCTGAGATCTTGATTGTAACCTCATGAAAGGTCCTGGGCCAGAAGTACCACTGATCTACTTGTGAATTCCTGACCTAGGTATCGTGGGAGATGATAAACGCCTCTGATTATCTGAAGCGTCTAAACTGTGAAACAATGTGTTATGGAGCAAGAGGTAGCTAACCTAATGCTTATGTTAGTAGTATGGGGTAGTGGTTTATAAGCCTTAATCTTCTGATTTGCAAAGTGAGAAGAATACTAACACTTCCCCCCAAGTGTTAATAGGATGCAATGAGCTCATACGCGCATAGCAATTCTAAAGGCACCTCACCCATAGGAGTGATCAGGAAGTAGTAGCACTGTTATTGATGATAAAAAGAACTTCCTGATTCCTATTGTGCATCCAACCCTGGCCTTTTGAAGGACATTATAAAGTTGACCTCTTGTTTAAAGTGACTTCTGTCTACACCAGTAGGAACATTCGCCACAAAAGACAAATCATTGGATGATTCAGGAATTGTCTGGACTCCAAGGATCTTCTGAACTAAGGAACTCTGTGGTCAGATGTAATTTAGGCAAAACGCCCAACTGTTCTTTGCCTTAAGAATGCAGCTGTTTAGCTAACAGCTGCTGTAGAAGCCCCGTGGAGGTGAGTCTATAAGATAAAGTCTTGTGGCAGCCCAGTTCAGGAATTAAATTTCCTTTAGATTTCCAAAACTGTAGAGAGCAGAAATACTACATCATTTCCACTCACTTTTTAATAAAAAGAAGGACATGTGTTGTTGTTGTTGTTGTTGAATGATGGGAATATCTAAAACTAAAGCACAGCTTTTCATCTAGGGCAATCCTGAAACACGACATTTAGCTAGCCTCCTTCGGAATTCCTCTGTACAGGGCGGTCTGTAATTTAGTTCATTAACAGGAAGTGTTAGAAGGACCCCCTTCATCAACATAATCTTTGCAGATACTCAGCTGGCTCCCAGGTCCACTGTCTGGAGCTGTCCTTCAGAAGCTAATTATTTCATTAGCTTCTACCCTTAGGATTTTTGTTTTTGTTTTCATTTTGAGAGGGAGGAGAAGCATCAACTTGTAGTTGCATCACTTTAGTTGCTCATTGATTACTTCTCATACATGCTGTAACCAGGGGACTTAAGCCAAGCCAGTGATCCCTTCCTTAAGCTGACGACCTTGGGCTTTAAGCCAGTGACCTTGGGCTCAAGCCAGTGACCATAGGGTCATGTGAATGATCCCGCGCTCAAGCCAGCAACCCAGCACTTATGCTGGATAAGCCCACACCCAAGCCAACAATCTCAAGGTGTCAAACCTGGGACCTCAACATCCCAGATCAATGCTCTACCCACTGCACCACTACCAGTCAGGCTACCCTCAGAATTTTCTTAAAGAATTTAAGAGCTCTTAGGATGTCTTGTCTGTTGAAGCTCCCACTGCTTTTCTTCGGTGTAGATAAATGCTACAGAATGGAAAAAAAATGAATTCTCCACTGTCATCTCTATTGCACACCGAGCACCTAAGGACCCCCAGTATGATCTTAGCCCATTAAAACACACAGTCTAAATAGGCTTTGTTTTATGAACATGTGATAATGACAACGCCCGTTTGTAAGAAGCTTCTCCACACCTGAAGATCAGAAGCCTTTGCTCACCCTGGGTGATCCCCTGAGGATGCTCTTTGCAGACCTGGAGCCTGGTCTTTTTCTTTTTCCAAGAAGCCTATTGTGGCCTGGGCTTGACTCTCCGTCACCATCTGCTCTCCATAGCACCTCTACTGCCCTTCACAACACCTGGGATACTGGCCGTGCTTGTGGGTACCAGACGAGGAGCACCAACCATGGTGTCGAGAGAGCTGTGTCCCTGCCTTGCGGTTATGTCGGAAATGTCATTGACCTCTGGATTTCTGTTGGTGTTTAACCTAGAAATAAAGGCAAACTCTTACGCGGTGCGACTTCCCAGCTTCTGGGATGAATCAGAGGAAGGAGAAGGCATTCAGGTTTGAGTATCGCCATGCGCCAGGCTTTTTATAGATACGATTCCATTTCATCTACATGCAACCCGCACGGCAAGTGTTTAGTCCAGGGGTTGGGAACCTATGGCTTGTGAGCCAGATGTGGCTCTTTTTTTTGTATTTTTCTGAAGTTGGAAACAAGGAGGCAGTCAAACAGACTCCCACATGCGCCCGACCGGCATGCCCACCAGGGGGTGATGCTCTGCCCATCTGGGGTGTCGCTCTGTTGCAACCAGAGCCATTCTAGCACCTGAGGCAGAGGCCACAGAGCCATCCTCAGCGCCTGGGCCAACTTTGCTCCAATGGAGCCTCAGCTGCAGGAGGGGAAGAGAGAGACAGAGAGGAAGGAGAGGGGGAGGGGTGGAGAAGCAGATGGGCGCTTCTCCTGTGTGCCCTGGCCAGGAATCGAACCCGGAACTCCTGCACACCAGGCCGACGCTCTACCACTGAGCCAACCGGCCAGGGCCCAGATGTGGCTCTTTTGATGGCTGCATCTGGCTTGCAGACAAATCTTAAATAAAAAAATAGTAATGTTAAAAATATAAAACATTCTCATGTATTACAATCCAGTCATCTCCTACCGCTCATGTTCATGGTTGCGGGTGGTTGGAGCCAAACACAGCTGTCCTCCGGGATAACACCAAATTCTTATTGGATAATGCTAAACGTACACAGGTCGTTGTATGGCTCTCACGGAATTACATTTTAATATATGTGACATTCATGGCTCTCTCAGCCAAAAAGGTTCCCGACCCTTGGTTTAGTCCCCGCTTTGTAGATAAGAAAGGAAACCTCGGAGTCCAGTCACAGTCACGTGACTTGTTCCTCCCTCTCCTGACCACGCATTCTCAGTCTCCCCTCCGGCCAGGACAGGAACGCTTGACCCTGTCCAGGTGCGTCACTGGGACTTTTCACAGGCTGGTGTGGTGACTGTCCACTTCTCCCATCTCACGGCACACAGAAACGAATGACTAACATTCTGCGCCACACCAAAAATATATTTTTTGCCGATCTGAGCAAGAATAGGTATAATTTTGATTCATTCACACTGGATGGCTACTGTGTTGGCTCTTATTATTCTTTTTTATTTGATCGTCCAAAGAAAAAGAGGTCAGTGTACCTGATTCAAGAGTCAGGTATCGCACGTTTAAAAAATTCTTGCAGAGCATTGTTCACAGTGGCCAAGACATAGAAACAACCAAAAAGCCCTTCAATAGATGACTGGATAAAGAAGATGTGGTACATATATACTATGGAATACTACTCAGCCATAAGAAATGATGACATCGGATCATTTACAACAACATGGATGGATCTTGATAACATGATACTGAGTGAAATAAGTAAATCAGAAAAAACTAAGAACTATATGATTCCATACATAGGTGGGACATAAAAATGAGACTCAGGGACATGGACAAGAGTGTGGTGGTTACCGGGGTGAGAAAAGAGAGGGAGGGCTGGGGGGAGAGGAGGGGAGGGGCACAAAGAAAACCAGATAGAAGGTGACAGAAGACAATTTGACTTTTGACTTTGGGTGATGGGTATGCAACATAATCAAATGTCAAAATAACCTGGAGATGTTTTCTCTGAACCTATGTACCCTGATTGGTCAATGTCACCCCATTAAAATTAATAAAAAAAATTCTTGCAGCAATTCGCTGGGCTGGTTCTTCAGTGTCCCATCAAACTGTCATTACACAATCCACTGTGCCACTTGGCCAGGGCTATACAGCCTTTTATAATACTCTGTTTAAATATATGTATCCCTCAGCTGAGTGGGAATTCATTCAGGACAGAAACTCTCATCTATCTTTGCATCACCAGGCTTGGCTTACTGCCTAATGTATAGTAAGTGTTCAGTAAACATTTTATGTAGCATTTGTTAGGCTACGTGGGTATTTTAACCTGAAAGATAAAAGAAAAAAATTTAAATAGCTTTTAGTTCCACCCCCAGACCACATTGGAAACTTTAAAATAGAAATAAATGTATTATTACCTGTACATTGTTAAAAAAAAAATCCGTATTGTACCGAAAATGAGTTTCTTTTTCTCTATCTACCCACAGTTCCTTTTTATTAAAATGTCAAACTAAAAATCAAAGTTTCCTTTCTTTGGTATCTTTAGAAAAAATGCATGTCCATACACACACGTCTAAACAAGCAGTCACACATATGT
This sequence comes from Saccopteryx leptura, assembly GCF_036850995.1. Lineage (NCBI taxonomy): Eukaryota > Metazoa > Chordata > Mammalia > Chiroptera > Emballonuridae > Saccopteryx > Saccopteryx leptura. Next base: position 360,917,015 of record NC_089504.1, on the reverse strand, counting down.
GTATGTGTAACATGTCGTCAAATGTGTTGCAGGGTGTGAACACCCCAGAATATGCCTGCACAAACCTAGATGGCACAGTCTACTATACCTGGGCTGTGTGGCAGACCTTCTTGTTCCAAGGTTACAACCCCTACCGCACACTACTGGGCAGAACAAGATAATAAATCAAGCGCAAGAGGAAATCATGCAATCAAGAGACACCGTACACACAGGCGTGCGAGGCTGCTGCAGGTGTAACACAGTATACCGTTTTCACAGCTTTTATAAGTAGAAAGAATATACTCTAACATAATGATAAAAAGCATAGTGTAAATATAGTAAGAACATAAACAAATAACATAGTTTTTTATTATCAAGCATTATGTATGCACTCTCCATAGTTGCATGTTGTGTATTTTTACACAACCGGTAGCATAGCAGCTGCTTTTTTTTACACCAAGATCACCACAAACACGTGAGTGTTGCATGAGGTAAGATGTTACAATAGTTATGATGTCACCAGGCATTTTATTATCATCTGTGGGACTATTCCCTTATGTGAGATTCTTCGCTGATGACAAAGTTATGCAGCACATGACGGTATACGTTTTTGTGAATGTGTGTGTGTGTATTCTTAATATGTATGGTCTAGAAAGAGTTATAGGTACACATATATTATGCACCCTTAAGTACATTGACCTGTACTTTGGTTTTTAACCTAATAGTGTAATTTGGAATTGTCCTATGAGAGGAGAGAACACAGCATATTTTTAACCTATGCACGGAACAGTATTTGATGGCATGAGTATGTTAAATTTCTATAACTAGCCCCCATGACTATTAAATAATCACACTGTTTGTAGTTTCCCGCACCAGCTACGTCTATGATAACTACCCTCCAAGTATCTTGATGTTCTTTCGTGTCTTTATTTATGTTTTGATGTGACAATGTCGACAACATTTTTTCTTACACTCTGCAAAAAATATTGAGAATCATTCATCTAAAAGCTTATTCTAAAAGTTGAAAAAACTCTCTCTCTCTCCCCCCCTCTAAAAAAATGAATAAATAAAATCTTAAAAAAAATAAAAAAAAAGAAATCCGGATGTCAGTTCCCGCGAGATGAGATAGGACGCCCTTGATTGAGGTTTGCGGCCTGGCTGCCCATGAGTTCTGGAAGACGAGGTCAGTCATCGGAACTCTGTGCGACGGCCTCCCCATGAGTTCTCCTGGAGCCTGTGCCCACAGACCCGTGTGCGGTGCAGATTCCGGAGGTAAACCACTGCTCCTATGGAAGGAAAGAGCTACACTGAGTTGAGGTAACATTTTTTTTAAATTTTGTTTAGGAAAATTAAATTTCAGAGGGTGACATTGATCAGTAAGAGTACATAGCTTTCAGGTGAACATCTCCATAGCATTTGAACTGTTGATTATGTTGTGTACCTATCACCCAAAGTCAAATCATCTTCCGTCACCTTATATATGTCCCTCTTTACTCCCTTACCCCCATCCCCTCTTTCATACCCCCCTCCCCTGGTAACCACTTCACTTTTATCTATGTCCATGAGTCTCAGTTTTATATCCCACCTATGTGTGAAACCATACAGTTCTTAGCTTTTTCTGATTTACTTATTTCACTCAGTATAATGGTCTCAGGGTCCGTCCATGTTGTCGTAAATGTCACTACGTCATTGTTTCTTATGGCCGAGTAGCATTCCATTGTACATACATGACATAAAACGCCAACTCTCCTTTGCGTTGACTTTCTAGTGTATGTGCTGCCCAAGCAAGCATGAGTATTCTCTTTCTAATTTATAATTTTTCCTCTCCAAGTAAATGTTTTCCTCTCTAAAACCCTACAGCTCACATAAGTTCACCCAGGGAACTACTTTCTGGGGCCCGATTCTCACCACAAATATCATTTCGACAGAGTTTTTGGAAAGCGAGGGAGCCATTTACTCCAATTAAAATCTGGTCCGTTAGAGTTAGCATCGTCTATCACGTCATTTTATTCCCTACACGATATTATTCGAATTTAACGAAAGCTTGCTTTTGGCTTTTAAAAATGTTCTTTTACCCCTCTGTGTTTCTGGGTCTGCGTATATACCACCCCCTGAAATCCATCAGAAAGGAGTCCACTAGGCTGCAGCCTGAGGAGCTGGCTCGCCCACCTGAGGGTAGTGGACAAAGGTATAAAGTGGGACCCAGGCCACAGAAAGGGTAAGAAGAGAGACCCACGTAGCCCACCCACATTCTCCCAGCCTTGCTGTGTGATTTTGTAGAAGGTAAACGACCTCTCTGAGCACGGATAATTTTGATCTATAAAATGCAGACCTTTCCTTGGAAATGCCTTCCCATCCTCAGCTTTTAGGTTTCCGGCGTCTAAATGTAAAGAGAGGTGTAGTAGGCCATGCCAGCACGTCCTCGGTGTCCTGCCGTTTGCCCCAAAGCGGGGCTGGACGAAGGAGTGCGGAGAAGCCTACCCCCCATCCGCTTCTTCAGGACTGAAGAAGGATTGCGGGAGGGAGCAAGCAACTCTGCCCTGAGCAGCCCCTCCTCTCCACCGAGCCACCTGAGTCAGCGCCTGTCACCGCCAACACACCCCAGTGTCCCCCCCCCCCACGTTCCTGGGGGCTGTAAGAAAGACAGGCCCACATCCCGTCCCCTTTCTGCTGACTCGGGGACTCCAGGGCGAGCTGCAGCCATTGCTTTTACTGCTCATGCCACTTCCTATCGAAACAATTTGGGGCTAATCAGCCCCCATAATAGTAAGCGATGGTTTGGCTGAATAATTGTCCCTAAATACCACTCAAGGCTTTGTTGCTTCTTGGGCATCTTGCTAATTTTCTAAAATGGAAATAACACCCAGAGGCCCACGGAATGCTAGTAAATTGGGTTTTCTCGTGCTTCTGAAGCCTGAAGCCAGGCGCGATCGGGGGATGCCAAGACTCTGTCATCCAGTCAACAGCGGCTGCCTCACGGTCGCGACTCCGAAGCATGGCCTTTGCAAACTGTGCCAGAGCACAGGCAGATCGAGGCATCCATCTGACGCCAGCAGTGGCCGAGAAGAAGAGCGCGATGGGTGAGGGCCATTTGGGGGCTGTCCAGGAGGGCTTCTGGGGTGACCGGAGGGGCGGTGTTTGCAGGGAGAGGCAGACTGGAATGACAAGGTCTGTCTGCACACCTCAGCACGGTCAGGATGCAGGAGTCCCACCGAGAGCAGCAAAGGTTGGCGGAAGAAACGGAGTCAGCACTGAGGGCAGGGTGGGCGTGGGGAGTGTAGAAGACCCTTACCAGGCCCCTGTCTTGCAGAACTGTCTGTCCAGACTTCGTTTTCACCGGATCAAGGCAGCGCGAATGACCTCGTCCTCTGTCGCCTGGCACGGCTCCACTCCAGCTGCTCGGTGTCTCTGTGTGGCCAGGGAAGGGTACCCCCTCCTCCTCACCTTCGGGACGCTTCAGCTGGGCAAAGGCCGGGCTCAGACCCCCTGGAACCTGGTCATGCTGGAATGACAGGAGCGTGAGGCAGGATCTGGGGGCAGCAGAGGGTCGCGGAACTGGCACACGCTTCTGCGTGCACAGAACCACTCAGCAGAAGCCAGAGGAGAGGAGGCTAGGGTGGCTTTTTCTCAGGAAGAACAGCAAAGACCTGGAGACGGCGGCAGCAGGCGGGTGTGTTATTCATCCTATAGGTTTCTACAGTTTAAAACGGTGAAGCAGGCCCTGGCTGGTTGGCTCAGCGGTAGAGCATCGGCCTGGCGTGCGGGGGGACCCGGGTTCGATTCCCGGCCAGGGCACACAGGAGAAGTGCCCATTTGCTTCTCCACCCCTCCCCTCCTTCCTCTCTGTCTCTCTCTTCCCCTCCCACAGCCAAGGCTCCGCTGGAGCAAAGTTTGCCCGGGCACTGGGGATGGCTCCATGGCCTCTGCTTCAGGCGCTAGAGTGGCTCTGGTCGCGACAGAGCAAAGCCCTGGAGGGGCAGAGCATCGCCCCCTGGTGGGCGTGCCGGGTGGATCCCGGTCGGGCGCATGCGGGAGTCTGTCTGACTGCCTCCCCGTTTCCAGCTTCAGAAAAATACAAAAAACAAACAAACAAACAAACAAAAACAGTGAAACAGTATGTGCACAGTGAAAATAATGTTTACATATCATAAGGAGTGCGTGAGCTGGGCTCAGGTCCGTGACCGAGACAGTCTGCCCACGTGGATAAGTGGAAGTATCCACGGGGCACGGGCCCTTTATCTTTCTGAAAAATCTCTACCCCACCCATCTACCAGACCACTATTCTTCCATTAACAAGTTCTTATTGAACATTTATTCTTCGCCAGTCAAATTCTAGGCCTCCAGATTATAAATGATTCTTATAAGAAAGACTTCGATAGCCTGGCCTGTCGCATACGTACAAAGAGCTATGTACGCATGCTCAGCGCGGCCCGTGGTGGGGAACGGTCCGCCTCCCGGGACGCCTGAACTTTGGGGTCCGTTCACGTGCCTCGCTGTTCCTCGGTTCGTGACCACCAGAGATAACGTCATCTTGCTGTCGCTCTCCAGTGATCCAGCCACCTGCTTCCTATGAGTGGCTCCTTTCCCACCAGCACGCAGCTGCACCTGCCGCGGGGCGAGTTTCTCTCGGTTTAGGATCATTTCCTTCATCTCGTTGGAGGGGAAACGGGGCTGCCGGCGGCTCCAGGGTTGGTGCACGGGAGGTCTTGGGCAGGCCAGCCGAGCATCAGTACGCACACCTGGGGATGCAAGATGGCAGCCAGAGGGCAGGGTGGATTTCCGAAGCCGGGTCCCGCTTCAAGTCTGTGACACCAAGGACCCCGTGTCCACTTCTGAGGTGCAGGGGGTATGGTCAAAATCCTCGTCGTGCTGTAGAGCCCATCTGCTGAGATTCTCACCTGGAGTTGTTTGTTAGGACAGACTGACAGGTGTAAGGGGGCGCCCTGGTGCTTGAACTATACGAGCGCAGTAGTAATTATAAGGAATATAGAGTGGGGTGTCTCTTACTGCCACAGAAGCTCTACAGGAAGAAAATAACAAACTCAGGTGTGCCAATTATCAACGAAGGACCTGGTGAGAACGTCAGAAATGATGCGTTGTAGCATTTAGAGAAGCCCTCCTTTCCTGCAGGCAGAAGGCAGCCTGTGCTGAGGAACCAGGCCCCAGACTTGATTGTGAGAGCGGCCACGTTACAGGGGCGGGCTGATTGCTCTCCCCAGCACGTCTCCTTCGCTGATTATTGAGAATATAGATTCCTCTGAACTCTGTGGGTCAACAGAAGTGGCTTCTCCCTCTTGTTAGAGGAGATCAGCCCTTTTGCCTGGAGATCAGAAAGAGCACTCCTAACTAAGCAACGTGCCCTGAATGAGTAAGATTGCCATTCTTGAAAGATGCCTCTGCTTCCTCTCATTTTTTCAAGACAGCAATAACGAGGGTCAAATTCCAGCACGACTCAAGCAAAGACGTGCTATTCCTGCTGTGAGAAGAAAGTGATGGCATCCTGAAAGTGCGGCAGGGCACGGCTCATGTGCGCTGGAATGATTTGAGAGCATATAGCTGGGCTCTGGAGGGTGTCGGACCAAAGAAGCTAAAATATCAGGCCTGACAGTGGAGACTTGATTGATGCGGACATGTCTGCCAACAACGATAGACTCAACATCCTGGTGAAGGGACTAGGAGCTGGGGCAAATAGACAGTTGGAATGATTTCCTCTTGAAGCATGCAAACACTTCTTGATGGTGTTTTACAGAAAATGAGGCAGAGATATTGAAAGTGCCTCGGCAGAACTAAGAGGAAGATGTCCATCGGCTCAGAGGTCCACACTTTACAATGACTTTTAAGGAAGATGAGACAACTCACCAGCTGAGAGTTTTATTCCCTGGGAGGACCCAGAGGAAAATACCTTCACTGAGGAAATAAAGAATGTGTTAGTGAAGAGGAGCCAGACTAGAATTCCAGGAGAGCGGATGCAAGGCGGTGGCTCGTAATCATTACGGGCAAGGTCGACTTAATGATTGTGATGGACAGCAATGCTAGAATAGCACCAAGGAGGCCCAGAGCTGCAGGGCTCTGTGGCAAAGACGAACAGACCATGGTATTGCCAGCAGCAGCTAGTTGGGAAGCCAACAAGGGTATTGACTCATCTAATCAAATAGACCAAGAACAAATGACCAGTATGCTGAAGTTAGCTGCTCAGTGAAATATAATAATGCCTCGTCTGGTTTTCAGATCTGAGTTCCAAGAGCCAGAATACTGTGATTGAGAGAGATACTAATCCTCTTGCAGAAAATGCTACAAAACCTCAGAAACAATATATACTACTAAATCCCTCAATCCTTCTCCGAAGGGACCTACATGGCGGAAAGAGAAAAATCCACATAGGGTATACTCTACTCTGAGTACTGAAGAAAGGGAATTGTTCAGCTATATCAGGGGCTGTTGAGTCAGGGTCTGAGCTGAAACTACTACCAAGAGAAACCTTACTCTCTGTGTGTGTGTGTATGTGTGTGTGTATGTGTGTGTGTGTGTGTGTGTGTGTGTGTGTGTGTGTGTGTGTGTGTAAAAACGAAGAGTCTTGGCCAAAGACTCCATTTCATAACTACCAACAAGTCTGCCAACCCACACTGTGATAATTTTCATGGTTTCTGAGTGCTTAATTGGGTTGAATATCCTTCGCAGCTGGAAGAAATCTCACGTTTGCTCCTGGCTTGCAGAGTAAAGCCATTAGAGTAGAAGGTTGAGGGGAAGCCCCTGCAATGGTCCCGGTCAAGACAGTAAACCAGACACCAAAAGTCATCCCAGCTGAGATGGCAGAAACCAGCTCTGCACTGACAGACTGAGAGGGTGCAGGAGTGTTGGGTCCGGTACCTCCATTTACTTCACTGGGACCAGCTGAACAGGTAGGTGTGACCTAAAATTAGAGTACTCCCACACTACAACCCAACACAAGGGCGCTGCTACAATAGTGGTAGGGGAAATCCTCTCGGGGCAGAGCTCAGAGCAGCACCCGAGGCCACACTGTCTGTGGAAAGAGGGGTGGCCAGAGAGAAGGATATATACAGATTTTGTGGTGGTGGTAAATGTTTCGGATGATTGTCGGAGATCTGGGTTGGAAGAGACTAGAAAAATCCTAATACAGAAGTCTGGGGAGGTAGGAGCACATGGATAGACTCATAGGCGTGAACACAAAGCACACGGATCCTGTGTCTCCTGTCAATGACGACTAGAAAGCAACTACCACCGACAGGTCACCGGAAAACCAGGTGGGTGGGTTGACTTGTAGATTGCGGCCAGCCTCTGCCCTCAGCCACCCAGTGCCTACAAAATAAGCTCATCAGCCCTGGCCGGCTGGCTCAGTGGTAGAGCATCAGCCTGGCATGTGGAAGTCTTGGGTTCGATTCCCCACCAGGGCACACAGGAGAAGCGCCCATCTGCTTCTCCACCCTACTCCCTCTCCTTTCTCTCTGTCTCTCTCTTCCACTCCCACAGCCAAGGCTCCATTGGAACAAAGTTGGACCAGGCGCTGAGGATGGCTCCATGGCCTCTGCCTCAGGTGCTAGAATGGCTCTGGTTACAACAGAGCAATGCCCCAGATAGGCAGAGCATCGTCCCCTGGTGAGCATGCCGGGTGGATCCCAGTGGGGCACATGCGGGAGTCTGTCTCTCTGCCTCCCCGCTCCGCCCTTCAGAAAAATACGGAAAAAAAAAAGAGCTCATCATCCATAGTGAAAGATACTCATGGACCCTGCCCTTCCCTCTAGCAGGGGACCTGCCTACCTTACATGTACTCTAAGGTTAAGCAATGATGAAACCTCCTCCCTTTACTCAATGGAAAAATCTCTGTATTCTGGGCTCAAACCACGAGCCAGTGTGAGTGCCAGGACACTCTTTGTCTGGCCCCAGGCCTTCCTCTAGCTCCCTAAATCCTGTTTTGGAGCCGGTGGCCACAGCCTGAGCCTAGCCAGCGTTTGCTCTTAGAACTGGGCTCAGAGCTTTGATCTCCCCGAGCAGTGCTTTGGCCCTAAATTCTTGTACGTTTACCAACCTGGCTCCAGATCAGGCACTAATACCTCGTTGACTCGTAGGGCTTTGTTAATATGATATGATCACATCCAAGGCCCATCAATGCCCAGATATCACTGAGGGACCTATATATTAGGGATACAGAGGAGTAACAATTAACGCAATCACACTTAATAGGTGGCTAGCACCTGGTATACCCGCTGTAGGGCTTTTTGGCAAAAACAGTGTGGGAAATGTAGTGTAAGCCTCTTGCTTCCTTCCTATCCGAATTTAACATGATTACATTTTCAAGGCAGGCCCCCAATTACTCACTTGATTTTAGGTGCAGAGATAAAAGGGGTGTTTATCAGTCTGTCTTGCCCTGTCTACTGGCCCCCGGAAGAGTCAGCTCAGGATGCTCAGCTTCTGACACAGAATGATTCTCCCTGGCAGGAACTCTGGCCTAATAGTCTAATTCATCTATCAATTATTTACTAAGCATCTAATATTTATCCGGCACTGTTCTAGGCATTGGGGGTACAAAAGGACACACACACACAAAAAATGTTGCAATCCTCAATGAACTTACATTATTATAGGAGAAACAGGCTACCATCAAGTAAGCTAATAAGACAGAACTAAAATGGAAATTTTATTTTATTTTTTTTTAGCAAGAGAGACAGAGAGAGGGACAGACAGACATGAAGGGAGAGAGTGAGAAGCATCAACACATAGTTGAGGCACCTTAGTTGTTCACTGATTGCTTTCTCATATGGGCCTTAACCCCGGGGGGTTGCAGCTGAGCCAGTAACCCCTTGCTCAAGCCAGCGACCCTGCACCCAAACCATCGACCTTGGGCCTCAAACTGGCAACCTTAAGCTCAAGCTGGTGGCCTCGCAGTTTTGAACCTGGGTCCTCAGTGTCCCAGGCCAACCTGCTATCCACTGGGCTGCCACCTGCTCAGGCTAAAATGGGAAACTGATTTTTTAAAATTCAACATGGCACTGCGCTGCTCAGTGACTGAAGAGGGTGCTGGAGTGGCTTGGATTGTTCAAGGAAGGCTCTCAAAGGAGATGTTCGGCCTACAGCTGATGAATGAGAAGGCATCGTTATGTGAGGAGCCAGAAGAGACACACGAGAAACATCATGTGCACGGCTCCTGATCCAGGGAAGAGGTTGGCACATGCTCAGGATAGCTGGTGGAGCTGGGGACAGAGGGTGAGAAAAACAGAGTCCCAAGAGCGAAGTGGGAGAAGGGGGTGAAGCCAGATCGCGTGGGGCTGACATGGCCATGATGAATATGGACAAGACTTGGGGAGCCATTAGAGGGTAGCAAGCAAGAGAGAGAAAGATGATTTGATTTATTCTTTTTAGGATTATGATTTTTAACCTTTTTTCATCTCATGGCACACCTAAACTAATTACAGAAATTCTTCAGCCCTCCAAAAAAATAGATTATATTTTTGGCTGAGCTGACAAAAAGAAACGGGTATAATTTTGATTCATTCACACGGGACGGCTATTTTTGTGTTGGCTGTTGTCATTTTTTATTTGAAAATCTAAGGGAAAGAGGCCAGTGCCCCTGACTAAATAGTCCTGAATTGTGTGCTTTAAAAGTTCTCATGGCACAGCAGAGGGAAAACTGCTGCGTTGGGAGGATTACTCTCGCGGTCATGTGGATATTAGACTGTCGGGAGGGGAAAGAGGACCCATTAGGGAGCTACAGCCAAAGTCCCATTGGTTCAGACTCTGAGCAATTGAATCAACAGTCCCTCCTACCTTGGAAGTGGAAGGGATGGAAAACTTGTTTGCCAGGAAGGACAGCATGAGAAGACATCCCTCGAGACTTTAGAGCACACCAAAAACCTAGAACTAGTCCACAAGTTCGAGGAAATCGCAGGCTACAAACCCAACATACCGATGCAAACTCAAGAATCAGTCGCATAGCTTATGCTAAGAATGAGTTGTCCAAAAAGGAAGCTGGGGGAGGGGGAGGAATGTCATTGACAAGAGCATCAAAAAAAATAAAATGGCCCTGGCCGGTTGGCTCAGCGGTAGAGCGTCGGCCTGGCGTGCGGGGGACCCGGGTTTGATTCCCGGCCAGGGCACACAGGAGAAGCGCCCATCTGCTTCTCCACCCCCCCCCTCCTTCCTCTCTGTCTCTCTCTTCCCCTCCCGCAGCCGAGGCTCCATTGGAGCAAAGATGGCCCGGGCGCTGGGGATGGCTCCTTGGCCTCTGCCCCAGGCGCTAGAGTGGCTCTGGTCACGGCAGAGTGACGCCCCGGAGGGGCAGAGCATCGCCCCCTGGTGGGCAGAGCGTCGCCCCTGGTGGGCAGAGCATCGCCCCCTGGTGGGCAGAGCGTCGCCCCTGGTGGGCGTGCCGGGTGGATCCCGGTCAGGCGCATGCGGGAATCTGTCTGACTGTCTCTCCCCGTTTCCAGCTTCAGAAAAATACAAAAAAAAAAAAAAAAAAAGAATAAAATAATTAGGGGATAAATTTCACCAAGGAGACAAAAGCTTTGTACACTGAAAAACTGCATAAAAGTGATGCAAGAAATTAAAGAAGACACAGACAAATGGAAAGACGTCCCGTGTTCACGAAGTGAAGGGCTAAATATCATTAAAGTGGCTGGTCTGAGCTGACTAATGTGTCACGACCAGGGTGCATCACGTCGGAGGAGAGAGTAAGATGTTACAGAAACCGACCACCTTCAGTTTCCCTGTGGAACCGTTCACGCTGATTCCCCTACCTGGCCGTCTCTCTTTCCGTCTCTCCTCCTTTCTTAGTCTCTGTGGTGTTTTATGAGTTCACTTACCCTCCACTCTTCCTTGTACATTTTTTTCCCTCCTCTGGACTATAATTTTTATTTACTGAAGGCTTTTATGAGTGACACTTTTTACTTCTCTCAGAGAAAAGGGAGGTACAAGAGTCAGGTGGTGGGAGGAGCAGAGTGGGAAGACATGGGGAGGGCGGGGAAGGACGACCCTGTGCGTGTTCCCATGACAACCGCAGGAATCACGTGAGCCTCTCCCACCTCCTGAAATGTGGAAGAAATCCCAGTGAGTAGGACCGCTGCTGTTGCCTAAAAGTGACGAGTCAAGTTTCAAGACTGGGAATGATAGGAGATATATATATTTTTTATAACAGTGTAGAGTCAATATTATTTTGTATCGGTTTCAGGTGTACAGCATAGTGATTAGACAATCATTCCCAATACAAAGTGTTCTCCCGGTATTTCCCCTCCTGGTCTGACCTCATACATAGTGGTTATGGTGTTATTGACTATATTCTCTATGCTGGGATTTACCTCCCCATGACTACTTTGTAACTACCAATTTTTACTCCGAAATTCCTTGTTTTACGTAGCTTGTTCCCAGCCCTGTGTTTTATGTTCTGGTCCTAATTTATAAAGGTGACTGAGTCGTGACACTGAGAGGTCAGTACCACTGAAAGAAAACTTCAAGGTTCCTCATACTTCCCCTAGAAATGAGACGCGGGCTCGTCAGGCACGGCCGCAGAAGGAACACAGTGCTCGGTCAGGAAGGAGAAGTGGGAACGACTTGAAGGGGGGAGGGGAGGGCAAGTCTAGGCAGCGTGTGAAGCCCTTAAGGTCAGGTTGCTCGGACCGTTCTCTTCTTGCGTGTTCCGCTCTAATGAGCACAAGAAGCGAGTAGTCATACAGGAGAGGAAAATCAGACCCTGCCGATCCTCGCTTCACAGTGAAAGGACCAGAGAGCAGTCCGAGTTACAGAAAGATCGGACTGAGTTTCAAGGGCGCAATTAGCAAATTCTCTCCGGCATGGCTGACAGGGAAGGAAGGACCTCTAACTTTGCGTTTGTGGTGTGGAGTCCAGCGGAAGAGGTGCGGGCATCCAGGCTACATCGCTTTAAAGGAGCACATGTCCGCATGTGCGCGCACACACACGCACACACACCACGTGCACACAGTTACACTGCCGTTTTTACCACCTCAGATCCTACGGTTACCACAGAGGCCCCGGGGGAGCCACCATGCTGGACCAGTTTCCATATGCAGCTAGAGAATACTACAGATTTCCACCAGTCTTTTCTCTTTTTGTTATCTTTTTAGTGACTCATTCTCACCTTCCGCAGAGAGCTCTGATTTGTTCTTTCTTCTGTTCGTTCACTCATTCACTTATTCTTTTCTTTTTAAGATTTTATTTATTCATTTTAGGGGGGAGAGAGAAGGAGGAGGAGCAGGAAGCATCAACTCCCATACGTACTTTGGCCAGGCAAGCCCAGGGTTTCGAACTGGCAACCTCAGCTTTCCAGGTTGACTCTTTATCCACTGCACCACCCCATGCCGGGGTTATTCACTTACTCTTTACATGGCAATTGAGTTCGTTGTCATGTTCCAGGACTCAGGCTGGAACTGGATAGACAAATGGAGGAATGCTCTTCCGTGGTGGGGACACTGGTGGTTGGTTCCCATAGTGTTTTACTGTCTGCTATGCACACGTGGCTCTAGTGGGTAGCTGCCGTGTTACTGGTCATGCAAATGCAATTTCACTTTGAACAACCTTTGAATTGATGACCAAGCTCATTTTCTTTTAATCGTGAAAGTCTTGCACACATGCACACGTACACACACTGTATTTTCTTCATCCCCGAACATGGGCATTCTGCCAAGCACTAGTAAGGACGGTTATGCATAATTAAATAGATTTGATTTATGGTCAGACTTTTTATTCTGTCCGTATTGCCTTCCGTGGTATGGCTCTTCTTTCTTTCCTTTCCTTTCTGCATCGTTTTATGCTTAAAAGCCAGCATGGAAGAAGTACTCATTTTTGTTGTTGTTGTTATTTTTTGGCCAAGCACTGATTCTAACAGTGTTTATGTATAACTTTATCCAATCCTTACAACAACCCTGGAGGGTTTATCGCTCTGCTTAGTGGCTGAGGAAACCGGGACACAGAGGGGACAAACTTGCTTGAGCTCATACAACTGGTAAGGGGGAAGAGCTGAGATTCAAACCCATGCTGCCTGTCCCAAGGGTCCCATGACTCGACTACTGTGCTACACAGAGTCAGAACAGCAAAAGTCAATGCCGCCGATGAACAGAATGAGAGTGGATTTCTCCCAGAAGACGGCGGAACTGAAAGATTTCTCCTTAATAGAGCAGAACACCAGAAGTAGAATAATCCGACATAGAGCATCAGTGTAGTGGGAAGTTCATTTTACTTGTCAAAGAAAAACATTTCCCCAGGCCCATGGGTGCTTACTGTCACTATATACACTGTATAAACCCTCCTATAAAGTTCTCCGGAGTATAGGTCTTTTGTAATTATAAAATCTAGAAATTAGATAAAAACAAAATAGACAGTTAATCTCAAATTCCTAACATAAATGTTACGGGTGAGACAGCACCTTGCTGACACTAAGTCACTATGCCTAGAGTGACTTCGGTAAGGAAGGGAGGACAAATGTAATCCAATGAGCTTTGCTCAGGTTCTCGTCAGGGCTTATTGTATTGGGCTTGACACACAGTGTTAAGAAGCTCAGTTATCTGGTTTCTCAACCTATAACAGATTGGAAGCAGCAAATTTTAAAAAGGGTGGGGGGAGGGCAGTGAGGAAGAGATACTGCCATAGGCAAGAAGAGTGAAAATAATGAGAAATACCAGTTGAGAGCAAGAAAGAACAATATCAATTACGGGCCATTTAACGTCAGCCTGAGTTGCCCCCAAAACAGCTTGGTCCAGTTACGGAACAATACAGCAACTGGACACCCAGTGATGACTCTGAGTCAGAAAGGAAAGCTTAAGTGGTTCCTTGTGCTACGTAAGATGTCCAGAAAATATAACATGCGTTTGTCAAAGATGTTCATTGGGAATGACTAAAGTGAGAAAGGGTTTCCATTCTTAAAGAGAAAGCTCCTCCCCCCCCCCAAAAAAAATAATGGTTCATTCAGAAGAAACAAATTCCTTAGATATTGTAATAGTGAAGAATTGTTAAAATTATAATACCTCATCTGCACGTTTTCTTTCTTATGTTGGAATATAAGGAACTTGGGGTCGGGAAGGAAGGAAACATCTCTAGCCTCTGTGATACCTAAGAGAGACTATGGTTCATCTGGGACTCACATGCTGCCATCCTGGTGACCGCTGTGTATGGTCCCAGGTCCTCATGCTTATGGAGTCCTCATAATGAGTATACAGGGCGGTCTTGTTGTTGGCCCCCGGTCGCGGCTTTCTGATGTGCCGCCTGGCTAGGCTGAACTACATCCCCCAGTCCCCTTCGTGGTGTTTCTGGTTAGGGTGGGCCACCAGAGGTAGTTTCCACGCAAGATTGTGAGGGGGGAGGTGAAGCAGCTGCCAGTTTGTTATTACGCCCCCACACCTTGTCCTCTATCTACAGACTCACCTCGTTGACCCCGGGCACGCCCTGGACCTGTGACTGCTCTACCTTCCCTCGGGTCCTCCTTCAGCTTCCCCACCTCCTGGCTCAGGTATGTGTTTGGCTGTGTTACGAAGGGTGACACCTTCCCCAGAGAGACAAACCCTCCATTGGAGGAGGACGCAGTGAGTGCTGACATGGGTTCGGGCTGGTCCTGGCAGGCCCCCTTCTTGTTCATGGGTTTCAGCTTGTCCTCACTCTTCTCTGCCTGCCCTACATCCATCTGCCCTGCAGATTCTGAGTACCAGCCTCAGACAGGGAGCCCAGAGCCTTGCAGACCCTGCTCAACGAATTCCCGCAATTAAGTAAGGGCCAAATCACCGAGAGATAGATACCTATGGTTCCGCTCTGAGGGAATCCCAACTGACCGATACGCCCACCTCACAGATGAGATACACGAGGCTCTGAGAAGATAAAGAACTTGTCTGAGGCCCCCAAGTAAGTGTGAAGAGGCTGCTGTAGAGCTCCGTCTGACTTCAGCACCATGTTCTTACTTACGAGGCCTTACAGACTTCGTAATAGAAGTTCACCTACAAATTCAAAGAAATGTAATATCTGAAATAGTAGAAACTTCAGTGTCAAGAAGTCATCTCATTCTCCCTTTGTTTTTTGTTTGTTTGTTTTGTTTTGGGTTTTTTTTGAATACCTACTTGTGCCCAAAGAGCCTGGTGCCGGAATGGCCAAACCAGCCACTTGGGAATCTAGTTCATAAAGCATCTCCATGGGCCCTTGCAATCCCGTCTGTGACTAGGAAACCATCAGCCAAATCTAGAAGTGGAAACACTGCCCCTGGCCAAGTAAGCTTGGTTGGTTACTGTCACCCCGAAGTGCAGAGGTTGCCAGTTCGATCCCCAGTCAGGGCACACACAGGATCAGCCTGATGTTCCTGTCTCTTTCTTTCTCCCTTCCTCTCTCATTAAAGTCAACAAATAAAAAATTAAAAGATTAATGCAATAAAAGTGCAAACACGTTTAGAGCATCCTCACAGGCACAACTGTCGAGTAGGGTGCGAAGGCGAAGATAAACACGCATACATTAGTGTCAGGGAGAGCTCGGGGCGGAGATTTTATTTCCCCTTCAATATGCTTCAGTTAGTGAAGTACCTGACAAGTCGCTTCTCCTTAAAGTCGCGGTAGAGAAGATTAATCCAGACAGGCTGTGTCTTCTGGGTAGAGAGAGGCATGCGATTTGCATACACCGATGTTGCTAAACTCTGGAAAACAACTTGACAACTTTACTTTTATTTAGGATTTTTAAATGGAGATGCACCTCACCCGTGTTGTCACGGGAATTTGAAGGTCGGGGTAAATGCTCTGATCTGGGTGTATCGTGAATAGGGGTGGACCTGGAGAACATGGTCTAAGTGAGACAAGCCCGTCTGAGAAAGACAAATCTCCTATGATTTTACTCATGGGTGGGATCTCATGAACAAAATAAACTAACAAACAAAGTAGAAATAGACTCACAGACAGAGAACAGTCTGTCAGCTGTCAGAAAGGGGGGGTCATGGTGCTCAGTGAAAAAGCTAAAAAAGGTGAAGAAATTAAGCAAAAAAAAAAAAAAGAACAAAACAAAAATACCCTCATAGACAGAGACAGCAGTATGGTGTTTACTAACGGGAAGGGGGTGGGGGAGGGAGAGGAGGGGAGGGGGGGATAGACGGTGATGGAAGGGCACATAACGTGGGGTGTGAGCACGCCCCGCAGGGGTCTTCAAACTTTTTATAAAAACCGGCCACGCGTGCGGAGGACCCGGGCTCGATTCCCGGCCAGGGCACACAGGAGAAGCGCCCATTTGCTTCTCCACCCCTCCGCCGCACTTTCCTCTCTGTCTCTCTCTTCCCCTCCCGCAGCCAAGGCTCCATTGGAGCAAAGATGGCCCGGGCGCTGGGGATGGCTCTGTGGCCTCTGCCTCAGGCGCTAGAGTGGCTCTGGTCACAACATGGCGACGCCCAGGAAGGGCAGAGCATCGCCCCCTGGTGGGCAGAGCGTCGCCCCTGGTGGGCGTGCCGGGTGGATCCCGGTCGGGCGCATGCGGGAGTCTGTCTGACTGTCTCTCCCTGTTTCCAGCTTCAGAAAAATGAAAGAAAAAAAAACAACAAAAAAAACGGCCACTTTTGCAGTGCTGGTCAACCTGGTCCCTACCGCGCAACCAAACAGCGCTGCGATTGGCCCATCACGAAAGCTGGACCGCCCACTAGTGGGCGGTAGGGACCAGGTTGACCAGCACTGCAAAAGTGGCCGGTTTTTATAAAAAGTTTGACGACCCCTGCCTGAAACCTATCTAATTTTATCAGCCAAAGTCACTCCAATAAATCTGATATAAATAAATAAATAAATAAATAAATAAATAAATAAATAAATAAATAAATAATAAGTTCAGTTTGCAAAAGATTCAAGTCTATATACCGGTCTACAGGGGGTGAAAGAACCGGGCTTATCCTCGCCTCCTTAGAAACTGCCTCTGCTCTGCCAGTTCCCAGGAGAGCTTGGTAAACGCTCCGACCAGCCTGAAGAGGAAACAAGAGACAGTATTAACTGAGACAACTGCGAAATTCTGTGGACAAATCTTTAAGTACAGTTAAAGTCAACGGCTCAAAGGACGACATCAGACATTAGAATTGTCTCTGTTCCCCCCCACCTTGACTCTACTCGGCTCGGACGGTACCGCACCAGAGAGCAGCCGTAGTATCTCCTCGCTGCTCCCACCAGCACGCTGCTCAGTATAACAAGCTCAGGGGAAATCAGACTTGGCTCCTCCGATCATCACAGAGCAATCCCTGTGGCTACGGATGGCGTTCTCATAGAGGGACACCCAGAGAAATTCCCGAGAGGCACTCGGTAAAGGGAGCGTTGGAAAGTCTGACGGGCGGACCGAAAGGTGCCCCTGCGCTCTGCTCTGGCTGCTCCTGGGGTGTGCTTCCTGGGCCGCCAGCGGCAGCCTCACGTGGGCACGTGCTGAAAATAGAAGGGCAGCCTCGCAGCCTCCACCCGGACCTTCTCCATCACCTCTGCGTTTCACACGTTCCCCGGGTGGTTCCCGTGCACGGGACAGTCCAGCGGGGCTGCGTTATCATCGTCCACGTGGCCATCCAAGCGTGAAGGCAATGGAAAAACTTCTTTATGCTGGCACTGAAAAGTATAACATCTGTCCTTCCTGCAAAAAAGACTCTCAAAGATGTCACACGTGATGAACCCAAGGATGGAGATGCTCAGATTTGAAAGGACAAACTGTGTGCATTCAAACCATGTCATGTAGAATGATAAGTAGCAGGATGTCTTGGTTCAGCTGCAGATTTACTCTCTGAGCCTCAGTTTCCTCGTTTCTGGGAGAAAGGCGAGCGCCATCAGAGGTTTTCAACCGTGGCCACCCATTAGAGTCACCTAGCAGTCCTACAAATACCACGACAGGCTCCATCCAAGCCACTTGAACCGGAAGCTCCAGGAATGAGCCCTGGGTTGCCTTAAAATGATTGAGCCCCTTCAGGTGGTTCTAATAAGGGTCTATATTTCCAATAAAACACACCAGGGGTCCTAGCCCAGGAAAGGCTGAGGGGCAGCTCTTGCACAAGTTTTCTTAAAGCTTCCTGGACCCCCCCCCCCCCCCCCCCCGTACTGTTGCTGGTCTTTCCAACTGAGCGGAGGGACAGGCCTCTGCCTCTTTACAATCACTGATGTTCCATCAGGAGTTCGTATCCTACAAAGGGTAAGAGCTGTTTCTCAGACTCTCGGCGGCTGCTTCTCGCGTGTTTGGGGGGGGGGGGATGACAGAAGTTGAGACCTTCCTCTGGTCTCAGAGTGGGGTGGCATCAAGGGGGCATCAGAAGGACGCCATGTACAAAAAGGAGCACTTGGAGTCGCTTGGAGGTGGGGACCCTGGGGAGGCCCCCCAGGAAGGGGTGGGGGGAAGAACAGAAATGGGGAAAGGAAGCGGGGCTGTCTGTGACGCGACTCCTCTGCATGAGCCCACGTGTTATAGGAATGACGGCGGGGCCGCTGTGAGTGGATTTGGGGGGGGAGACCTAAAAAAGAGGATGAAACGTATCCCAATGGGGAGGCAGGGCAAACAGAGGTGCCTACTGAAGAAGTTGCTGAGCTCAGAGGAGCCTTGACTGAGACCTGCGGAAGCACTCTGGGAAGAGAGCAGCCCTGAACGGTGTCCATGGCAACTGTGTCCTCACCTCCAGGGCAGTGGGTCCGCTGCTGCTCCTCACCTCCTCTCGGAATGAGTGCGCCCGGGCTCTACAAGCTAACCCTTGACGCTGCCATTCTTCATTTTCTTTGTCGTGTGGCGGTCAGTGAGATGGGGCTGGGGACAGACACAGTGAAAAGCAAAACCGGACCGGTCGTGGGGCTTCGTGTCAAGTGCTGAGGATAGATGTCAAACAAGCGTAACAGTGCTACATTGATGACTACAGATTGGGGTAAGTGCTATAAAGAAAAGAAACACGGCTCCCGTGAGAGCAAATAAGAAAGGAATCCACGATGAACGAGGCGGTCAGAGAAGGTCGTCACGAGAGAACGAAGCTCGGATTGAGAGCAGTGGTGGGGGGCGGGGCTGCTGTGGAGTTTGGTCCTCGTCACAAGTCAATGGGAAACCACTGGACAGTTCTGCGGAGAAGGTGGAGAGACCACTGCCGTGTGGGGAAGAGCTGGAGGACTCCGGCTCCGAGGGGAGGTGGACGGACTCATCAGGGGTCCAGCCGAAGGCCACGATGGCTTGCACCCCAGCAGAGCCACTGGAGATCAAAAAGGACACGATTAGGATACTTGGGAGGTAGAATTGGCAGGACTCGGGACTAGATCCAGTATAAGGGGGGAGGGAGAACGAGGTTCCCTGAGTTTTGGGGTAGCATCATGGTGGGCAGTTCAGAGATAAACAAGGTGCATATGAACCGGACACAAGATGAGTCACCTCTCCTGTTATACTGTCTCCAGGTGGAGGTTCAAAGTAAGCATTCTTTTCTTTGCGCCCCTCAGGCGGCCCCTGACCTCCATCTCCCAACTCCTGTCATTTAGTGAAATAGAAGAAGGGAATGGGCATCTTCTTCCTGCAGGATTTCCCTGGAAATTCCTCAGAATTTTTAGCCAACCCAAAAGAGAATCTTATTCTGGTCAAGCCGCAACTCGGACTGTGATGGTCTGACGCCCTGCCCCACGCCGCCTGGAGAGCTGGCTGCCCAATACTGACGGGGTAAAACTGTCTCGTCCGCTGACTACAGCTCTGAACCCTTGCCCTCTGAGAGCTGGTCTGGCGGAGAGAGGGCAGCCAGTGTGCTAGTCTCTCTGCCTCACTTCAGGGGCATCCAAGTTCCCACTCGGGACAGTGGGAGAAAGCAGAACTGGGCTGGCTCTGCTTCCTCACGTTCCCACGGCGGGCACCCCCTGGCATCTCCCCAGCTTGGCGACGCCGGTGAGAAGACCCGTGGTGACACAGTGTGCACAGGAGCTGGCCCCACTGAGCATGCCTGCCTTCCTGCAACGTCTTCCTCGCTGGGTTTCTGAGCCGTTCCTCTGCTGCTTTCTCTCCTGTATCACTGGCTGCTTCTTCCCACTCGTCTCTGATGGCTCCCGCCTTTCTCTTACTCTTTATAATTTGGAGTCACCGAAGGCGCCATCCTTGGACCATTTCTCTTCTCCCTCTTTTCTTAGTCCCTGATGATGCAATTGAGTCCTGTGCCTTCAAACATTACCTGGACCCTGACGATTCCCGTATCCCCAGGCTCAATGTCTACGAGTCAGCCAGTTGCTTTTATCCCCCACCTCCATATTTATATTCAGCCTAATATAACACCTGAAAGGTTTATATTAAAAAACCTGAACTCTTGATGTCTTGCCATCTCTCATCCATTATTTCTCCCCTAGTCTCCACACCATGGCTTGTGGTCACACCATTCACCCATTTTTACTGACACCGAAAGCATTCTCGTCCTCTAAGTACATAGTTTAGGAGCAATCACTACCAGCTCCGCCTGCAGGGTATACTTGAATCTAATCCCTTCTCTCCAGGTATCCACCAGGGCCATCCTGTCCAACGGGCTAAATGCAAGTCTCTCTCAGACTTCCGCAATGGCCCCCGAAACGCACGTTTCTACGCCTGTACGCTCTCGAGTCTTCACCAGAGATCAGAGCGACCCACCTAAAACATGAGCCAGACCACAGCCGTGCCGTCCTTTTTACTGTCCAGGGGGTCTCCCGGGGTGCGTCCTCCTCCCACGGGGCACAGCTGTCCCCACCGCGTTCTTCCTATCTGCTTCCACCTCTCTCCTTCAAAGAGGCCGCCCTAACTAACTGTGAAAAGTGCCCACGCCCCATCACTCTTTGTCCCCTCACTTACAGGCTTTTTCATAGAGCCTGTCTCCGCTTTTGGACATAATGGTTTTAAATTACATAAATTTTTTAAAATTAATATATTTATTTTTAATTTATTGGGATGACCAGGCCATAGAGGTTTCAAGTGTACAACTTGATATTATACCATCTACACAGCACATTGTGTGCCCCCCCTCCAAGCAAAGTCTCTTTCCGTCCCATGCCCCCCCAACCTTCGCCCTACACTCTCTACCCTTGACCCTCTCTCCCTCTGGATTCACCCAATTATCCCATTTCTGGGACTATATCTTAAGAACCCTGAAACACTAATTTTAAAAGTACATGCACCCCTATATTTATTGCCATGTTAATTATAACAGCCAATTCTGTAAATGGCCAAGTGTCCATCAGCAGATAAGTGAAAACAAAGAAAGCTGTGGTACATTTACATAATGTATTTTTTTTAGTCTCTCCTATAAAAATATAAAACCAGAAGGGCAGGGACTAAGCCTGCCTCATTTGCTGCTGGGTCTCCAGTGCCTGGTATGAGGTCTAGCATATAGTGAGTGCTCAATAAACATTCGTGGAACTGGTACAGGAAGGAAGGAAGGAAGGAAGGAAGGAAGGAAGGAAGGAAGGAAGGAAGGAAGGAAGGAAGGAAGGAAGGAAGGAAGGAAGGAAGGAAGGAAATGGAAGGAGAGAAGACGAAATGCCTTGTTTCATTTTAAGAGCGTTAACGGAAGAAACATTGTGGGATTCACAGAGTACACAGGAAAATAATTGACCATATGAAAGTGTTACATGAGATTTGGAGCAAGTCAAGAAATAGTAAGGGTGGGGCAGGTGGCAAAGAAAACAAGCAAGCTGCCATTTCAAAAAAGAGAAGAAATTAATAGTGCCCTGTTGGAAGGAAAGAGGGTAAAACAAGAACAGAGAATAAGGATAATTCCTGAGACCACAGAATCCCTGAAGTGAGAATGTATATGATATAATCAGTGGAGGGACATTCTAAAGCATAAACTACATTACGGAAGAGCAAAGGAAGGAAAAAGAGATAGAAAAAAAATTAAAAACAACTCTATTGTGTTTACAAAAAGCCACAATGTCCTGTAACTGAACGTTCGTGTGAATGGTTTGCCTGGACGTGGGGCAGGAAGTGCAGATACTGTGTGTACACTATGGAAACTCGTGTGAATGGTTTTTGTTTGCCTGGACGTGGGGCAGGAAGTGCAGATACTGTGTGTACACTATGGAAACTCGTGTGAATGGTTTTTGTTTGCCTGGACGTGGGGCAGGAAGTGCAGATACTGTGTGTACACTATGGAAACTTGTTTTGCAAATTTTGCAAAGCCTGTGAGAAGTGTGTGCAATAATACGGTGATTTTCAACCAGTGCTTGCAAGAATTTTTAGAACATGCAACCCCTTACTATTTAGTCAGGGCATTGACATTTTTCCCCTTATAGTGTCAAATTAAAAAAGAAAAATGACAACTGCCAGCACAACAATAACCATCCTGAGTGAGTGCCCAGCCTTGAAACATACATATATAGGTCATATAATAGAGTTGCATCTTATTGGTCACGTCGCATAATAAGGCTACATCTGATTGGTTAATTCTTGGTCCCAGAAATCCTTATATACAAGTATAGGCACCCAATTTTTTTTTAAAAGCCACTTTGGAGCAAAAAGGAGAGGTAATTACTATTATTATATTTTTTTGTATGTCAAAGTTATACCTTTTTTTTTTTGTCAGATTGGCAAAAGCTATAATACCTTTTTTGGTATGCCACAGAATTTTAGTAAACTGCTGCTGTCAAAGATGTGAATCATATAAAGAGTCCTGCAAATGAAAGGTATTATCGCACAAAAGAATGAGAAGCACCACGGCGAAGGTGTGAGAGTTGACTTTGGAGAGAGCCAGCGGCTCAGAGTTCCAAGTGGCCCAGAACCCAGGGCTGCGGGCAAACTCAGGATGCCTCAGGGAGGTGGTCAGGGATGGCTCGCTGATGTAGCCGCTGCTGGCGGGAGGTGCACTGGCTCCTGATGTAGCTGCTGCTGGCGGGAGGTGCACAAAGATGGAAAGGGGAAGCCCCCTCAAGAACCCTCGACCCTGCAGAAGGCTTAGAGCTGGTGTAGCTGAAATCTGTTTTCTCTGCCACCTTGCCCATCCACAAGGCACCCCTTTGGCGATATTGATTATGAACCCTGCAGGGGAGCAGGCGTAGACTGGTCTGGGTAGAGATGGAACTCAGAAAGACCCCGAACAGGGATGCAGTGTTCCTGGACAACCAGAAAATGACGATGACAACTCCTGCCGGAAGGACGGCTTCCACCTTTGACCTGCGCGCCCTTCTAGATATTAGGATAGAGCTCTCATCCCGCCTTCCCCCAGGTTTTGACATCGATGTCTGAAAGGCGCAGGCTGCAGGCAGCCTGGTTGGAAAGGTATCTTGAGAGTGCCCGGGAGTGGCAGGCACTTTGCCAGGGTGTTCTCTGAGGCCATCTCTGAAACCCTGCAATACCAGTCCATCCCGCTGACCCGTCCTGTGCATTCAAAGAGCGATCGGGAGACGGAGCTGAGTGGCCATAAGTCCCAGTCCCGGGGCTCTTCCCGTTGGAGGGAAAGGGCCACCCTTCCAAACGGCAGAGGACACGCCCTGTCTGGGACCAGGGCTGGGACAACCAGAGAAGGTGTAGCCTTTGTGGTTTGTCCTTTCTTCCCCTTGTACCTTAAAAGCAGTGCCCTGGCAGCCTCTCTCAGACACGGAGCGACGCCCTGCCTCGTCATTGTCCTCGCTTACATCCCAGACACACGTGCCTTCTTCCCTCCTGCAGTTTGCCAGACTCAGCCTCCCAACTGCCAGCGGAGGGACGTGGAGATTGAAGCTGCCTTCTGGAGCAACACTGGGCCACCCTGTGTCCTCGTTCAAACTCTCCGGGCCAACGCTACAGGCACAGCCCCACCATATGTCAGCTTCCCCAGCCGGACACCTTTTCTAGACATGCTTCCAAGATGAGCAAATGAAACAGCAGTCCTAACTCTACTCGGGTCCAGAAACCCCATCGTCAGCTTTCTCTGTGCATTACAGAAGCTACCTCCTCCTCCCCACCCCCTCTGAGTGCACTGTGCTTGGGAAGAAAACTCCGGTGGACCCAGAAAGAGGCCTCCTTTCTCTCTACGGACACTTACCCGACATCTCTCCAGTCCTGCAAAAGCAGCCACTCAGAATAAAAGGGCAGCTTGTGCTGTTCCTGATGCAAAGGTTATATGGTTCTTTTGGACTTCCAGGGCAGATAAGAAGAAGGCTCATGGTGGAACCTACTCTGTTCTCTCAAGAATCTCAGCAGTTTGGCACCTGTATCAGTCTTTAATAGGTTGAGTTATGCTGCAGTAACTAAAGACTTCCTTTTGTTACGCTTTAAAATTTCTTTAAGTTCAAACAATAAAAGCGTATTTCCTGCTCATGCTGTATGTTCACAGAGGTGGTAGAGGGCTCCCTGGAGTTAGGAAGCCGGCCCCTGGGGGCCTGGCACTCCAGGAAAAGAGGCCACCCTTCACTTCAAACTCAGTAGATTTCGTTCTTTGCTTTCAAATTTGAAAAGTTGCCTGACTGATGGTAGTGCAGTGGATAGACCATCAACCTGGGATGCTGAGATCCCAGATTCAAAACCCTGAGGTCACTGGTTTAAGCGCAGGCTTTCCAGCTTAAGCGTGGGATCATCAACACGATCCCATAGTTGCTGGCTTGAGCCCAGAGATCATTGGCTTAAAGCCCAAGATCATAGGCTTGAGCAAGGGGTCACTGGCTTGAGCAAGGGGTCACTGGCTCAGCTTGAGTCCCCCGGTTGAGGCATGTATGAGAAGCAATCAGTGAACAACTGAAGTGATGCAACTACAAGTTGACGCTTCTCTCTCCCTTCCTGTTTCTCTCTCACACAAACACACAAACTAACTAACTAAATAAATAAAAGTTGGAAGTCCCTGTGATGATCCCAGTGGAAAAGTCCAGGGAGAAACTGTGGCCAGAGGGTCTTCTGCAGAAAAGATTTTGTTACCCTCTGGTGACATTTATTGAGCAACGACATTTACTATAATGGATGGCTCCTGGAAGCGTGACGATTTAAATGTCCATCGATCCCACAGTCTGTTTGACAGGACCCAGGAGATCTCCGAGCTGGGCACGAAGCCAGAGCGGCCAGCTGCTCTGTGTGAAGTGGGGCTGACAGCTGCCCCAGGCGCCAGCCCACGAAGTCACATCTTCCCACCCCTACAGGACACACGTGCAACCCTAAAGTTCAATTCTCCCCTCATGAAGGTCAGGCTGCCTCTGCCTAGAAAAATGTGCCTTGTCACTAGTTCTTTCCTTGGTTCCCTTTTAATTGACACTGAGTGTTGTTTTTGTTTGTTTGTTTTGCTCACTTTTCCTCTGTGTGATGAATATCAGTGGTAACAGGTACAAAGCCTTCCTCCCAGTCCCTCCTTTTCTCGGAGCCTGGGAGCACGTGCAGACTCCAGGCTCCTTCCTGTTGCCTTCTCCCCAGAGCCTCCGGGGACCAGATCCGCAATCTGAGCAAGAGCTCCGAGCGGAACGTTCTCTGCTTTCTGAGTGACGCCGAGGCCTGAGCAAAGCTGGAGTGCGCGTGCAGCAGCTAAACGGTGCAGCGAGGTGTGGAGTTCCGAGGCCACGCTGGCTCTGGGAGGGGCGACCAGGCATCCTGCAGACCCCAGGCTGAAGTGAGAAGGGCTATTTGAGATCTTGTTTGAACCAGGTAGGTGAGACCCCGGGGAGAAGAGGCTGAGGCCGGGCAAAAGCAACACAAGGACTCAAAGGGAGAGGTTGAAAGGGACTCATGTGGATAGGCTGGCATCAGAGATTGGACCCCTGGGAACAACCCTGCATTGGGGAGATGAAGAGAAAGGGGAACGGCGTGCCTCGCCCAAGATCCAATGGGAGCGATGGGCAGAAGAGGGGCAAGACCTGGGAACCTGGCCCCGTGCCCCGGGCATTGCTGCCGAGTGGGAACAGCGCAGCTGCAGACGCCAGGCAGCCAAGAGGAAGCCGAGTCGTCTCTGGACTCGTCATCAGATATGTGCCCAGGAGGCAAGCAGCTCAGGGGTCATTGCTCAGATGCCTGATGACTCTGCAGAAAAAGGCTACAGGAGCCCCAGAGTCAGGGAAGAACAAAGGTAAAATGCAAGTTATTCCTTCCCTGAGACACATCCTACCTCTGTCTCTCAAAGGAGCTTCCCTTGAAATTGACCGGACTTTTACTGCTTGTATAGATGATTGACAATAAATAGTTAGGTTACAAATTTTAACCACGAAAATGTTTTTCTTTAATGTTATATCTGTAAGGACTCTTTGAGTTGGAAGTGGCACACACAATTTAAATTGGATTAAGGGGCAGGCAGTAAATTATTGGCCAAATAACAGAAAAGTCAAGAATGAAGTTTGATCAGGGTACAAGCCAACTGCTGGCATCAGGAAAGTCTCTCTTGTAACCACTCCTCTGGCTCAAACTGGCCTCACCTAGCCACTTCTCCCTGACATGCCCTCATCCCGCTCTCTTGCTTAATCATTAAGCCCTCAGGACAATGAGGTTCTGGTCAGCGTCTAGTGGACTTGGAAACCGGTTGACAAAATTATACAGGTTTCAGGTGCACAGCTCCACAACACATCATCTGTATGCTGTACAATGTGCTCACCACCCCGAGTCAAGTCTCCATCCATCACCGTCCTGTTTCCTACACGCTCCTGTTTCCCCTGCAACCGCCACACTCTTGTCCGCATCCAACTCGGGTTTTTAAAGCCTTCAAGTTGTTTGTTAAATACAGCTCCTTTATTTAAATATGCTTCATTCAAATTACAAGTCTCTGCTTACCTAATTGATTACAGAAAGCCTCACAAATGAGATTAACATTTTAAAAAAGAAAAGACAACAAGATAATTAAGTCTGATTGCTCCAGAGCAGGTTGGTGTCAGCCCTGGAAACATGCCAACACTAATTGACCGGCGTCATTTCCCAAACAGTTAATTGCAAATGGCCATTGAAAGCCCTTGAAATGAGCTCAGGTCCCCTTGGCTGAAGTGTGGAGAAGGGGGTTAGAAGTGTGAAGGAGACAAGGCCGCAGAAAGGGGACCCACCAAGGACGTCTGGTTTCTCCCGTCCCAGAGCGCTAGTCAGCTGACGTCGTCACATCTTGTCACCTCTCCGGACCTTGGTCTTCTGGTTTGTAAAATGTCTGTGGGCAGCGAGGGTGAAGGGTTGTGTCAGAGTGGGGCGATCCGGCCTGCCGTGACCTCCTCCAGCTCTGACTAGGCTTTGAGCACGTGCAAGGCAGTGGCAGGGACATCAGGTGCCTGGGTCTTCAAGTCACTTGAGTAGGCTTCAGTGGGTGACGTCAAGCAGGGCAGAATGAAAAGCAGGGCCACGGAGGGCAGGATGCCAGCTCTGAGGGAGCAGTGGGCCGACCCGACCCGAGGGAGAGCCGGAGAATCGAGGGAGACTTACTTGGGAAGAGTCCCCTGAGGTACAGTCTTGAGGGGGAAGACTGAGGTACATCCGGGAGATGAGGGGAGGCCAGGTTGGCCTGGACAGAGAAACACGCCGTGTGTGGTGTGTTAAGGGGAGTCTCAGCACGGCGGGGAGGCTGGGTATCCTGTTCACTGAGAGAGTTTTCTAGTCTGGGATGCCCAGGAGCAGACAGACACCCCAGTCCTGTCTGTTGGCAGGACTCACGGGGCACCAGGAATTGTCCAGGGACCAGGGCTCCCCAGGCTCAGGAGCAGACTCGGGTTTGGGTGCGCGAAGCAGCTTAGCGACCAGGGGAGGGTGCCGCCCGCTCAGGAGAGAGGTCTTCGATCTCCAGCCTGGTGCCCCGGCTGTTGATGGCCCTTGGTTCTCCCCTGCCGCGGGACCAACCAGCACGGAGTTTCCGCTGTTGTTGCCATCACCCTGGCAACGTCCGCGCGCGCGCGCGGTGTCCACCGCCTCATCGCTGCTGCTGCCTCACGCCTCCTTCCACCCCCTGAAAGCTGTGTACCGCCCCTCGCTCCGCCTCTCCCGGTGTCTGTCATACTTCGGCTCCTCACGGAAATGAATGACTTCCTACCTTACATATCCTGTTAAAAATCTTTTACGAGATGAACCTGATTAGCCTTCCTGACGCATACGCATTGTCGACCAGACGTCGATCACGTGCCCAGTGCCAGCCAGACGCACGTGGTAAAGGACAAGGACCCCCGCCAGCGGTTGTCTGGAGCTCTCTGCCTCCACCAGCGACGAGGAGGGGAGGTGGGGCAGGCAGCAGTCCTGGCCTCAGCCCTCCGTCCCTGGCACAGGGACTGTGGGTGACGTTCCCATGCGTCTGCCCAGAGGCGAGCCCACAGAGTGCTGGCGCGGCTCCTGGCGGCCCCGCCTTCTTCTCTCCTGCTCAGAACAGCACCCCGCAGTCTAAGCAGTGGGAACGACTGCTTTAATGTAGTCTACATTCCTGAAACTGAACCATGCATGTACTTGTGGCCCATCACCACGATCCAACAGCAAATGACGGGGTGGCCCTCTCGGCCACTGCTCATGACACCCCAGTGGAAGGAGGCGCGCAGCTGAGGACTGGTGGGGTGGGCGCTGGAGGAGAGGATGGTCTGGGAGGGGGTCGCGCAGGGCTGTCTGCTCCCCCTTCCCGGAGGATGCTAATGAGCCTGGCCAGTGTGTAACCTCCCCGCCAGAGCAGCGGGCTGGCGATGTGACGAGCTGTCACTGTTCATTACGGGGACAGCCAATGAATCCAGAGGTGTCCACTAGTGCAAACCGGCCTGTGAGAGCGGCGTAGGAAGGGGCTAAGCAAGGGGCAGAGGGCCCGGGAAATGGGGAAGGGGACAGAGAAGCGCCCACCCCCAGGTCAGCTTCCCCCCTACACGTGGGCGGAGCGGCGTTTCCTCACACAGATGGTAGGGAAGCGGCTAGGGAAGGGGGCTTCCTGCCCACCGCCACCCCGGGAAGTGAACCTGGGGGTCTCACCAACGGCCCGGCAGCTCCAGGACAGGGGCCACTGGAAGTACTACAGGGAAATAGAGTGAGTATACGGGCCGGGCGGGTGGATTGAGCTTGTCTGCCCGTCTTCGTTAGAGTTCTGCTTTCCTCCACGTCGATTAGGGAATCAGACCCCCTTACTCAAGCCGCATCCAGGTGAGCCGTTGAGCCTGAGATCGGACAGCAGGAGGTCACCGCAGAGTTTCTCTGTTCCGGGTCCTCATACAGGAATAGAACCAGTATCCGCTTGTCAGCGATGAGGCCTCCATGGCGCCACATGGTCAGATGATGCTCCCAAGTCCATTGGACCAAAATCATGTGGAAAAGGGAGGACCATGAACTGTTTGCCTTTCTGCCTCCTTATGTTGGGTGTTCCCCAGGTTGATGAGGGCAGCCGCCCCAGGGCACCGGGGCAGGAGGCAGGAGGGTGATGGGGGCGCACACCTGTCTAAGTCTGCAGCCGGTCCCTCCCTCGGCACGCGTTCCCTCTGCTTCGATCCCAGCCACGCCTCTCCTCACTGAGCAGCCCGGTCCCAGCCACGCCTCTCCTCACTGAGCAGCCTGGTCCCAGCCACGCCTCTCCTCCCTGAGCAGCCTGGTCCCAGCCACGCCTCTCCTCACTGAGCAGCCCGGTCCCAGCCACGCCTCTCCTCACTGAGCAGCCCGGTCCCAGCCACGCCTCTCCTCACTGAGCAGCCCGGTCCCAGCCACGCCTCTCCTCCCTGAGCAGCCTGGTCCCAGCCACGCCTCTCCTCACTGAGCAGCCCGGCCCCAGCCACGCCTCGCCTCACTGAGCAGCCTGGTCCCAGCTATGCCTCTCCTCACTGAGCAGCCTGGTCCCAGCCACGCCTCTCCTCCCTGAGCCAGCCCGGTCCCAGCCACGCCTCGCCTCACTGAGCAGCCTGGTCCCAGCTACGCCTCTCCTCACTGAGCAGCCTGGTCCCAGCCACGCCTCTCCTCACTGAGCCAGCCCGGTCCCAGCTCCCCAAGGCACCCCTGGATGTCCTACAGGCAACCTTTAGGACAGGGGTCCCCAAAGTTTTTACACAGGGCGCCAGTTCACTGTCCCTCAGACCGTTGGAGGGCCGGACTATAAAAAAAACTATGAACAAATCCCCCATGCACACTGCACATATCTTATTTTAAAGTAAAAAACAAAACGGGAACAAATACAATATTTAAAATAAAGAACAAGTAAATTTAAATCAACAAACTGACCAGTATTTCAATGGGAACTATGCTCCTCTCACTGACCACCAATGAAAGAGGTGCCCCTTCCGGAAGTGCGGTGGGGGCCGGATAAATGGCCTCAGGGGGCCGCATGTGACCCGCAGGCCGTAGTTTGGGGACCCCTGCTTTAGGAAGTCAGCCCATCACCTCGTTGCAATCAGCATTCTGTTCACTGTCACACACTGTCTCCCTCCCCTACCCCCCAGATTGAAAGTTCTCAGGGCTAAAGACTTTGCATATTTTTTTCCCTCTCGTAGAGTCCAATGCGTGTTATAAATTCTCAGTCTGTGTCTACTGACAGCTAATCAGTCAGAGGTTACCCTAGGATTTTTAAACAAAAAGTATGCAAGCAAATGGGAAGCAATTCTTGATCTGCCAAAAAGAAAAAAAGGGGGAGCTGTTCTTTCTGATTTATAAGCACCTTAGAGAAGGCTGCTATCGCTGCGTTCCTGAATCCACCCCCTCGAAACCCTCACTTTGAACATAATTCCTGGCACACGGCGGGTGCTCAGCGAATGCCGATCACACGAACGGAGAGAGGGAGTGAACAAGAGAAAAGCGGAGGAAGGCTCAGGACAAGGCCGGACGGAGAGGTGGGAGGAGGGAGGGCACGTGCTGGTCGTTTTGTCCGTTTGGCCTCAGCTCCATTCCTGGCCTTTCCCCCTCCACTCTGTCCCAGCAGGGGTACAGTGGGTGACAGGGAGAGGGGCCAGCACCTGCGGGTTCCAAGGACAGCCCCGGTTCCGGCGGCGGCAGGCAGGCAGGCAGCCGTCACCCCCGGTGGCCGACCTCCTTCTGCTTCGGGCCGGGCACACAGGCCCTGGAGCCACACGGGGTCAGACTGTGGAGGCAGCAGCCAGGTCGAGGACCTTCTGTCCTTGGGTTTGAGGAAGGCAGGGCAGGCGAGACCCACCCACGGCCGAGCAGCTCAGTCCCGGCTTCTCAGCGTCTGCAGCCCTGGAGTCCCGGAGGTCTCTGAGATAGGGGAGACGAGGAAGACCAGCTAGGTCACGTGTGCCTGGAGAAAACAGCATCTCCAGTTTAAAAGTCAGGATGCCCCGTTTGAGTTGACGGGGGTGGGTGGCAGTGAACGGTGGGGTGGAGGTGTGACAGGGGACAGTCTGATGGAAACATGCCTTGCTTGTGATGGCACAGAATACAGGATCGGGCCAAAGTAGGCTGACCGTCGTCTGTATGGGAAATAATACAAGAGTTAATAAAGAATAACACAGGAATAAACTGCATTTTTGGATGCCCACACCAGCAAACCTAGGTGTGGCCCACCCTGTGTGAATTTCCGTCTGTGACGCACAGGACCGTCCCCGGCGGTTCCAGAGCCTGGTCAGGATGAAGTCAGGAATGAGGTCGGAAAAGGGCGTCGATAGAACAGCGCCGGCCCTGCTCTCCTTACGTGGCCCCGGGACGGTCTTAGCGTGGGCGGCGCGGACAGGGCCCAGTCCAGACACGACCGTTCTCAGAGCACTCGGTTTGATGGAGTAGGAAGGAGAAGCGGTCGGCGAGATTCGCACGAAGATAAATGAATATAAATTACGTGTTGGGTAGTTTATCAGTTTAAGTGGGATAATTAATGTGTGATGTGCGTGTCCCTGGGTGTGCGTGGACCTATAATTCAGAAATGGCAGCGAGGCAGCGTTAAGGTTGAGAAATGGCGCAATTAAAGGCGCCGAGAATCACCTCTGTGAAGGCTCCCGCGTCGTTATTAATTCTGCTACATTACCTTCCACCAACGTCGCTCAGGGTCGCGGTGGCAGCCTCCGAGGACGCGCGGAGGAGGACCAGCTGCCGGCAGCGTCTCGGGGGCCCCTTGGGGAAATCAGTGATTTCCCTACTTGACCAGCCTCTCCGAGAACCAAGTGCTGCCCAGCCAGCTGTAACTGTTTATATAATACCAGAGTAATATATAATACCACTCCTGGAGGAGTAGGCCAGGGGTGGGAGAGAGACGCGAAGGTGATGTTCTACCTCTTGTGGCCAAGGCGTCTGTTTCCGTGGGTCTGGGTAGGGCAGGGCCTGAGACCCAGCAGATGTAAAAGCCCCCCGGGCGGTGCTGGTCTTGCTGGTCCCAGAACCACCTTGTGGGTCACCAGGATCGAGATGCCTCTCCTCAGACACATGGGCATCGCCTGCAAGCTGGCCCCTCTCGAGGCCAGTCCCGACCCCCTGAACTTGCCTGCACTGGGACGGGATGCCCTGAATGTGGTTTGCAGGCTCGTTTGTGTTTGAGAAGCACCACTTTAGAGGAAGAACCCCCTTGGCTGCCTTAGAAAGGTCTGCGATGCCCCTGGAATGCTATGCAGGTTGCACGTGTGCGTGTGTGAGTGTTTAGGGCGCAGAGGGCATTTCCGTCTTTCAAGCCTGCCACTCAGATCTCCTCCCTCTGGTTCTCAACTGAAGGTGAGACAGGGGAAAAGGAGGCAAAGAGGGACCTCAGTGCAGACGAAAAAGCTTGTAACCCGGAACCTGTGAGCCTGGAACTGATGTCCCCAATGCAGAGCTTCCCGACAGGACAGTGTGGCTGGCGCACCAGCCCAGAGGGCCCAGCAGGGTCCCCTCCTCTTATACAAACGCCTGCTTCTATTGGGCACATGAGCAAGGACAGCCAGTCGGCCTCACCCTCGCAGGTGCCACTGGAGAGGCCTCCACACACCTGCATGGCCTGGCCGGCCAGCCAAGAAAGGCAGGTGGTGGGACCTTCCGCCTGCGTGCCTCACAGGGACGGGGTTGGGGGAGGGCGCGGGAGGGGGATTCTACTTTGATCTTGTTTCCTGTCATTATAGGCATCATAAAGACGGGTTAGCAATGCCACCCGCCTCTGTGAGAACGTCTGCAAGTGGAATTGGCGGAGAGATGAGTTCTGTCCCCTAGCCCTGCCCAGGAAGGGTAGGGGGAGCACAAGTCTAGTTCCCCGGGGGCGGAGAACACTGACAGGGAAGTTTCCATGGTAGAAATGGGAAAAGAGTCTGTTCCCAAAGGGATCCAGTCGGGAGAGAGCTCAGATGCTCTAGTCTGGAAGAGTTCCAGGGCCCTGAAAGTTGCCCCAAGCCAGCTTAGGCTGCTGCTGAGAGGCCCTCCGGCTCCCAAGCAGAGATGCCCAGGTGTTCAGCGTGTGATCAGTTTATGGGCAGCAGCCTTCAACCCAGCAGCTCCCTCCCACCACCCAGAGCTGACCCCCAGGGGGGCGGAAGGGTAAGTGACCCTTGAACAAACCGTCTTCCCTGTCACCCCTGGGCAGCCAACCCTGCCCCCAGCACATTTCCCTGGAGCTGAAGTTTCAGGGTCCCCTCCCTTGCAGAGACCCGACAGTGCTGGGAGCCCGTGGGGACGACAGCCAGCGTGTTCCAGGAGCAGTGGGGACACCAGCTTGTAACCAGAAAGTGCTCTATTGACTCAGGCCGGGGGCTTTTGTTTGGTTGGTTTGTTCTTATAAGTTGAAGAGATTTTAAAACTCTTCTAGCTGCATCCCCATGGCTCTAGATATTTGTTTCAATTTTTTTTCATTCTAAATAAGGATCTGTTCTTCCGCCACTAAAACAACGTCTTTCTTTTTTTGTTGTTTTTCTTTTTGAGAAACAAAAGCCTAGTGTGTGTGTTCATTTCTTGCGTTTGAAGCCCTCTTGGACGACATTCTGGACGGCATCCTGGGCTCGAAACCCTTTGCTGTAGATCTACCCCCCCCCCCCCAGCTGCAGCCAACCGCCCTGCGGGGTTTCCCCTCTCCACAGAACCCACAGAAACCCCCTCCCAAGTTTCTGTTGTTGTCAATCTTAGGTGGATTTGGTGCTCAGCACAAAGGGACCCCAGGCTCATCACGGGTGGACGCAGCACACGGAGGTGGGCGTGGCGCTTGTCTGAGGCTTTGGCAACGTCATGACTTCCACGCTGGGCCACGGTGGAAGAGGGGTCTTCAGCGCCTCCTGTAGAGCCCAGTCACGTCCATTCACCTCCAGCGACAATGCCTTCTTCGGCCATGTGGTGGCTATAGGTGCAGCATCTCTTCTCTCTCTCTTTCCTCTCTCTCTCCTCCCTCTCTCCCCATTCTCTCCCCTATCCTTCCCTCCTCTCTCTGTTCTCTCTTCTCTCTCTCTCTTTCCTTTCTCCTCTCTCCCTCCCCCTTGTCTCTCCACTCTCTTCTTTATCCCTCTCTCCTCTCTTTCTGTTCTCTTCTCTCTCTCCTCTCCTCTCCTCTCCTCTCCTCTCTCTCTCCTTTCTCTTCTCTCTTTTCTCTCTCCACTCTCTCATTTCTATATCATCCATCTGTTCATATTAACTGTAACAAATTCACAGCACTGATGTGAATATTAAGTGAGATTATGTACACGGAGAATTTTCATAAATGCCAATGGTCATATATGTACAAGTATAACATTCCTTACAATTCTGGGCCTTCCTCAATGACAAGACAATCGTGAGAGAGAGATTCTGATGTGTTATTTTGGACGTGGTTTTTTCTCATACTTAAGTCAGCTAGACATCCCATATGGTTGGCTCGGAAGGAGAGTGACGAAATGATCATCTGGCTTTCGAGATTTGAAATGTGAGGTTTAGCAGGAAGGGGAGCAATGTGGGTGCTCCAGGAATATATTCTGTATTGTGTCAATGTGAGGCTCCTCTCTACCTTGCCCCCAACAAGGAAAGAAAGAAGGTAGAGTCTAGACGAGACCAGAGGCACCAAAATGAAAAAATACGGAGTCAATGTAAGGAGCCACCCAACCTTCACACTGTGTCACAGTGAAAGCGCTGAATGTTGCCAGGACTCGGGGACGAGGTGGGAGCCACGTGAGCCCCTGCAGACCTCCCAGTCTCCGCTTGCACAAACACCTGGAGGGAACCCATTGCTGCTCCTCATTTTCATACCCAGTGGTGTCCAACAGAGTATGTGACGGCCATCCTGCAGAAGTGACGCCTGCTATGCCTGACGCGTGTGTGCTTTGGTTGCCGTCCAACTTGGTCCCCATGGAAAGCCTGTCTCTGAGCAGCATGAGGCATTTCAAAGACACTGATTCAGAGGACGGGGCATGGACCTAGCAGTGAGGTTCATGGGGTCATGGAAAGGCAGGCATTGTCTGCACCTGTGCCCAGTCAGACTCTGTAAAGCAGTTTCAGACCTTGCTTAGAGCAAATAAAATGGCAAGACAAGAACCACCACCTCACTGCATCAGGAGAAGGAATCAGAGAACCCGCCCCTCCCCACTCCAAAGAATGGAGTCCTGGAGAAATGCAGAACCCAAGGACAGCAATAGCATAAATTCTTCTTGTAACAAAAGTAAGTATGATTGATGCCTGCTCCCGGAATCCTTTTGAAGAATGAAGAAAATTTGTTTCATCTTAGTCCTTTTTCCCCCCTCAGACATATAGCCTAAGGCATATGCTGCAACCGTTTTCGATCCTATCCATTCTCAACACCTCTACCACTATCAACTCTTTTTAAAACAAGATAGATCTTGGAAGTAGAGTTGATAGAACTTGCTGGTGGATTGCACAGAGAAAGTGAGGGAGAGGCAGGAGCCAAGACAGACGTCAAGCATTTTGGCCTCAGCAACTGGCAAATGGTAGTGACAAAGGTCCCTTTGGAGCTAAGAGGGAAGAGACTAGAAATCCACGAACATTTAGGGATCTAGGAAAAAATGAGGAGCCAGCAAAGGAGTTCGTGGTTACATGGGAAGTAAGTGGAGGCACAAGGCTAGCTCAGGGACCACGAGAGGACAGGGTTTCGAGGAGGAGGAGTCACACAGCTGTGCCAAATTCTGCTGAAAAGACGCCCGAGATAGGTATTGTTCCCGTGCCTCCCGCTGAGTCACAAGCTCACTGAGGACCAGGCTTTTGCTATTGTATTATGTTATGTTAAAAAACGTGCCACCCCTGCCCGTGGTAGGGTGGTTGAGTGAACTCAGAGCCCGCCCCGTCGGGCCAAGACTGACCGGTAGTCCACGCCCCCGCACACCTGAATGCTCTCATTCTCACGATGTTGAGGAGGGCCAAGACTCTAGGACTTAGATTTTGGCTTTTTTTTTTTTTAGAAGAAGATAGAAGTCGTTTGGAGGCTCCAGGTAAGTTTTATAATCCCATTGTTGGCCCTTCATTGGGGTGTCGGATGCAAAGGAGTTCTTCGTGCCCCATGAAGTTTCTCCTTGTGCTTACCGCTTTTGGGGACGAGGTGATGGGTCACGAGATCACAGTTTGGGTGGTGCAGAGACGCTTGGCCAGACCAACAGCAAAACCTCCTCTTGACCTAAGGACATGCTGTTCAGAGATGGGTGCGGGCATCTAGAGAAGCTGGTGCTAGAACCGCATCTTGAAGGACGAATGGAGATCTTACAGGCAGATACGGGCCCTTAGTCCTCAGGTTCCCTGAGCGGTGCGGAGGGGAGCACTGGGGACAAGGTCGCCCAGGGAGCAGGGAGTCGTCCTCTGGCCACAAAGGGGGGCTCTGCTTCTCTGATGTTTTCGCCATCTAGTGTGAGTTGTCTGCGTGACAGATGGGGCTGGGAGGGCTGCTTCTCCATGGATAAGGGACTCCGGGTCTGCTTGGTCAGCATGTTCTTGGCAATCTGTCTGTCCTGATTTGTTGCTTTGAGGGACCATGGCTCAGAAAGCCGTGTTGTCAGCGAAGCCTGGAGCTCCTGGGTCGTGTCTGTTTCTGCGTTCTAGCAGGCACGCCATGCCAGGCGCAAAGCCACGCTGGCTTATTGTCCAGCCTTTAGCAACTCTGACCCTAGAGGAGGAGGGATCCAGCTGACAGCTGAGCAGCTCTGTCCCTTCAACATCTGGTGAGCTGGGGAATCTGAGGCGGGCTGGAATTTTTAGGTTCGCTGCCAAGGACTTGTTGAGTAACCTGTGAACTCAGGTGGGGAGTTCTGAGACATCTGATACAGATGACAACAATGGCCAGTCAGGTGGCCACCTATTGTGTCATATCCATGCCTTCAAGTACTAGTGCAGCAAACGTGCACTGAGCTTCTGTTTTGTTTCAGGTGTTGGGCACCGATAATAGCGGCACCTACTTTCCCCAGGAATAAACCAATGAACACAGTGGTGTGTGGACATGCCACCTCAGGGGGAAGCTCAGGGGACCTTTGGAGCATGCAGCTTAGGATGGGGTGTCATGTGATGAAGTGGGAGAAGGCTCGTCCTGTAAGCACTTAGCATGCCAGATGGGTCATCGTAAAGATCCAATGACTATCTCAAGGATACATAAACATTGTGTGAGCAGTAAAGCCAAAGCGAAGATCAGAATTATTCTTATTGTTCGTTCCTGGCTCCTCAAAACAACAGAGTCCTCAAACAATGGTGGTACCTCAAGATTCCATTCAGATTACCTCTGCCTCTCTCTCTTTTTTTTTTTTTTTTTGCATTTTTTTTTCTTGCATTTTTCTGAAGTTGGAAATGAGGAGACAGTCAGACAGACTCCTGCATGAGCCCAACCGGGATCCACCCGGCATGCCCACCAGGGGGAGATGCTCTGCCCATCTGGGGCGTTGCTCTGTTACAACCAGAGCCATTCTAGCACCTGAGGCAGAGGCCACAGAGCCATCCTCAGCGCCCAGGCCAACTTTGCTCCAATGGAGCCTTGGCTGCGGGAGGGGAAGAGAGAGACAGAGAGGAAGGAGAGGGGGAGGAGTGGAGAAGCAGATGGGCGCTTCTCCTGTGTGCCCTGGCCGGGAATCGAACCCGGGACTTCTGCACTACCTCTGCCTCTTAACCTCAGTATCTAGAATGTTTTTATCCCCAACTTCTTCAATTTTTTGGCCAATCCCAGAACCACATTTTCCTTACTAGTAGCCTTGATCTAGCTAGCCTCAAGTCAAGAAAACTTGTTTGAACGTGCTGAGTTTAGAATAGCCCTCCCCACGCCCACACTGGATTCCAAGTGACTCCACCTTCCAACCAGACGACCAGGAGGGATGGTGGGCGGAGAAGGAGGGGATCTGCTCTCATTTCTTGTGGTCTCGAGCCCCAGGTGGTTCAGGTGTCCTGCGACAACTCACATGACTTCCAAACACTCTTAATGTTGTCCTCAGCTTGTTTTGTGGATGGAAAAGTCTCATCTTTCCCAGTGTAGAGTGAGTGGTTCAAGGGCAAGGCCAGTGTCCTCGGACGCTTCTCTTTGCTCTGTGTCGGCTGGCATTCTGAGAAACCCTGGGTGTTTTTCATCCCTTTATCCTCCAGGCTGATAGAAATGAGGCCGTTAATTTCATCTTTGGGACTTCATTTGCAATTAAATGGATGGTGATGCCTTGGTTATGGCTTAATTAATAAATTCAGTAAACACGAATTAAGGCTCGATGATGAATCAGACGCCGCGCTGAGCTCCGGCTCTACAGAGATGAATGGCGGGACTCAACCCTCAAAAAGTTCATCGTCTGGTGAAAGGCGAGCA
Organism: Saccopteryx leptura; assembly: GCF_036850995.1. Classification (NCBI taxonomy): domain Eukaryota; kingdom Metazoa; phylum Chordata; class Mammalia; order Chiroptera; family Emballonuridae; genus Saccopteryx; species Saccopteryx leptura. Next base: position 360,878,644 of record NC_089504.1, on the reverse strand, counting down.
GTTACCAATAGGTATGCAGAATACCGGGGATAATTGCCGGAGAATAGGTTTGTTTAAAGGACTGTGAAAGCTCAAGGGAGGGAGCCGCAAACTGCCTGCTGACATGATGGATCGTCTGGGTTTTGAAGGATGCAAAAACACAATTTTTAAAAAGGCAGGGGAAAAAAGCATCTCAGGCAGAAGTAACAGGGAGTGCAAAGGCAGAGAAGCATGATGAGGCAGGAAGCCATCTTTGAGGAGTTTGGGCATTTGAGTGTGTCTAGGACTCGGTCTTCGTGGTGAGGAATGGAGTCAGAGTGTGAAGAGCCTTCCCTACCAGCTCAGGAGTTGGAAGTGCACGCAGTGCCCACAGAGTGCAAGGAGACTTTGGGATTGGCATGATCCTATTTGCCTTCTAAGAACATACTCCTTGGTGCCAGGAAGGGCTACGCAGAGGCCAAGAGAGGCTTGAGGACCAAATGGATGGAGAAACAGCAGCTGACAGCAAAGACCGGCTGAAAAAGCAGAATCATACTCTGACGTGTTAGGATTACTCCGGAGTAACTCTGAGAAGAGGGATGGGAAGAATAGCAAACCATTAACCAAGAAAGCTGGATGCTTTTACTGACCTTTCACAAAGACCTTTTCTATCAAGACAAGAAAGTATTTAAAATAGCCAAATGTGAATAATAGTTAGATTGGTTATAGATACAAGCAAAAAAAAAAAAAAAAAAAAAAAAGAAAACCCCTAACAATTTAGAGAGTAAATGTATAGGTACAACGTAATACCTTTTTCCCCAAATGTATCACTGGGGAACAATTTTTTATTTTTATTTTCTGTTGCATGAGGTTTTAGAACTGTTTCTATATATTTCTGCATCACTGATTCCAAATCTGAAATTCATTTTTTGATGCATGCTCTAGTTTTTATGCAATTTTAATTTCTTTTTGTTATAGTTAATGGCATGCATTTTTTTTTTTTTCTGAAGCTGGAAACGGGGAGAGATAGTCAGACAGACTCCCGCATGCGCCCGACCGGGATCCACCCGGCACACCCACCAGCGGGCGATGCTCTGCCCCTCCTGGGCGTCGCTCTGCTGCGACCAGAGCCACTCTAGCGCCTGGGACAGAGGCCAAGGAGCCATCCCCAGCGCCCGGGCCATCTTTGCTCCAATGGAGCCTTGGCTGCGGGAGGGGAAGAGAGAGACAGAGAGGAAGGAGGGGGGGTGGCGGAGAAGCAAATGGGCGCTTCTCCTGTGTGCCCTGGCCAGGAATCGAACCCGGGTTCCCCGCATGCCAGGCCGACGCTCTACCGCTGAGCCAACCGGCCAGGGCCTGCATGCATTGATTTTTAAATTGGAGTTAAAGGGCAACGACTCTTGGATTGAACATAACCACAAGGCAATTAATGTTTTACAAACATCACTTTTACATAATTGTAGTTGTTTTTAAATGTAAAAAAAGTATTATCTGATAAAAAAATACCCTCTTGTTTTGTTTTAAGATTGAATCATGGCTTCTTCAAGTAGGTGTAAATGTAAGAATAGTCCTGACAACTTCTGTTATATATGTGGCTGTTGCACACTTCATCATTTGTGACATGTGTATATATTGCCTATTTTCAAGTTCCCCTTGACAATCAAGACAAGAATTGGGCTCCTCATATTGTGTGTCATAATTGTGAGGAAATGCTTTGTGACTGGACAAAAGGAAAATGCAAAGGAATGCCTTTTGGTATTCCCATGGTTTGGAGTAAACCTAAGGACCACAGCAGTGACTGTTATTTCTGTCTGATCCATACAAAGGGCATCGGCAAGAAAAAACGGCATATGATCACATATCCGAATATTCCTTCAGCTGTACGACCTATCCCACACTCTGAGACACTTCCAGTTCCAGTTTTCAATGGTTTTATTTCTTCTAAGGACGAAGAAAGTGAACATGGTGATCAAGTGTATTTTGATAAGATGCATGAGAAAATGGTTGTAGAATCTGAAGGGTCTTCTTCTGATGCCAAGCAGTCATTAACCCCTCAGCAGTTTAGCCAACCCGAATTGAATGACTTGGTAAGAATGACATAAAAATTGTCCTCAACTTTCTGAAGTATGAGGAGCATAACTGGATCATTTGTATGGATCTTAAAATGGTAAATTTCCTGCTAGGACAACAGAGAGGTTTCATGAAGTATCCTTGCTTTCTGTGTTTGTGGGACAGCCGAGCTCGGGAGAAACACTGGACACAGAAGGAGTGACTGAAATGTGAAGCTCTGGAAGTAGGGATGCAAAATATTGTGGGTGAACCTGTAGTTAATCGATACAGGATCATTTTTCCCCCACTTCACATCAAACTTGGCTTAATGAAGCAGTCTGTTCAGGCTTTGATAGAGAAAGTGAATGCTTTCACCATATTATTTCTGCTTTTCCTGCCTTGTCTTTTGAGAAGATAAAAGCAGGTGAATTCGATGGACCTCAAATTTGAACCCTCATACATGATGAAGAATTTGCCAGGAAGATGAATAAGGAGGAGAAAGCAGCATGGCAGTCTTTTGTGGCAGTTACAAAGAACTTCCTTGGCAACAAAAAGCAGAAAACTATGAACTTCTGGTTCAAAGGATGCTGTTGGCTTTCCGCAACATTGGATGTAACATGAGTGTTAAGATTCACTTCCTGAACAGTCACCTTGATAAGTTTCCCGAAAATCTTGGAGCTGTTAGTGATGAGCAGACTACTGCTGGAGCACCAGATGAGATTGTCCTCAATAAGTATATAAACGCAAGAGCTACAAATGCAAATTTTTGCCTGAATAGAATTTAAATAAGTTTTGTGCAAATTTTAATCATAAAATAAGTGTTTTAGTATGTTCTATTTTGAAATTGTAGACAAATTCTGATGCCATCATATCTTTTAGTGTATTAGTGTATTTACTGCATTATATAAATTATTATATTTTCACAAAGATGATGCCCAAGAAGACATTCTACTTCATTATGTTAAACTAAATGTTGAAAATTTTACAATAAGATGAAAACCTAAAATCTTGAATTGCAAAAGAACTGTAGCTTACAGAGAAAAACTGTCAGATTTGAGATCAGCACACTCGAATTAGGTAAGAACAAATGTTTTTGTAGAGGCAACAAAAATTTTGTTCCCCAGTGAGATCATTGCACGATTTAACCGCTCTTCTCCTAGGGACGTGTAGAATTAATTCAGAATTAAAACTTTCTTGTGTGCTAGAGTGGCTCTGGTCACAACAGAGCGACGCCCCAGAGGGGCAGAGCATCACCCCCTGGTGGGCAGAGTGTCGCCCCCTGGTGGCCGTGCCGGGTGGATCCCGGTCAGGCGCATGCAGGAGTCTGTCTGACTGTCTCTCCCCATTTCTAGCTTCAGAAAAATATTAAAAAATAAAAATAAATAAATAAAAAACTTTCTTGTACTGAAACCGGAGGTTTTGCTCCAAGTTCCTCAATTGTGTGCTCCATCCTGCTGGACAAGTCCCCATCCCTCTTGGCCAGCGCTGACAAGGAGCCCGTGACCCCCGCTGTCGCTAGTGGTGGGACAGACAGACGGAATCATGAGCACCTTGAGAGGCTTCACGGGGTGGTGTACCCCCACTGAACTCACCAGAATCCGAAGTCTCACCCTCAGTTTTGCAGATCCCCAAATCCAATTTCCTCAATGTTCCGAAGTTAATTGAGTTCAGAAAGGCTGAGCTAACAGAATTTTGCCAATTCATTAATTTACCAAAAGAAACATTCCTGCTAGAGGGAACCGTCACCTCTTGTCCTCGAGCCCTGCTTTAACTCCTTCTGACCCTTCGGCAAGAAGCCAAATGACAGCTGGGAAGTTGCGTGGTGGGCAAAGATCCTCAGTGACGGCAGATGGATGGATACGGACATAATTTGATGCCACCAGACGTGGTTGCTGGATGCCCCTGTGTCCCTCCAAGGGATTTTGCTACTTAGTCACTCGGGCAGCACCGGTCTGCTGCTGGCAGTTTACCCCAGTTGTTAACAACGCGTTTAGAAGAAAATATTATCTGAGACGCTCGTATTATTTACCATAGAAAGGGAAACGAAACAGGCACTATCCAGCCTCAGAATTAAAGCTGATGAAGTTGATCTATCGTTTCAACAGAAACTGTTTCCCTGACAGATTATGGAACATATTCTAAGTGCTTGCATCGTGCGACATCAATAAACAAGACAGGGACTCCGCCGTCGGAAGGCTCAGCCACGCTGGTCAGCAGTTACAATGCAGGGTAATGTTTGCCGGAGTGAAGAGTTGCTCTCGATAGCATATGGGGGCGTGACAAAGGACCCTAACCCTAGCTAGGGGACGAGAAAAGCAGTGCAGAGACCAAGCAGCTGAAGTCGATCCTACTTCACAATTTAAACAAATGCAGTTTTCTGACTACCGATTACCAATAATGCAATCGTATAGAGAACTGCTGTTAGCCTTGTGCTATTCTTCTTTTAAATTTTATATGTTGAGATTAGTGTGTATAAACTTGAAATCATGGCGTCGTGCTACTTTCAGTGTGTAATAAGACGAGTCATTTCCATGCAATGTAATTCTTCTACTGGGTATCTACCCAAAAGACTTAAAAACATTGGTACGCAAAGACACATGTACCCCATGTTCATCGCAGCATTATTCACAATAGCGAAGATCTGGAAACAGTCCAAGTGTCCGTCAGTGGATGAGTGGATTAAAAAGCTTTGGCGCATATATACACTGGAATACTACTCAGCCGTAAGAAATGATGACATAGTCCCATTCACAACAACATGGATGGACCCTGAGAACGTTATACTGAGTGAAATAAGTAAATCAGAAAAAGCTAAGAACTATATGATTTTACACTTAAGTGAGGTATAAAACTGTGACTCATAGACACAGATAGAAGTGAAGTGGTTACCGGTAGGGGGTGTCTGGGGAGAGGGGAGTAAAGAGGGACAAAAGTGTATGCCACAGAGGTAGAATGAAACTGAGACTCATGACATAAATAAAAGTTAAGCGGTTACCTGGGGGAAAGGATGGGGGGAGGGGAGAGAAGAGGGACAAATATACGGTGACAGAAACTGATCTGACTTTGGGAGGTGGGCGCGCAACACAGCAGCTTAAAGGCTATGGAGGTGTTCGCTGAAACCCTCTGCACTCTAGCTGATCAATGTCATTCCATTGAATTTAATTTCAAAATTAAAAACTTTTAAAAAAACCCGACTGCTTGGTATTCCATCACCTGGATATATCGTAATTCATTTATCCAAACCCTGTTGTTGAAATATGAGATTATTTTCAATTACTCAGTCTATTAAATTAAAGCCGTAACTGAGAGGACCTTCTCAGGGATACAGTAAAACTCTCTCACTTTGCAAATGAAGCGAACTGGTTTCCAGTGAATTTAAGTGGTTTTCCTCAAATCGTCTAGGTTATGTAAGAGCACTCCTGATGAAAAAGCCTTTTGGAAAGAAGGAAGAGAGGCGGGTCTGCTGAGATTTGGTGGAAAGGGAAGGGAAATGCTGCTGGCCGGCCGGACGAGGGCTACGCAGTGGAGAGAAAGGGGAGGTGACAGGGCTGACGGCCAGCGCACTCAGGTGAGACACAGCCAAGGACACTGCCACCAGCCCCTCAGCATGCGGGCACGTGAGCAGGGTCCCTTCCGAGGACAACCTGACAGTGCGCATCGAGAGCCTTGAGAACACCCTTGGACATCGTGACCCAGGAGTCCACTCGGGAATCCTTCCGAGGACATTGGCATGGACTTTGGTGTTTGTAGTAACAATAACAACAAAAAAAAGGAATATAGCATCGATAGACTGGGTAGATATTTAGATAAATAGATGATAAACTATATCAAGATGTTTTTGTATTACATATTAAATCTCTTCAGGTATTGTATATGTTCTTTCTATACATCGTATATATACTCTATAAGATATAAAGAGATTTATTACAAGGAACTGGCTTGCACACTCATAGAGGCTAAGTCCCACAGTCTGCTGTCTGCCAGCTGGAAAGCCAGTGGTCCAGTTCCGAGACAAATGGGCACATCCCGGTCCAAGGGCAGAAAGCAGATGTCCTGGCTCAAGCTTCCTGGCCAAGAGGGCAGAGTCTGCCTTTCTCTTCTGTTTATTCGGGCCCTCGACAAATTGGACAATGCCTACCCACACGGGGAAGGCAATCTGCCTCACTTCGTGACTTAGAAAACCTACCCACTCCTTCTCTTGAGTTAGAAAAAAAAAAATCTGTCTTCCTCTTGTGTGTCTCTTTTCTACTCTTCACACAGAGCATGCACACACAACACTCCTGGTCACCAAATCCGTGTGGGTCCCCCCCCCCGACCACCACCACCAAACACTTCTGCACAACAGGAGCTGGGTGCTCTCCAGTCAGACTCAGTGCTGACACCATCCACCTGGAGACAGCATCAGATCCCACAGGTGAAGGGACCATTCCAGGGGAAGGCTCCCACCCCACCCCCATCAGATGACAGCTGCAAGTTTCCAACCGTGCTTCCAACCGACTGGCTACAAATCAGGGGTTCCCACCACCCTCTCCTTGGGGGTCAATAATCTGCTGGAGCAGCTCACAGACTGAGGGAAACACTGTGTGTTTGCAGTTTGTGAAAGGATGTGAACAATGTTACAGGTGCACGTGGAGATAAAGAGATGCATGGGGGGAGGTCTAAGAGGGTCTCAGGTGCGGGAGCTCTGGCCCCTTGGACTCAAGGCGCACCGCCCTCCGAGTGTTTACCAGTCTGAAAGCCCCTCCAGCCCCCCACAATTGGGATTGTTATGGAGGCTTCCTCACGGAGACATGATCAATTATTAGCTTGATTTTCAGCCTCTCTCCCTGCTCTGGAAGATGGGGGTTGGGGCCGAAAATTCTGACCTTCTTCTAATTATGGTTCGGTCTTTCTGGTGACCAGCCCCCCTCTTCCGGGATCCTCCTCGCAGTCATCTCATCAGAATAGAGATAATCCCAGGACTCTCGTTACTCAAGGGATTACAAGGATTTCAGGGGATTTGTGCCGGGGGTTGGGAACAGAGACCAACATACCTTCTTATTTTCTGTCGTTTCACGCTCAGTCTACTGGTTCGGATACTGATCTCTCCCAGAGACACCCTCACAGACATATCCAGAAATAATGTTTAGCCAAATATCTGGGCGTGTCACGATCTAGTAAAGTTGACACACAAAATTAACCATCACGGCATTCAGTATTGGGAAAGGTTAAGTAGGTTATGGTCCGTTCACAGGAGGCTGAGTGATGTTCTGAGATGGCCTCTTCTTTCTTGGCAGTGTTCTGTGTTTTCCAGCTCAGCCGGCTCTTCTCTCTCTCTCTGAACGTGTTCTCGGGGCCTCACCACACAAGCTGCCCATTCCACTCCATTAAGTCTCTACCTTGTCTTTCACATGTGTACTGTACTCCTCTTCCTCGTCCAGCTTAGTGGAATCTCAAGAGAAAGAAGAGATAAACACATATGATCGAGCCCTGGCCAGTTGATTCAGTGGTAGAGCATCATCCCGGCATGTGGAAGTCCCAGGTTTGATTCGCAGTCAGGGAACACAGCAGATGGTCGCTTCTCTATGCCTCCCACTCCCCATTCTCCCTCTCTCTTTCTCTTTCTCTCTCTCTTCCCCTCCTGCTCTCTTGGCTTGATCAGTTTGAGTGAGTTGGCTTCTGGAACTGAGGATGGCTCCATGGAACCTCTGCCTCAGGCACTAAAAGTAGCTAGGTTCCTGAGAAACAAGTAATGGGCCCCAGATGGGCAGAGCATCACCAGGAAGGGGCTTGCTGGGTGGATCCCAGTTGGGATGCATGCAGGAGTCTGTCTCTCTGTCTCTCCTCCTCTCACTTAAAATAAATAAGAAAATAAATAAATAAACAAAGAAACAAACATATGATTGATCAATCTGCAATATCTAATAGGAAGCATATTTTTTTATGTAACTAGAAAAAAATTAGTTAAGAGTAATAAAAATATCCATATTCTTTCATTGAGGAATCCCACATAGTGTAAATAAATGATTATTAAAAAAATAAACGGGAAGATCTAAAACTATGAATATTATCACAGTGTCAAACTGGTAGCGACTCAAAGTCCAACAGCACGTGATTAGTCATTTGATATACAATGACTACATACAGATAGAGTTGGGTAGCTTTCTTAAAAAATGTAGGTGATAAGACTCAAGTCAAACTCAGGGAGATTCTTGTTGTAATTTTAAGTACAAAGGATGGTTAGAACTGGGCAAAAATATAAGTGCAGGGGAAAAGAAAAATTGAGAATAAAGAGCAGTTGTATTTCAAATGATATGTTTTCTTCTGTTCTAAAATTTTTTTCTCTAATGTTGAGACATTGGTTTTGCGTTAAAAATAAAAATAAAAATACCACTCTCAGCACTCAGTGCGACATGGTTGCTTTAGTGTGGGAGACATTAAATGAAGTGCATTTGAACACAGCCAACATGGTTGCTTTAGTGTAGGAGACATTAAATGAAGCGCATTTGAACGCAGCCACTGCATGGCTTCCAGGCTTGTTTGGGAGCCGGCCAGCCGAGCGCTGACAGCTGGCCCGCTGCTCCGCCCTGGGGACATCTCCCACCTACCTGCAGGTGGCTTGGGCGCCTGAGGCAGAGTCAGGCGGACAGTGTGGGCTTGTGCCTGGGAGTCAGTTGTGTCAAAATACATTGCACTTCATGCTCTCATGTCTCTTAGCACTAAGAGACACACAGTTGTTGTTTTTTCCTGTGAAGCTGGCCCGAAAGCTTCTTTGTTTTGTCTTCTAAATACAGGTTTAATCCCGAAATGCAGGGCTTCTCATTACCCAGAGGACACCAGTGGACTCGGCTCTGAGTGGGAACTGAGGGAAGAGTGTCGTCCCTGCGTGTTCCGTCCAGCGTCCGCAGTCCGCGGTGGAGCTGAACAGGGCGTGCAGGAGGGGGTCTGATCTGACTGCATCTCAGGTAGCAGTCTCAGCTGCATCTCCAGCCAGCCTCCCCTGCTCTCCCGCTGCCAGAGGGGCCTGGCATCTCAGCCCCGGAGATTCTGAAGCCCTGCAGAGCTAATCCTCTCATTTCTAGGCTTCCTCCATGGTCAGCTCGGGACAAATTTGCTATCAATCATGAGTCTGCTCTCCAGTTTTTAGAAATTCCGTTTCTGTTATTTCCTTCCCCACTTGTGATATCCTTTGAGCCCATGCCTCTTCAATTCCTGCATTTTTAATTTGGGGGGACTTGAGGAGAAAACTGCGATTAAAGCCTGCGCTCCCCCTGACATACTTAACAAGATGTCACGATGTCAAGTCTTTATTTTATCCTTCATGTCAACAGCTCACAGGGAGGCCTGGTAGTGGGCTGTTCCTCGGGAAGTGGGTCTAGAGCAAGAGGAGTCTATGCTTTGCTCTCTATACCCTTTTGGACCTTTAAATTTCCACTATGTTCACAGGTGAAAGTGAAGTGGTTACCGGGGGAGGGAGTAAAGAAGGACAAATAGATGGTGACAGAAAATGATCTGACTTTGGGTGATGGGTAGACAACACAATCATAGTTCCAGTGCCATAGAGATGTTGACCTGAAAAATCTATGTACTTTCATTGATCAATGTCACCCCATTACATTTAATTTTCTAAATAAAATTTTAAAAAAATTTCCACCACATGCAAAGATTACCTTTTCCAAACTAATTTATCAGCATAACGAAAACAAAAGCAAAGAAAGCTCCCGTGAGCACCTTTCTTTCTGTGACCAGCATAGGGTAGGAACAGTTAAGTATGGTCACCGCCCATTCTGTCACACAGTGTGCCATGAAGACATAAATTAGAAGCTGCCATGAATTAATTATATGCATAATTTATACCATTTCCTTCAACCTCGAAGCAAGGTTAGAGGAAATGCTATTGATCACGAAAGGCTCTCAGTGGCTAGAGCTTTGGGCTGACATCTATGTGTGACCTCTATTAATTGAAGACCAACTTCACAAAATACTGACAGTGACCCAAGTGGACATCCACAGAAGGACAAATGCCAAGTCCTACAATGCAATGCTATTTATTCAGCAGTGATGACGAATGAGTGTGACCTATATCTATTGAGATGAATTAATTTAAAGTATGTATAGTTGAACAAAAAGGGAAGTTGAAGAAGCATACATACATATGATATAAACTCATACTTTGATATATGCAGAACAGTATTATATGCCATTTAGGGCTTTACAATAGATAAGTAATTATAAAGACACGCATGGGAATGGTACCGCTTTTAAGAATGGTGGCAATCTCTTGGGGATAGAGGAGAAGGAAATTAGGGGTGTGTACAAGAGTATAAGTTTTATTTCTAATATTTTATAACATAAGCCAGGCAATGGAACATGAGTGTTTAGTATAGTATATCTTATATTTTTGTGTGTCTAAAATGTTTGTAAATGAACAGAAACAAAAGCAAAAGACTTGGGCAGTTTCTGATTCGAGAGACCTGGTTTTGAATGTTGTCTCTGTTATTTACAGGCTGCGTGATGCTAAACAAATCACCAAACTCTCCTAAATGTTAGTGTGTTTTTCTATAAAAGGGAAATAAAAATAGAAGCTACTATATAGGAATGCCATAGGATATATTAAAATGACAAGATAGATAGATTTGCATGTTGTCTTGTTCCTAGAATAAATGCATCTTTGTGCCAAAGAGAATAACCTCTGTTCAAACACATAGTCCCCACGATTTTTAATAAATAATCTTATCCTACTTTCTGCCTGATTAGTGTCCAAAATACATATATCCGCTCTTACTAGAAAACACCAAATAGATGTATTCTAATTATTGGTTATATAAACTCCCTGTTGTCCAATCTTTATCAAAATCCTGTTTATAAGACTAGATATTCATGGAGGCTTGCCTGCCTGACATCCCATTCATCTACCCTCCAAAAATGATCCGTTTCAGCCTTGGACCAAATCGCACCGTCCAAGAGCCGCGGATCTGGATGGCATCACTCTGAGGGTTGTCAGATTTACTTGACAGAATCGAACTTTGCTGTTGCGATATTGGCTCGCACTGAGGGGTGCTGGAAGAAGCAAATGAGCAAATCGAGCTCTTGTTTTTATTGCCGGGATGAAGTCCAGGATGCTATCCTCTGAATCCGAAAGCATTTCCTTTATGAAGACCCAAGGGGGAAATTTTCTCAGGTCAGCAAAATGAAAACCTTAATCAACTGGTTTGTCTTTATCATGTGGACAGTGTGGGTCTTTTAGCAGGATCCTATGTCTCTACGTCCTCTGGTTTGCGGAAAATATACAGCCCACTCTGTGGTCCATCTCCAGTATCTCTGTAGAACCATTGGGCAGACACTCCTGAGAGGTAGGTAAATTTACCCCCGGATGGTTTTCTGACCCATATTAGCTTTTTGTCCCAACATTTCCAGTGATTTATTTTCCCTGTGTTTCTGAAAGCTGTCTCTTGTTTACCAAACAAGATAGGAAGAGGAAAATGGGAAAATAAAGATAGAATAAAGGAGAGTACGGTGTGCATCAGTAATAAATCAAGGTAAAGCTGTGTCTTATTTACAGTTGTATTCCCCGGGATACTTCGTGTTGAACTTTACGACTAGTATATGGTTAGAAAATGTTTGCTAGAGTAAAAAAAACAATTAAAAAAATCTCTCAGCATACAGATCATTTTTTTTCCTGCTTATGGGAAGCCGTAAGATTGGGCTAGACATGAGAAAGGCTTGATGAACCCTTGCGAAGCACAAGAATACCTTTTCAGTGATGCCTGAGACTTCCTAAAGGAGTGTCTTAGCTACTCGCAAAGGCACAGGTAATGCCACCTCCTTCATGAAAACGCCCCGGATTACAAAGGCCTTTTGTCTTATGAACTCCTTCAGAACCTCCTCTCTAAGTATTCATCTCAAATTTGTTCTATGGTAACTTATTTTTAGATACAGATAAAAAGATAACAGATAGATGGTAGATAGATAGATGATAGATAGATAGATAGATAGATAGATAGATAGATAGATAGATTATTTGGAAGAGGAAAAGACCCTGCTTTTGAGTGTTTATTTGTATTCATAAGCATATTAATGATTATATAATTCTTCAATATATATTTTTAAATAAGTAAATGAAAATGTATTTTATTGATCTTTTTAAATGAATTTGCATTAAACCCCTGTTCACATGCAACAATATGGATGACACTCAGATGCATATGCCGAGTGAAATAAGCCAAACACAAAAGGATATATACTTTTAATTCCACTTACATAACATTCTTGCAAAGGCAAAGCTATGAGCATAGAGGACAGATCACTGTCTCCCCAGGGCTGGGCGTGAGGGGCAGCTGACCACAAGAATACACCAGGACTTTGAGAAGCAGTGGATCTCTTGTGTATTATGATTATGTAGTGATAGTTATAGGACTACAGATATTTGCCAAAACACTGATCTGTCTGCCCTAAAAAGTGTGGATTTTACTGTTTGTAAATAGTGCATAAATTTAAAATAATGAGGAAAAACTTTGTTCAGCATCCGCTGAAAATACTGAGTAGATTTTTCCATTTTCTAGTAAGTTGACCCAATTCCTAAGCCATCTGTACACCTGCTGTACTCTCTCCTCTCTACGCCCACAGCAGATACTGCTAATCAGATATGGCATTTCCCCCCACTCTGAGGCAAGGCAGGGCCCAATGCGGGAACTTCAGCAGAACACTCGAGGTAGCCACCAGTAATCTTCTATACCGTGGTGTGAGCTAAAAACTATTTGCTACCTGGAGCTCATGTCATCCCGAACAGGTAGACCATTTGCTTAGTTACACCTACTCTTAAGTGCACTCAGCATTTATTTACCTTTAGTGACTGACTTTGCTTTATCTTAATTTAGTGTCTATTAGAAGAGGACAAATAATAATAACACAGGATCATACTTCGTAAGCTATGGCCAGATATAATTCCAAAACATGTGTCCCCAACCGTAAAAGTAGATGATCAAGTGACGCAGGAGGTGATGAGGACATAGGGAAGGTGACTTGGGCCTGAGGACCAGAGTGTGACCTCCAGCTGGGACCCTGAACAGCCAACAGAGAAGGTGAGGATGAACATGAACGTGTAAAGGCACAAATGACAACTCATCCCACGTTGTGCCTGGCACAGTCCTGGGCCCCGAGTGATGAGCAAAAGGAATAAACTGCCTGCCCCCACAGATCTCATATTCCAGCAGAAGCATTAGACACCAAAGAACCAGCCACGCAAATACATGCAAACCATTGTGTGTGCCACAAAAGGACCATCCAGGATGATGTCGTGGAACAATACGGAAGAACTGAAGGCGATGGAAAGAGAACCAGAGAGTTCTTTCCAGAGGAATGGCTGTCATCTGAAGGCCACAGGAAGCAGAGGTGTTGGTCACGGAGTGGATAAAGACATTCCAGGCAGAGGCCTGTGCTCAGATCTGGAAGTGGGAGGAAGCAGAGAGCACGGGCCAACTAAAGAGACCACCAGTGTTAGAGACACACAGCACCCTAGCAATGGGGTGACTCAAGCTCAGGCAGGCAAGGGGCCAGATCACAGGGGCCCCCGTAGTCCGCTCTGAGGATTTAACATAGATCTTCAGAGCACTGTGAAACCATGAGATCAAGTCATATCATCATTAATACTCTGAGCCACCAGCTATGATAAACCGTCAAGGAAAGATAAGCTCTGAAGTCCTCTACAATGACATAATAAACGTAGCCGCGTGAGCTCCCACAGCGTCTTACTCCACGGCCGGAGTGCCGCCCGTCACAGTGTCTGAAGGTCACCGGCACGTGACTTCTGGGCTGGACCGAAAGCTTCGGGTGCTCAGTGACTGCATCTCACAACCACCCTCAGCATCTGAAGCATTGTGGGTGCTCAGTGAATATTTGTTGAACTAAAATAAACAACATGTTTAAGTATGCAAATAGATAGCATTCCTGAAGCCAGTTTAATTTTTTTTATTATTTTTAATTGGATTTATTGAGGTGACACTGGTTAACAAAATTATGCAGGTTTCAGGTGTCAGTTCTACAACACATCTCTGTACACCGTATTGTGTGTTCACCCCCCACCAAGTCAAGTCTTCCTCCATCACCATGTAACCCCCCATAACCTCCTCCTTCACCTCCCCCACCCCCCAAACAGTCACCTCGCTGGTGTGACTGCCTAGAAGTTTTTTCTCTTGTTTTTTTTTTGCCCCTTTTTGCTCAATCTCTCCACCTCCCTCACCCAGCCCCGCATTCCCCCATAACTTCCCTGTTATGTCCAAATCTACTAAGAGATGCAAAGTTACAGTTGCCTCTGCCTAAGGCTACACTAACCTTTTTTGGAGTTGTCTTGAATATATTCTGATCAGAATTGCTCTGAGCATCTTCCATCAGGGTTCCAACAATGTGGAGAAAAACAAAAGACAACATGAAGATAAAATTACAGGTTATAAAGGATTATTTTTAGAATGTGTTCAAAGCCAAGAAAAACACAGCAAAACATGGGAACAGCCAAGTAGTGACAAAAATCTTCCCTCGGTGAATCAAGAAGGAGACAGAAAAGGTAACAATAGTCCCAGAACACAGAATAAATCAAGCTGAACTTCTGAAAAAAGGAAAGGTCTATGGATGAAACAGGTGATGGAGTTTTACAGAAAATTTGGAGGTCTCTCAAACTAAGCACTGGTCACAGATGTGGTGCCCCCTCTAACAGCAAATGCCCCCAGTCTGTTGGATGTGGGTTACATTGCTCCCTGGAACACAGGCCCCCAGGAACAAAGATGCTTTTCTTTGTCATAGACATGTGAGACTCAGCTCCCAATGTCATCCCTTTAATGAGGAGTGTCCCGGAGACCAGGCCTGGGCAGTTGCAGGAAGACAACGCTAACAGGAGGGGAAGTGGAAATGTCACCCTCATTAGTGGGACAATTCACAGGAGGAAGTGCCTGGGCCAGACCCTGGTGAGTGTCAGAGGGTAGGTTCCTGCCAAGAGACTGAAGTGAGCGTCAGACACAGCAGCTGCAGGCCTTGGGGAAGGGGACAGGAGTTACACTAAGAAATAAGGCAGAGGGACCCTGACCAGGTGGTGGCGCAGTGGATAGAGCATCGGACTGGGACGTGGAGGACTCAGGTTCGAAACCCTGAGGTCGTCAGCTTGAGCGCAGGCTCATCCGGTTAGAGCCAGGCTCACCAGCTTGAGCCCAAGGTCGCTTGCTTAAAGCCCAACATCACTACTTGAGCCTAAGGTCGCTGGCTTGAGCAAGGGGTCACTCAGTCTGCCGCAGCCCCCCAGTCAAGGCACATATGAGAAAGCAATCAGTAAACAACTAAGGTGCCACAACAAAGAATTGATGCTTCTCGTCTCTCTCCCTTCCTGTCTGTCTGTCCTTATCTGTCCCTCTCTCTGTCTCTGTCACACACACACACACACACACACACACACACACACACACACACACACACAGAGAGAAATAAGGCAGAGGGAGAAAACACATTTTTAGGGCAGCCCCCAGCTCTGTGTCCCTCCACAGCCCCCCTGGGAATCCTAAAGCCTTTCTTCCAAGGTGACCCTGAAATAGGCATGTTGTGGTTATTGCTTATTTAGTTTCCATTTATATTAATGCCCTCTTATTATGTGCAACTTCTGACTAGGACAGACTGGAGCCCTCTGACCAAGCAGAAGGGCAGGTGAAGGTGCTTTCTGAAGTGTAGTCCCCTTCTCTCCCCCAGGCCCTGCCTACGCTCCCGCGCCTGTCTCTGCGCATGTGCACACCGCTCAGGGGCAAGGCGTAATGAGTGGTGTCCCCACAGCGCCGCTCACTGCTCCCTGTCGCACACCGACGAGCCTGACCCACCACAAAGTTGCCAGAATGTTCCAGCGAAGGAATCTGTCTGTGGGTCGTAGCAAGAGGAGCAGCAGGCTCAACCAAAGTCCCGAGTTCAAACCCCTTCCCTGCCACTAACAAGCCACGGGTCCTTGGACAAGTCAGCTCAAGGCTCACTTCTCAATAAGAACAAACAAACACACAAACAAAAGCATGGAGGGTTCTTGAATCTCTAAACTCCCTCCCCTGGAATGAATAAAAGTGCTGCTGAGAGGGACCAGATGCAGACCTTTTGAGCGTTAGGGCTTCTTTGGTGTCAGAAGCAACCCAGCTGGGCTAAGTTACACTCAAGGGATATTGAGGTCATAGAGGATGGGAGAAAGTTTGAAGAGCTGAGCTGGGGAATGGCAGAAACCAGAGCAGGTCCAGAGGCAGGTGCTTGGGCACCACACCTGTCCCACAGCAGGAGTGTCTGTCTGTCCAGGACCCTGCCTCTGAGGTACAATGGAACAATGAGGTCCAGTGCTCAGCAGTCCCGTCTCAATGCCACGGAGGAATCGCCTCCTTCGGCTAGACTGGGTCGTAGAATGCCTGGACCCTGATGACATAAGATTCAGGTCAACAAGGAAGGAACAGAGTCTCAAAAGGAAATCAGCAGACTCTTCGGAACAGAACAGATGCCAGGCAGCCAGAACACAGTGAGAGAGGAGAGACAGATGCTGCCATTACAGGAGGAATCCTTCTTTCTCCGTGAGGCGAGGTCCCGGAAGACCTGACCACACATGCACCGTGGTGAGCTCCCAGGTGCTCCCAGGAAGACCTGACCACACATGCACCGTGGTGAGCTCCCAGGTGCTCCCAGGAAGACCTGACCACACATGCACCGTGGTGAGCTCCCGGGTGCTCCCAGGAAGACCTGACCACACATGCACCGTGGTGAGCTCCCGGGTGCTCCCAGGAAGACCTGACCACACATGCACCGTGGTGAGCTCCCGGGTGCTCCCAGGAAGACCTGACCACACATGCACCGTGGTGAGCTCCCGGGTGCTCCCAGGAAGACCTGACCACACATGCACGGTGGTGAGCTCCCGGGTGCTCCCAGGAAGACCTGACCACACATGCACCGTGGTGAGCTCCCGGGTGCTCCCAGGAAGACCTGACCACACATGCACCGTGGTGAGCTCCCGGGTGCTCCCAGGAAGACCTGACCACACATGCACCGTGGTGAGCTCCCAGGTGCTCCCAGGAAGACCTGACCACACATGCACCGTGGTGAGCTCCCGGGGTCAGCGCGTGCTGACTCAGCCCCCAAACAATAGCTCTACCTCCACCGGCTTCTCCACCATCTTTTGCAGTTTTTTTTTTTTTCGTGAAAGCCAAGAGCCCCTTGTCTCATTAATCCCTCCACCAAGTGACTTAAGGGGAAATCTGCATATTTAATGAGCTTAGCTAAGCAGACATCAAAGGCAAAACTAGGATGGGAAAGGATCGACCAAATTGCATTCACAAATACTAAGTACAGTATTACAGTGGTGGTCTCCATGGACTAGGGACAACCTCCCTGGGTATAAAATCAGGGACTAAAATCTAAGCCCTCACGGGACATCTTCTGCTTCTTAGCACCCAAGTTGGTGGCAGCTCTGTCCTATCGTCCCTGAGGCTGCTCCACACTCTGCGTGGACCCTGCCACTCCCGAGCCTCCCCACGCACATCCCCTTTCTCCTCCGCAATATTTTTCAGCCTCTCGGTCTGAACACACCATCAGTGCTTGAGACTGAGTCAGGAACCTGCCTCCCTGGGTCGATGAGAACTGCCTCTCTCTCCCCCTCCCTCTCTCCCCCTCCCTCTCTCCCCCTCCCTCTCTCCCCCTCCCTCTCTCCCCCTCCCTCTCTCCCCCTCCCTCTCTCCCCCTCCCTCTCTCCACCCTCCCCCCACTCCCCCGTGTCTGAAGCTGCCCACAGCCCCTGCAGGTTAAGCAGAGAGAAGATTAGGAATTATCGAAATCACAACAATTCCCTGGCAGCCGTTGTATGATTGCAGGCTCCGGTGGACTAAACTGTCCAGCTGGGTAATTGAAGGAAACATATTTATTGAAATTCACGTGCTTATGGTTATACTTAGCCCCTGGATATCAGCAGAGCTGACCTGAAAGAGGGGAAAAAAAGGCCCCTCGCAGCATTCCGAGTAATCATTATGTACAGACCTTTCAGGTCTAGCTCTCCGGTAGCGAGGGGGGCTTTGAATTTCTACACCCGTGGGGCCTCTCCATTGCTGCCCGCCACTAGTGGGGCTGCCGGAGCCCAGGCAGGGGGAGGAAAATGGACTCACCAGCACTGACATCTCCCCCTCATACAAAGCTTTGCCCCAAAGGTGTTAGCAACATGGTCTTGCTTTTCAGATTTCATTTCAGGTTCAGAAAGAGCAGGGCTTTGATCAGCTGGGGAGTTCACTCTGAGTGACAGCTGTGGTTAGTAGCAGACAGGTCTCTTAAGCACAAGGATCGAGAGAGCGAGCTGGGCAAGGTGACCCTGGGCTCCCCGCCGCTGCGCCGAGACCCGCTGGGAAAATGCGAGGCTCAGGCAAAGCGTGCTGGGCATTCCATAGAGACGATCTGTTTTCCTTTCAGGCAAAGGAGGGCTCACACGGAGGCTGCTCCTATCAAGCGAGAGACCCACAAGGAATACCCAACGTCATCGGAACCTGTCCCCTGCGGGATGTTGGGGCCCTTTTCCTAAACCCTCGTGATCTCAATCCATACTCAGTGGGGGCTTCCTCTAGTGTGGTCTGTGAGGCCACGTTTCGGGTCATTGAAGAATGCCACGGGGTGTCTGTCAAGAAGCACCATCTCTGGTGGGAGCAGTATCTGCCATCTCGGAGTTGGGCTGTCAGCAGGGAATGGGACCTGAGACCTCTCTCTGATGGAGAGGTCTGGACCCTGTCACCACTGAGAGGACAGGCAGAAACCAGGCTGAACGGAGAGGTGGTAAGACCCGTTTGCCCCTTGGTCAGCACCCCGGACATAAGTAACAGAACGTCTCAAGTCCAGCTACCAGAAGTACATTTTTGACAGAGGGTTATGTAGGTCCTTTGCCCCAAGTCTGAGATATTTGTTCCTTGGAGATCCCACCCAATAATCTCACCTTCTTGTTGTGGGTTTTTAAAGCACCAGAGACACTATAACACTGAACTGTAAAACTGGAAAAAATCTAGACGAATCCAGCATCTTGACACTGAGGCCACTTTCTGGATTATTCCCAATGAAAGCAAAAAAAGACAAGGCAATTGCCAAAGTGACACAAATGCTACTTGTTCGGGGGATGGTGAAAGTAACCACTGTGACATTAGAAGGCACGCAGTCTAGAATCACTAGGTCGCCCATCCATACCTAAGAAAATCCAGAATTTTCTTAAGCAGATCTTTGGATCTAACCCAAAGAAGAAAGAGAAGCAACATACTAGCCCAGGGACCCTTGATTTCGGACGCCTACCCCTTAAGGGGAGCCCATCGTGGCTTGCCCCAGCTCAGACTGAGGATTCACCAAGAAGAGACCCAGACCCGGACGGGAGAGTTAGTGCACCCATGGGTTGCTATTTGAAATTCACCGAAGCCTTGTTAATCAGGCCTCTGACTTGGGAGTCAAGTTCACGCTTGCATTCCCAACAACAAAAAGGTTTGCCAACTAACACAGGCTGCATCAATCCTATTTAAGGGAATTATACAAGGACAAACTGTTTTTAAGGACTTGCGCACATTAATCGTTGGAATAAAGATGGATATAACCAATTACCAATGGATTTTAGAGAGTTCCTAAACTGGTCCCCTAGGGCCTCCACTCAGAAATACTGCGTCAGCAATTAGAGCCGTTGTGTGTATCCGAAACTCAGTATAAAAAGTTAAGAGCTTCTTAAAAAAAAACAAAACAAAAAACAAAAAAACCCAGCAACTCAGATGAACCTCTCCCCCAGCAAAGAGTTTATTCTGTTTTAGACAAATTCAATTTCTGAAGAAAACCTGGATTTATAAGATAAATAATATACTATATTAATTTGCTGTAATGTTTCTGTAAATAGTAAGTTCCTCTACCGAATCTAAAATTTGACTCTTTCCAAAAATAAAATAAAATAATAGGTGTAAGGACAACTTCCTAGGAAGATGAGCATTATATAAAGTGACCCATATCTATGGGGCAGACTTACGTTAGCAAGTTTGGGGCATTTTATATTCATTCTTGTGAGTCCGGCCAGGTGAAGAGTTTGTGGCTCTGCGTGGGCACTGGCTGCCCCCCGTTTGCACGGCAGTAATAACAGCTCACCTTCCTGCTACCAAGGAGAATGTGTGTGCCTCTATAGGTGTCCATCCGTCTGCGTAGCCAGTAAAATTGGGTTGAGCATCTACTTTGCCCACAATATATTTGTGTGCATTTGCATAAATGCATACATGTGGCATTGAGGGTTCAGTCATTAGGGAGTGATAGTAGAACACGGTTCATGTCTTTAACTGAGACATGTCAATGTTCCGTTAAAGACACGGAACATGTCAATTTCCTTTTCCTGACAACACCCTCCTTTCCTTCGGAGGGGTCACCACTTTCTTCTTGGATTCACCGTGGTGGGTTGTAACCAGAACGTCTGCCCGCTCCTGGTGAGGCGGAGGTCTGAGCCAGTTGGGCACTCCACCCCTGAACCTACCTCACTGCAGGTGTTGGCAATCCCATGCCCTTCGTCTACCACTGTCTGGACCAGGCTCCCTCTGCCACAAAGTGGCAGCCATGCTTCTGCTCCCTCCCGCCCAGACTGATGAGGCCAGCTCCTCAGTCACCCTCCCCCCCCCAGATAATTTCCAAGAGTCTCTCAGTGCATTCCCTCTGGCTGAGGTCAGGGAGCCAGGTTCTGTTGCTTTTATCCGAAATCAGCACACGGTGCTAGACTCTAAATGGTTACATCGTGCTTCAAAAATTTCTCCCAGCACCCAGGCCGGTTTTCTCAGTGATAGAGCCTCAGCCTGGCGTGTGGAAGTCCCAGGTTCGATTCCGGCCAGGGCACACAGGAGAAGCGCCCATCTGCTTCTCCACCCTTCCCCCTCTCCTTCCTCTCTTGTCTCTCTCTTCCCCTCGTGCAGCCAAGGCTCCATTGGAGCAGAGTTGGCCCTGGCACTGAGGATGGCTCTATGACCTCCACCTCAGGCACTAGAATGGCTCTGGTTGCAATGGAACAACACTCCAGATGGGCAGAGCATCTCTCCCTGGTGGGCATGCCAGGTGGATCCCTGTTGGGAGCATGCAGGAGTCTGTCTGACTACCTCCCCACTTCTAACTTCAAAGAAAAAAAAAATTCTTCCAGCAAAGAGGCTAAACCTCCCCCTCCAAATCCTGTGCATTTTCTCGCTGCTTTAAGTCACCTGATTTGGGCTTCCTTCACTACAGTTTTAGAAAAAAACAGTGGCCCTCCTCTTTGAGATGGATCCCTCCACTCAGTAGGGTGACAGATTCATCCAGGATTGCCCGGGACTTACCCAGTTTTAACACTGAAACTGAAATACACACTGAAATTTAAAATATGCACGCCCCATTTACCCCAGAGGAAACACTTGCACGTGGGTACAGGGAGCAGGTACAAGGATCTTTATTAGAGCGTTGTCTATAATGACAAGAATGGAAACCACCCATTAAAAGGAAAGTAACTCTTAACTCCTGTAGAGCTTCCCATGTTGGGAAGCCCTTCTATGTTCTTACAGAAGGAGGAAGATCTAGAAGATGACATGCCAAAGTAAGAAGGGTTTGTAGCTCCGAAGAGCACTGGGTGTGTTGGCAGGAATGAATAATGACTGCAACGGTGTCGTGTTTCTCTTAGAATAATATTTGCATATATTATTAGACTAATGATTTATTATAAAAAACAAACAAACGTGATTCCCCCACTCGATTTTCGATACTGGTTCATCCTGCCATTCTCCCCCCGTCAGGCAGAGCCAAATCCGTGGCGTCAGACTCTGACCCATCCCTCCCTTTATTCCTCCTCTGTAATCAATGGCTTTTCAAGCATCGCTGGATCCTTCTTGAGATCAATGGGATGGAAACAGCTGTTAATAGGCAAGGAGTAAGCAGAGTGAATGTGCAAACATGCAGATCAATAACAAATACCTTGGTCTGAATTAGTTTGCTCGTCAGCGCCCAGAGATTCAGCAAAGGCACAGAGGGAGCAAAGGAGGTGGGAGACGGGGAGACGGGACCCTGGCCCTGGGGTGGGGGTGGGGGGTGGGGGGAGCTCCAGAAGGATAAAGAATGAGATGTGAAGGTTGAACTCAGCTTTTGCTGAGCACCTGGAGAGAAAGGAGATTTCAGGAGAAGAGATCTTATAGAAAACTCTCGGAACAGAACACACAGTAACTGACTGGAAAGGTCTTAGGGGCCGTCGCCTCTGAAGCCAGGGGCACTAAGTTCTTCCTGTGTCCCTAGTACTTGGCAGGGTCTGGTGCCGAGGAGGGACTCAGTACACAGTGGCTGAGGGAGTGAAATACACCGACAGGGAAATGGAGACACGGGAGGTGGGCGTGGTCCCTGGTCCCTGCTCACAAAGCAGGAGCGGGTCGATCCAGAAAGGAACCCAGGCCTCCCCACCCCTGGCTCTGAGTCCCCGCTCCCCACAGACACACCCAGCGGGTCGATCCAGAAAGGAACCCAGGCCTCCCCACCCCTGGCTCTGAGTCCCCGCTCCCCACAGACACACCCAGCGGGTCGATCCAGAAAGGAACCCAGGCCTCCCCACCCCTGGCTCTGAGTCCCCGCTCCCCACAGACGCACCCAGCGGGTCGATCCAGAAAGGAACCCAGGCCTCCCCACCCCTGGCTCTGAGTCCCCGCTCCCCACAGACGCACCCAGCCACTCCTGCCCTGGCTGCCCACCGGCAGGCCTTCTGCATACGAACCCTTGGCGGGCATTCAGCACACCCATTCGGTTTTTCTATTCATCTGTCCTAAAACTCATTTGAGAAGCATAAGCGTTCTCCACCCCCGCAGGAGCCGAACACCATGGACTCAGCTGCTCTGCCGCACTCTCAGCCAAGGAAAAGGGTTGCCTGCCTCTGTGAGGCTCTATCGGTACAGCATTCAGCGCTGCCGGAATCCCTAGGACCCCCTCCGGCTGCTTGCAGGGGTCCCCAAGGGCCCCAGGGTGACAAGAACTTAGACAGCGTATGTATTCAACGCAGTAGCACCATCCCTCTCACCTTCCTCCAGGCAGGGAGCAGAACAGAAGCTCTGCTTCTGGGCCAGAGGCTCTGGGTGGTGTTGCCCGCTTCGCAGATTCCCAAACCAAACTGTGTGGCTTGACTGTTCTCCCTGTCCCTGGACCCACGGAGTTTCTGTCTGGGCCCCTTGAGAGGCCCAGTCAGGTGCAGGATCTCTCTCCCAAGGAGCCCTCGCTGATTCTCCTAAAAGCTGAACCCAATCACTCTGTCTAGACGCTGCTGAAGCCAACCAGGTTGTACTGGAGGCGGGACCTACGTCTCTCAGCTACGTCTCAGTTCTTTGTGCAAGCGAACGAGAATTTGTAAAGCACGAGCGTGAACGGCTGTTATGCTGAATTGTCGAGAACATCAGCCGAGGTGCGAAAGCCTCCCTTAGCCGTGGTGGCTTTGACCCGGATGGTCTGTCCACTGGCGCAAGAAGGGCAGCTCCCCTTCCCAAGGACTGAGCGAGAGACTGCAGGTACCCCCCCACAATCAGGAGGCTGTAAGTCCTGCCCACCTTCCCCTCTGCTTCAGAGCAGGGCTTGAAGGGGTGGTCCAGGGTGAAGGGGGGGGGCTCAGCTCTGGGCAGAACTCAGCGCTGGGGGACGCGACACCATGGCTCACACCCTCTCCTGGGACAGTCTCTGGTGCAGCCCATCCAGGCGTTGACCACTTCTGCTGGCCTAGAACTCCCCCTCCCCTCCCCCCATTTCCTCAGCTTAGAACTCCCCCTCCCCTCTCCCCATTTCCTCAGCTCCCTCCGTCTCCAGGGAAAAACTCAGGGCCCGGGGCGGGGGGTGGGAGGTGGGCGAGCAGTCTGGAGGCGCTAATTAAGAAATACCTGTCATGCAATGGCAGCTTGGATACTGATTTAACAAGTATAATAAATATTTCAAGAAGCCTAAGTTTTAATATGCAAAAAAAAAAAAAAGTAGTTTACTTAATTTCTGGGGCTGACTTTAATTTCTGGCTCTGAGTCCCCAGTCTGCCCTGGAGCAGGTTAATAATTTCACATTTGCACTTATCAAATTTCAATGTGATTTTGTAAAAAATTACATCTTACGAATGCTTTCCCAGTCTGATTTAAAAATCACAATGCCATTTTTTTCCTGTCCTTTCCTTCCATTTTGCCCCAAACACCTCTAACCCTCCTGGTGCATTCCATGAGCATGCCTGCCACACCTGGGCAACAGGGAACCAACAGGTCGCCTTTGTGACTGGTTCCACGTTGGTTCGGACGAGAGGGAGTCGTCTGGTCTGTCCGTGCTCTCAGCCCCGGCCAGACAGCTGGCTCTGGCCACTGGAAGCCAGAGAAGATTAATTCCCATAGGCCTGGTCACATTGCCACTGTGGCAGGTTAAGAGTTAACAGAAGAGAAAGGAGCTAGGTTGCAGGCCTGAGTCTGGAAGTAAAACTTCAGATGCCCCAGAGAATAGCCTTATCCCCTCCACCAAGGGGATTAACACTTCTCCATCTTCCACGGAGGAAGAAAGGACCAGTTTCCCAATCTCCCTGGGGTACAGCTGGCCCACCTGTCCGGACTATGGAGGAGAGGACTAAACGATCAAGGGGAAAGGCCTCCACAGGGCTCACCGCGGTCAGTGTGCAGTAGCAGCAAAAATGGTGCCTTAAGGGGGCGGAGTCTAGCCTGGGAAAGAGACCGGATTGGATGGACGTGGGGGAGAGACCTGCCACAAGCCTGCAAAAGATCAAGAAAGAGATCCTGGAAGGGAAGCTGACCCCTTCCCAAGCCCTTGAGAACGCATTGTTTATTCACTCACCTGTTCATTCTGCACTGTCTCTCCGTTGCAGCCATGGGCTCCTGGCAGCCACACAGGTGCAAGCTTGGGCAGGCTCCAAGCCTGGACCTGGATGGGGACAGGGACTGAGCTGGACTAAGCTTTGGCATGAACTAGACTGAACTAGGGCAGCTTCAGATGCCCCGCCCATGCCCGGTAATGGCACAGCATCTCCGGACGCCAGGCCTTTTTCTGGGCTTGGTGAAGGCAAGGCTGGACTCTTACCTGAGCGGATGGAGCTGAGCCATCTGGCCGTAGACGGGGAAAAGAAGGCTGATTCACAGGCTCTCTGTTGGGTCTGACCACCGACTACGGTTCCCTCCGCAGCATGCCGGCTCTTTCGTTACTGAATTTCTGTTTCCATTGCTTGGGTCTTCCTGTCTATTCAAGCACCAGTACCATACTGTTTTAATTATTAAAGCTTTTCTTCTCCTCCTCCTCCCCCTCCTCTTCCACCTCCTCCTCCCCCTCCTCCTCCTCCTTCTTTTTCTTTTTTAAAGAGAAAGGGAGACAGGAAGGGAGAGAAAAAGGGTGAGGAGAGAGACGAGAAGCATCAGCTCAGAGTTGCATTCACTTTAGTTGTTTATTGATTGCTTTCTCATATGGGCCTTGATGGGAAACTCAAGCTGAGCCAGTGACCCTTCACTCAAGCTAGCATCCTTGGGCTCAAGCCAGTAACCTTGGGCTCGAGCCGGCAACCTTGACATGATCCCATGTTCAAGCCAGTGACCCCTCGCTTAAGCTGGCAGGTCTGTGCTTTCACTGGCAACCTCAGGGTCTCAACCAGGGACCTCCACATGCCGGTCGATGTTCTATTCACCAGTCAGGCTTATTAAAGCTTTATAATACATTTTCATACCTGACCATGTTTATTTTTCCATATAAACTTTTCACCCTAAAGCAAGTCACTTCTAAAACACAGTTTCCACATCCTTGTTGTGTCTAAAAGTGAGACTTCCCGTGCCATCAAATGTGGGTAAATAATGTGGTGGGTCCAGTAGAAATACTGCACTTTGGGGGAGAAACATTGAAAAACCTTCTGGGACTGTGGTTGCAATTCCAGGCCCAGGAGGAAAGGACAGAAAATTCTCCATACATTCCTTCTCCTTCAGGAAAATACGAGCCAGGGCAGGAAGCTCAGCCCCTATTGTTGGGAGCAGCGGGGAATATTAGGGGCTGTGTGTGCTGAATATACGTTTTGCGTGTGTGTGTGTGAATTATCTTGGAGAGAGTGGCAGACTTGGCTCCCTAACAGTGAGATCAAGCATAGAAAATTTACTTAAACTCTCGGAGCACGCTGCTGAATCGCACAGCCTTTCCATGTAGCTCACCCCGAGAGAAGGATTTAATAGCCCCTCTGCTGCATTCTTTGAGTACAAAGCAAGGGGAAAGAACATGAGTGGATCTGATGAATTACAGCTTGTCTTGGGCACGGGACAAAGCTCATTTGGTTCTTTCAGAAAAGGGAAGCTGGTAACTCCTGGGAGTGAAATAGTTGGTGTAGCTTTGGGGGGGGGTCATGCCCTCTTGTCCCCATGGAGCCTTAGAAACCCTGCCCGTGGGCTCCAGAACTCACCTGGGCAATACCAACGGGCCTGCAGAGTGGGGAACGTCCTGTTTGAGCAGAAAATAAACAAATACCTGCTCATAGTCTCTGAGTCACTGCGGGGCATAGGTAGGGCACAGCTCATTGGCAGAGCTTAATGATTCTTTTATTCATTGGGGTTTAGCATTGGTTAGGCTTGGGAAATCTAATAAAAGAGACCTCAACTGAGATTGGAGTCAGGAGGGCTTGTGGGGGAAGCGGGGTTCTCTCACACCTTAGCCTCGTCGTCGGTTGCCCGAACAGAAAAGGATGTGCCTTCTGTCTCCAGCAGGAAGATGTTTTCTGTTCTACCTCCCCAGCAGGAGGAAGGAAGACTTTCTGCTCCCACAGCAACAGCCCAGCCAATGAAAAGCGATTGCACATCGCTCCCAGTTTCCTGCAATGGACTCCTTGTTTGTAACAGTTCCTCCCAACCTCCCCTTTTCTAGAACATGGCCTATTGTTTTTGTGTAACTAGGGTGTCCCAAATTGCAATTCTCTGCTATTCCGGAATCAACCCACTTTTTTTTCTTTTCTTTTTTTTTGCTGGTAAAATAACTTTTATTTTTAAGGTCAACAGATTATATAGGACAGGGCTGCACCCCAACATTATCTTCTAATGAAGCTTAACCCACCATAATTTAAGTGGATTCCCAATGCTCCGCATGCTACCTTCAACGTTTCTAAGTATGTGAGGGTCAGAATGCAGACAGAGATGGAATATTTGCCCAGAGGAATGTCTGCAGAGGTCTGTACACAGCAGGTTCCCGTCTCCTGGAATGGCCCTGCCAAAGGCTTGCCGGAGTCTTCACCTGACTCTTACAGAAGCAACACTGCCCAAGCAGCCAGAGGCTGGGGGGCCAGCCAACAGTCCTGACAGCAGTGCCCTAGTCCTCCCTGAGTTCTTTCCATCTAAAAAAAAAAAGGATACTTCTGCTTATTTTGCAGCTGGAAGACCGGAATGAAAAAGAACTCACTTTCTACAACACCACTGATAATGCCTCCAGATAGGCAGGGGGTTCTCATGTGTGGAGGATTGGTTATTTAACTTGGTTAAGGTTAATGGCTCATGGGGCTTGAGTCCACTGCGATCAGTAGTTCACAGTCCTGACTACCCATTAGAAACTCCAGGAGAGCTTTTAAAAAATGTCAATGCCTGTGGGAGTCCACCACCAGAGACGTTAATTTAGACGGACCGGGCAGGGCCCAGGGAACCCACAGCTGTTGAAAGCTCGACAGGTGTCTCTAATGTGCTACCACTGGCTCGAGAAAGGATGATAAAAGTGTCCTCAGATGGAGGGGAGGGAACACGTGTGATTACCACAGCCCATCAGACCCAGAACTGCAGGGTCACAGAAATCAGTTTATTTTTCAGCTAACAAAGGCACATAGACCTTTCTTGAAATGTTTACTGAGAAGCCCTATGTGTTCCCACTTGCTCAGCACTGACTCATGGTCTCTGAGAGTATGGCCTAAAATAAAGTAAAAACTGACGATGGCGGAGGAGATGGCAGAAAGAAATGTCCTAGATTTCTAGGTTGGCATTTGTAGCCATCCCCAACCCGGTTCCATTAATGGACTCAAATTAGCAACTGTGCCCCGGTGTGGACAAGAGCCCTTCCTTGTCCCCTTGGGCAGCGTGCTCTCCTGTGGTCTCTGTAGACGAGTTTCAAACAGCTTCCGGTTCTCCTTCTGCTCCCTGAACCAGACTTTCTGACTCAGTTGCTGCTTCCTTTTCTTCTCCTTCCTCTTCCTCTTCCTCCTCTCCTTCTTCTTCCTCTTCTTCTCCTTCTCCCTCTTCTTCTTCCTCCTCCTCCTCCCCTTCCTCCTCCCCCTCCCCCTCCCCCTCCCTCCTTCTTCTTCTTCTTCTTCTTCTTCTTCTTCTTCTTCTTCTTCTTCTTCTTCTTCTTCTTCTTCTTCTTCTTCTTCCTGAAACTTCAACATGTGTTCATTTGAGTTCCGCCCTCCACTCGCGTCTCTTTTCACTCTATACACTCTGCCTGTGAAAGCTCACCGGTCGGATGCAAGCTGATGACGCCTGCATCCGTTACCTCCCGCCTTGACCTCGCCCTGAGATTCACATCCTCGTCGCTTAACTACCAAGCCAGCATCCTCACTGGGATGCCCCACTGGTGATCACATTCAGTCAAGCCAGGTAGGACTCATTGTCTTCCTCTCAAAACTTCTCTTTCTCCCACGTCCTCTGTTTTGGTGAAAGGGGCGCCATGCACCCAGATTCCAAGCTAGACCCCTGGGAGTCAGCAGAGACCTCTTATTTGGGCTTCCCCCCCCTCCCCAGTTAACCACTCACCAGGCTCTCTTGATGTCACCAGCTCAGCGTCCCTCTAAGCCGGTCACTTTGATCAATGCCAATACCCTTCGTGAGGCCGACGCCGTCTCATCTGGAGTCATTTCAGCGTTCTCCTGAAACACTGCCCGTTCCGCAGCCGCCCTCCCCAAACTCTTCAGACCACAGGCCAGAGCGACCTTTCTAACTATGATGAGCTCCTTTGCTTAAATCCTTCCGTGGCTCCCATGGTTGTCAAGATAAACTCCTAACTCCCCCACAAAGACCCGCACGCCCTTGGTCACCGGTCTCTCATGCCCTCCCGCTCCCACCTCCCCCCGTATGTTCCAGCCGGACGCACTGCTTCTCCTTGACTGCATCTGAGGATTCCCGTTCCTCCTTCCAGTCTTCACTGGTCAGACGTGGCCCGGACCGGGCTTCCCTGGAACTTCTTGGGTGTCGCCCTCATCACGATTTTGGTGGGTTTGCTCTCTGCTTTGCAGGTGGACTGTGAACTCCTGGAAGGCGGATGCTGAAGCATGTGGGTGCCAACGATCGTGCCCCTCTCTCCTTCCAAGTCTGTGCCAACTGAGGCAGAGCCCAGCTGAGACCACGGGACTGTCTTCATTACTCACCACACACAGTTTTTGGCGGGGGGGGGGGGAACTTACTCCATAATAATTACCCCATGGCAATTCCCTTCCTTCCGGCTCCACTTTTTGATCTCCCTCTTTCCTGCTCACACCACCGCCCACGGCAGGGAGGGCGGCAGGGCAAGGCGTCCGCTCCGTGGAGAAACGAGAATGCATGGAAGCCAGGATCCTGGAGGGAAGTGAAGAGGGCACGGAACTGCCAGGGCGAGAGCCTTCCTCTGGTTCTAGCCGCTGGCTAAGTCCCTCCTTTTCTCTAGAGAAGAAATAGAAAAAGGATTGGAAAGAAAGACGAAAGTTTTCCTCCTAGGAGCAGAGGGAGAAACAGGTCCCTTCTAAGTAAGGGTTCTGTTCTTCGCGGTATGCCCAAGGGCTGCTGGGGGCACGGGAAGGCACCCCCCCAAAAGGCTCACTGGCGGAATAAGGGGAGCAAACGGCGGGGGGGGGTTCTGTAGGAAGAACTTGAGACTCTACGGGAAGGTACACACCCCCCCAAAAGGCTCACTGGAGGAATAAGGGGAGCAAACAGCTGAGGGGGTTCTGTAGGAAGAACTTGAGACTCTCCGGGAAGGTACACCCCCCCCCAAAAGGCTCACTGGAGGAATAAGGGGAGCAAACGGCTGGGGGGTTCTGTAGGAAGAACTTGAGACTCTCCGGAAAGGTACACACCCCCCCGAAAGGCTCACTGGAGGAATCAGGGGAGCAAACGGCGGGGGGGTTCTGTAGGAAGAACTTGAGCCTCTCCCCAGGACAACATGGCAGCCCCTTCTCCAGCTGGAGAGAGATGCAGCGGACGTGCTAACGAAGCCTGCAGTGGATGCCTCTGGAGACGGTGTACACAGTAGCACGATGAATTAGAAAGAACCCGGTTTGCACAGCACTTTGAGTTCCGTAGCCAAAGAAACACATGCCCTCCACTCATTCCCCTCCACAAACATCAGCTGTGGGAGCTGTGTCAGCTCACAGGCCCAGCCTACCTCAGGGCTCCCACCGGCTGGCTGCTCACCGTGAGCGCGCCCGCCGTTTCGCCTTTCTCTCTCCACGTCAGAGCAGGCATGATCATCACTAAACCTTTCCTTCCGTGTATATGGTCTTTACGTGTATATGGTCCTTCCCAAAGGAATGGTTCCCTTTTCTGTTCATAAACGTGTCTCTGGCTCAGAACTGATATGGTCACGTTACTAAAACTACGTCTCTTCTGATGGGAGGAAAAGCTTTGGAGTTTAACAAAAAGGTAACTGTTTAATTGTCCAGTGGTAAAATAATAATGATATGAATAATTATGTGCAGGCTTTTCCCCTTTCTCTGTGTGTTTGTATGAGAGAAAGGCCTGACCTGGCATGTGACACCTTCCCTCCTAAATGACAATCTTTATCACGCTGGGCTTCACATACTGGCCAAGGCCCACTTTTCCCTCCTTCTCTTTCTCTCTCTCTCTCTCTTTCTTTCTTTCTTTTTCTCTCTCTCTCTCTCTCTTTCTTTCTTTCTTTCATCCAACGATAGTTTTGAACCCTTACTACATGCTGGACATTGTGCTGAACATGGTGATTTCACAGAGAATATTCCCTTGCCTCACGGAGCTTCAGTTTAGACACTAGAGATTCATTTTCTCAGCAAATCCATTGTCACCTTACTGTCCTCCCTTTCCTTAAGAGAAGAGTGCAGTTTGGAGACTGCGGTCACCCTGTCCTCAACCAAAAGCAAGCAAACAGCAGACAGTTTCCTCCCACAAGTTAAAGCAAACTCAAGTGTACACGGAGTCCAGAGCCCCCACCCCACGGAGCCGTGGCAGGAGGGTGGTGGAGGTGCGGAGGGGAGGTGAGCCCCTTCCCTAGAGCTCCCTAACCCTGTTCTCTGCCCCCTGGGGCTCCAGGCGCAGTGGAGGGGCCTTGAGAGTGTGTCTCCAGACCCGAGCTGAAGCTGGTAGGGGGTCCCCCTGACTCTGGGCAGCACCCCTCACCCTGGGCCCTTCTCCCTCCTTTCACTTGACGGCCATCAGGCTGTCAACAACGTCCAGCCCCAGGCCCCCGGAGAGGCCGTCCTGCTAACATGGCCCTCACCCTGATTACCAGACACAGCAAAGCTCACAGGATTGGCTGAGCCAGGGTCTCACAACTTTGCTTCTTGGTGCTGTGGGAATATCACCGTGACTTTTCTGCCACCTTGCTCATTAGCAAGTGACCCATTGGGGTGTTAATTGGGGAAAACATCAGCCTCGCCCTCTCCCCCTGTCTCTTCACCTCTTGGCGAGGCAGGAGCCCCTTCCCTCCCCAGCCCCTCTGATGGCACAGGTGACCCCGGGTGTGAAGGGCGTGGTACTGAAATACTGACCCAGAAGAAGAGCCGAGGGAGGTATCAGACAGACACCCAGGGCTGGAAAGCCAGGCCGATGCCATGCTGAGAAGGCACAGGCCCGAGGGAGGAGGGCGGTGGGCAGAGTATCCCCCCCAGACCATCTCTCCCGGGACCAAACTCAGCTCGCTGTTTTCTTCTGTGTGCCGTGCAGTCGTTTGGAAGCTTTGAATTTTCTTTTGGTATCTTTTAGGTGGGAAGGTCTCCATTAAAGTCTGCAGTTCTGAATAAACACAGAAGAGTCGGCTCAGTGGCGACCATGGGTTCCCTTAGTAGCCCTGCTCAGCTGCGCAGGCGCGGGCGCGGAGCAGCAGGAGTGGAGCGAGGGGGAGGGAAGGCCAGGGGGCGGAGCGCACGTGCCAGGGCGTGAGGGTGGGTTGGAGCACGGAGCTTCCACCGAGTGAGGAGGGAGCAGGGACGTGGGGACAGGCACGGGTCAGTGGATGGAGCGTCCCAGTGAGACGGAAGGGTCACGAGAAATGGACAGCAGACGGAGTGAGATGCAAGACAGGAGGTGGTGGTCAGATGGGGTTGATGGACAGTTGCAGTTACTGGTCACGGAGGGCCAGGACCTGTGAGTACACGGCCAGAGCAGGGCGGAGTATATGCTCCAGGAAGAAGGAGGAGAATACAAGGACGGAGAAAATTATCCAAGGGTGTGTGCAAATCACCACGAACTGAGATGGGCGTGGCGTCCGAGAGAGATTCAGCACCGGGTCGTGCCGGGTGCCCGGCTCCCCCTGATTCTGCCGCTGGCGCTGGCGGTGAGGAGGTTGGGGAACCTGGTGGTTTCCGTGGAGTCCACAGGCCCCTCCCCAGCCCCCATCAGAGGCCGACAGGCTCCCGGGCAGGGGAGGTCGGACGGGCAGGGCACGAGGCTCCTGCTGAGGGCCAGGTGGCCTGGCTGCAAGTGTCTTGGATGAAAAATGAGGCATAATGGTAACCACCTCAGAAAGCTGGTGTAAGAATAAATGCAAAAACAAAAGGAAATGTATAAAGCTTGACCCATGGCCAAGGCTCTTGTTTTCTCTTGCCTCTGAATCGCTTTATCAAAAAAAATTAAAAATGCACTATTCATTGACAGGAGGGTGCTGTTGAGGGAGAAAAGCGTCGAGAGGAGCGGATATTGCGCTAAACGCGCGCTCTTCCTAGGTGCACATTAGGAGGGACTCACAGCTGGTCCTCGATCAACAGGCTACGAGTCTCCAGATGGAAGCTAATCAAAGTGCCCAGGGGCAATGAACGAGTCTCTGTCAGAGGGTTCTAGGAACCCATTGTTTTAAAGTGACATCAATTCCAATTGGTGGCTTGCCGAATCTTGTTGATTGATTGGGAATGCAGCGAGGGGCCGGTGCCTGGCTGACGGCCCTGGATTGATTGTGGCTTTGGGCCAAGGTATTAAGTGGTCGGAGACAGGGGGCTGTGTGGCAAGGTCCCACATTCCCCCTCCACCCTCCCCTGCCCCGATGTTTCAGCTTAAATGACAGCATCTCCCCAAAGGGTATCAGCTCCTGCAGACAGAAGGGCTGGCTTCATTAAGCAAGGCAGGCTTTGCCGCACACATCAAATTTTCATGAGCTCCATGGGGTGCCTGGGCTCGTACTCAGAGCCACTGACCCCCACTTAGAAACCGGATGGGAACACAGGGGCGCGCGCGGCCGGTGCGTGTGAGGACCAGCACAGACATCCCCTCCATCCGGCAAGGACTCGGGGGCCGTCTGGCCTCCCGGGGTAAAGAAAGGAGGCTGCGCTGCACCCAGCCCCAGAAAGCCCATCTTTCTGGGTCAAGAGGAAATAAATGAACCCATGGGATTTCCCCCCGAGCAGAGCCAGCTCCTGTCTCTGCTCAGCATTGACAAAATCAATCAGTCTGTTGAGAAGTAAATAACTGAGGAGAGACCCATGGAATTGAGTGTGAACTACACACAGGCCAGGACTGGCTCGGATACCTGCACACACTGGTCCGGTTTATCTCGGCGCTCGTCTGTACAGCTAGAGCAGTCGTACAGTCCAACTCCTGTCGAGCTCCGCGAGCTCATGACCCCTTCTCACGGCGTCTTTCTGGCTTACCTGGGAGGAGGAGGACACGTCCGATACCTTCCCACAATTACAGCGAGACCAGTAGAGTCATAACTGTGTCTTCCTCCTCGGGGCTCCCCTTAGAGAGGGCTCACTATGATGCAAGAAGACTTGTTTTACTGAGCGCAGTAGGAGGGGGGGGGAGATGAAAGGGGTGTACACAGAGGGCTGTAGGGGGGACCCCTTCCATCTGGGAGAGAGAGCCGACGCGGCAGCCCAAGCACAAAAGGGGAACCTTCTTCAGGCCCCTGCCTTTGTCCCAGTTGAAAGACGCCTTGACCTTCAAACGAAAGATTGCCACTTGTTGGTAAGTGCCAATGTCTCCCCTTCTCGTGCTGAGTCTAACCCTCAGGGACAACTTCACAGGCCCAGGGGACTGGGTGGGGGGGAGGCGATACAGACCCAGGAAAATTAAGAGTCGGTATGAGAGAGACGTGGATCAGAACTGAACTGAGCGTCAAACTTGATGATAGCGCCTTTGATTTTTCAACTGCTCAACCCACCGTTTTACTTTCTTTCTGCAGGGAGGGAGTCCCGGTTATTTATAGCTTCACGAGGCTCCAGGAGGTAAGGATGTGGAGTAGAGAAATCCACAGGGGTTGAGTAACTGGTCCCAGGGATTTAAGGTGGGGACAGCGGGCGGGAGCAGCTACTCGGACGGGTCACGTTGAGGAGTGGATGCCTACTGTGGAATGAATACCCAGCCCAACTTCCTGTCACTGCCGACAGGAAGTCTCGTTTAAGAGGTGATCTCTCAGTTCCCACAAGGGAAAAGGACTAAAAGGACAAAGCCTTCAGAGTGACAGGAGAGAGCCCTCCAGCTGGCCGCGGGGGGTGTTGGGATGGAGAGAAGGGAGGCAACCCCAGAGCAGTGTCCTGGCAGGAAAGGCTGGAACGGAAGCCCGGGGCAGCCTGGGTCCCCGTGTGCCGGGTGCCTACTGAGCCAGGATGACACAGCATGGCGTCACCCAGCCTGAGCACCTTGTCCTCAGGAGTGCGGGGACCACGGTGTGGCCTTGAGTGGCAGAGCCCACCCTGCCCCTGCTGGCCCAGCCCGTGCAGAGAGGAAACCCAGCAAAGCACAGGAAAGAGGCTCGGTCCGGGAGGGAAGAGGAGAGAAACCACGTCCTCCACTCCTTCCTCTTCTACACCCTCAGCCCTGGGCACAACGGACTAATCAAATACATCTCCTCGGTCCCTCCCCAGCTCGGGCGCTACTCTCTGCGTGAACCCAGGCAAGGCTTTCCAGATCTGAGACTCAGAGGAGCAAACGGGCTCAAAGGTGATAAACTACTTATTCCAACTTGACGTAGCAAACCTTTGCAGGTGCCAGGATGAAAACCCACGTCTGTCCGTCTCCAAAGCTGGCACTCATCTCCCTTGAACGCTCCCATCCTCAGACTTCGGGCCCCGAAGCCTCTTGGCCACAGTGTGGCTGTTTGCAGTCCAGCGGCCCTCACCGCAGCCCCCGGGAAGTCCCTGCAGCTGCCTGTGGACTCCTCACCTCCCCTTCCATCCCTGTCCAGTGTCAGGGCCGTGCGTCCTGCAAAGCAAGGTCTTCCCGTCCACCCCGGTTCTGGGTCCGCCCTCTGAATTCTAGGTTTTAAACGGATCCATCTCCGCATTAACCATAGCCCCAAATCCTCCCATAAGTATTTTTAAGTTGTTGCTTCTTTCAGGGAACTAAGAGAGATTTTTATTCTCACTTCCAGCACTTCCTTTCGTGTAGACATTCATGTAAGCGTAAATGTGTTAAACCAAAGCACATGTCAGCTACTCAGGTTCAAAAAAAAAATGCTGCCCTGGCCGGTTCGCTCAGTGGTAGAGCATCGGCCTGGTGTGTGGAAGTCCTGGGTTCAATTCCCAGCCAGGGCACACAGGAAAAGCGTCCATCTGCTTCTCCACCCCTCCCCCTCTCCTTCCTCTCTGTCTCTCTCTTCCCCTCCCGCAGCCAAGGCTCCATTGGAGCAAAAGATGGCCCGGGCGCTGGGGATGGCTGTGGCCTCTGCCCCAGGCGCTAGAATGGCTCTGGTCGCAACAGAGAGACACCCCGGAGGGGTAGAGCGTCGCCCCCTGGTGGGCGTGCCGGGTGGATCCCGGTCGGGCACATGCGGGAGTCTGTCTGACTACCTCCCTGTTTGCAGCTTCAGAAAAATACAAAAAAAAAAAAAAGTGCTGATTACTCTCTCTCTCTTTTATTTTTTTTTTTTTTACAGAGATAGAGAGAGAGTCAGAGAGAGGGATAGATAGGGACAGACAGACAGGAACAGAGAGAGAGATGAGAAGCATCAATCATTAGTTTTTCATTGGGACACCTTAGTTGTTCATTGATTGCTTTCTCATATGTGCCTTGACCGCGGGTCTTCAGCAGACCAAGTAACCCCTTGCTCGAGCCAGTGACCTTGGGTCCAAGCTGGTGAGCTTTGCTCACACCAGATGAGCCCACGCTCAAGCTGGCAACCTCAGGGTCTCGAACCTGGGTCCTCCACATCCCAGTCCGACACTCTATCCACTGTGCCACCGCCTAGTCAGGCTGATTACTCTTGAATCATGTAAATTTTAGGATCAAAGAATCCTGAAACACTGACATGGGAAGGAATGCCAGCACCCACTCAGTCCCAAGGATGGCCAGTCGAATTTGTCACTGAAAGTGGGGTGCCTGAACAGGTGGTCTGGAGGCTGGAGTCCCATCTGGGCTCTGTGGGGAGCAGTGCTGTGATCCATTAGCAATGTCTGCCCTGGGGAGCAGTGCTGTGATCCATTAGCAATGTCTGCCCTGGGCAGCGGCGGGGACTCTAAGGTCTGTGAGGCGGCTACTTGGCAATGCCGACCCAAGGGGAACACGTCCATATCACTGGGATTAACTGATGAAATATGATTTGTCTCACTCCCACCAAAGCAGGCAGAACCCTGAAATGAAAAATTTTAAATAGTCCACCTCTGCTGGGGCCTTGTACCACTTCCTCATGGAATTCCGGTTTGCTAAAATAGTCAGTGTAAGTATCTCATGGCAGAATGCATTTTTCCCAGAAGACTAAATTATTTTATTATGTACAATAGAAGGTACCCTAAAAAATAAAAGTTAAAAAAAAAACCTAAGGAGAGAATAAGAATACATACAAAAAAGAAAATAATTTAGAGAATTTTTTAGTAATTTGACTTGGCCTAGTTGAAGAAAATTAGCAACAATTTTTATTAAATAAAAAAAAAAAAGACAGTTGCTTTTAACCTCTCCCTCCTCCCCAGCAAAATGAATATCGAAAAAAAGTGCGAAGAATATTAGTTTGGATGAGGATCAATTAGGCTGGAGTGCCCACACACCACCATCTGGCCCCGTTGCTCGCTATGAGGGAGAAAAGAAAATATATGCATGTCATGTATTTTTTGTCTCTGATCTTGTTCGAAGTGTGCATTTTATGGAGGAGGAAACTGAAGCTCAGAGTAAGCCATTTAGCTACGAACATCCAGCCGGTTCCTGGTAGAACTAGAAAGAGAATCCATTTCTCCTGCACTGTTAACACTATAGCTCCTCTCTCACAGGCAGATGACCTGGGGCTACCCATGTAATGCCATCAAATATAGGGACAGGAGTGAAACAGTACATCTCAGGCGGCATCGAGACGCTCCCAGCCTGGGGGGGGGGGGGGCTGGCCATGCGACCCCCCACTGCGGAGGACGCTCTGCCTTCCTGAGGCGTGCCTTTCCGTTCTTTGGAAATCCCCAAACTCCCGGATGCCATTGCTTTCAGACAGAGCCCTTCCCTACTCCTGCCAGGACGAACAATCAACTTCCTTTCTGATGCTTTTTTTTTTTTTCCTAAACAAAGAAACACATTTGTAACACGTCATGGTCGTTAGTGTGCACAGAGCAATAGAAAAATAATAATAATAATCCAAGCTTTTTCCTACCTTCAGGGTTTTGTACTTGCTGTTCCCTCCAGCAGGGATGGCTCCTTCTTCTCATTGTGGATTTCTCTGCTTCTTTTTTTCAAATTATGATAAAATAGAACATAAAATTTGCTGTTCTTACCATTTTAAGTGTACAGCTCGGTGGCCCTAGGTCCATTCACAGTGTTGTGCGATCCTCACCAAGGATCCTCACCACTATCTCTTTCCCAAGCTCGTCCATCACACCAAACAGAACTCTGCTCGTTAGGCCTTGATTTTCCATTCCCTCCTTTCTAGAGACCCAGGTAACCACTAGTGCACTTCTTCTCTCTATGAATTTGCCTATTCTAGATATAAGTGGCCTCATGCAATATTTACCCTTTAGTGTCTGCATATTTCAACTTCGCACAATGTTTCAAGATTTATCCACATTGTAACATGTATTAGAATCCCTTTCCTTTT
This sequence comes from Saccopteryx leptura, assembly GCF_036850995.1. Taxonomy (NCBI): domain Eukaryota; kingdom Metazoa; phylum Chordata; class Mammalia; order Chiroptera; family Emballonuridae; genus Saccopteryx; species Saccopteryx leptura. The sequence goes on along the minus strand of NC_089504.1, from coordinate 360,840,511 downwards.
CATGGCTGAATAAGATTACATTCAATGACTACACCACATCTGCTTATCCATTTACCTGTTGATGGGCACTTACTTGGGTTGCGTCCACGTTTCGGCCGTTGTGAATAATGTTGTAATAATGCCCCATTCTGCTACTGATTTCTCTCTCTCTCTCTCTCTCTCTCTCTCTCTCTCTCTCTCTCTCACACACACACACACACACACACACACACTTTCTATCACATCACCCTGTTTTATTTTCTTCATAGAAGATATCTCCATATAAGGAAAATTTTTCCATTTATTTTTCTTTCCTCGTCCCACCCTTCTCACAAAAGTATCATCCACGGGAACAGAGAAACATTTTATCTATCCCTTTATCTCCAACCTGGCGTCCTAAATAGGGGCTGAAATATAGTAGATACTCAAAAAAGACTCATTGAATGAGTGAATGGAAAAAGCCATCGTAAACGGCAGAGGTGGGCAGATGACCAGACTCACCAATTTGCTGGCTTCTGCCCTCCTGTCGCAGAGGGATCCATGCAGGCTCAGACCTTAGCCACACGACAAATTACCACATGCCATTGGGTCTTTGGGGAATACAATACACAGAGTAGCAACTGCAAACATGAAATCTTCCATGTGTAGTGTCTACTATGCTATAGGATTAAGAGTTGCTATAAAGGCAATGTGGGGGGGGGGGGGGGGGGATCCCGTGAGTGAGAAGAAGTGAGAAGGCGGAAGGAGAGAAGTGGTGTGTAGCTCTGGGCCCGGAAGACAGGGCTGCTGGTGCACTTCTTAAGCAAGAAAAGAACCTCATTTAGCATAATTGTCAGCGAGGCAAGCGGGAAAGTCGTCCAACCAGAAGGGCTCTGTCACCACCTTCTTCCCTAGCAGTCTGGAAGCTGTCACCTGATTTGACAGGTCTCTTTTTATCCCCGAGTTGGAAGGCCACGCAGCTTCTCCCTGACAGAAGCTTCTTGCCACTGATCTTTTATTCCCGGGAGGTTGTAGAGCATTTCAGTCCAGGCACGTTGATCCCATTACTGTTTATAACGTAGCTATTTCCCGGGGCAGGGAGATAATCCAATTCTGCTCCTTCCCGGCGCACAGTCATAAAACCGTAATATAGAACGTATTATGTCAGACTCCAGCTCTCTCCAGCTCAGCCTCCGGCCCTGCTCTTGCTCCGCCAGCGCCCACCGTGTCCCCGCTCCCTGCCTTTCCTTTCTCCCGGGATCGCCTGCACACCGTCCTTCCTGCCTCCACTGGGGAGAGAGCCGCTGGCCTCCCACAGAGTCCCAGGAATGCTGTGGGGAACTGGAGGTGGAAAGGTGGATAAGCCATGGCCCCCTCGCCTCCAGTGGCCCACCATCAAACAGGAGAGGCAGAAAGTAGAACCGTGACCCTGAGACACCTTGAGGGGTGCTTGTTAGAAAGCTCTCTGAGAATATAGTATGAGTGAAGTCTGTCGGGGAGCCCCGATATTTTATCTGGACCTTGAAGGTGATGAGAGAGGTCACCAGGTAGATAGAAAGATAGGCAGGGAGCACAAGAAAAGGCATAAATAGAGGCACGGGAGGATAAAGACACATTCAGTGAATGATGCCCCGCGGTGGGGCCGTACAGGTGCGAGCAGTGGCTAGCCATGAGGCCGAGAAGCAGACCGGAGCCCGGAGTGCAGGCTCCCGGAGTGCAGGCTGGAAGGCGGTCAGGCTCCCGGAGTGCAGGCTGGAAGGCTTAGACGTCTCTGGCTGCGTCTGGGGACCCGGCAGTGGCTCTCAAGCAGGAGTGAGACTGACCCGACCGATGTCATGATCCAATTTAGATGAAGGCGTGAAAGTGAGGAAGATAGGTCAACGGTGCCTCCACCTTTCTGTCGCCTGGATGATTTCACGGGGGTGGGAAGAACGCCAGGCACCGCGGGCGGAGAAGGAACAGAGACGACACCCCGGGAGAAAGACACGGGTGAGGATGATAATACCGGTGAAGAACATACACAGCGGAATCAGGCGGGTGAGGGTCAAGACACGGGAACAGTCACAGGTGAGGGAAAGCCAGAAAGGGCAGAGGAAGAGCAACGCAGGTAGGAAGCGAGCTAGGGGAGAAGAAGAGGCGTGGAGAGAAGAAGAGGCGTGGCAATGCGGAAGGGGAGGCGTGGCAATGCGGAAGGGGAGGCGTGGCAATGCGGAAGGGAGGCGTGGCAATGCGGAAGGGAGGCGTGGCAATGCGGAAGGGGAGGCGTGGCAATGCGGAAGGGGAGGCGTGGCAATGCGGAAGGGGAGGCGTGGCAATGCGGAAGGGGAGGCGTGGCAATGCGGAAGGGGAGGCGTGGCAATGCGGAAGGGGAGGCGTGGCAATGCGGAAGGGAGGTGTGGAGAGAAGAAGAGGCGTGGCAATGCGGAAGGGGAGGCGTGGCAATGCGGAAGGGAGGCGTGGCAATGCGGAAGGGGAGGCGTGGCAATGCGGAAGGGAGGTGTGCGGCCTCAGATCAGCGTCCTTCATAGATGTTGAACAGCTGGATGTCCAAGTGGTGCATTTGCACAGATATGTCAATAGGTGGTGGAAGAATGGAGTGGTGGTTTGTCAGCTTTGGCTGGGTCCCTAATTGGTCTGGGATGAAGAACACGCATGGGTAGTTTTTAAAGTACCCCCATCAGGTTTCGCTGGGAAGCACAGGGAAAGGCCAACTGATGAGGGCAAGTAGGGACTGCTTAGAATGTGAAGAAGCCAGGGACCCAGAGGGCAGATCTGGAAAGAAAAGCCAAGTAGAAAAGGAAAAAAAGGTAAAGGGGAGGTAACAGAACAGACTAGATATAGGAAAGACAAGCTAAGAAAGGGAGAGAGGGAGGAAGGGAAGGGGGTGAGAGAGAGAGAGAAGTGATGGAAGAAGGAATTCAACTTTCCCTAAAGAAGAAAACAGGAAGCAAAGACATCAACAGCTACTGATGGAAAGGTTGACTCCCATGATGAGTAATAACTCTTTCAAAGAGAATCATAAAAGAAGCAAATATAGGTAAAAACAATATATATATCAACATACTGGGAACAACAAGGAGCATCTGGACATGAGCCAGACCCGCTCCGAGGGTCTCTGTTTTCTCTGTCGGGCCTCAGCTGGCCCCTATGCTGGGAGGGAGCAGAGGTCAGGGGAAGCCACTGGACAGAAAGCCAGAGGAAGTCGACCGGAGGTAGAGGATGAGGAAGCTACCTTGGCAGCCCGGCAGAGGCTGGGAGCTCATCCACTGGGGGTGGGACCAGGTTAGAGCCGCCCGTGACTCCTCCCCAGCCCCGCCCACCAGCCTCAGAGCGGAGAGGAGGAGGAAACAAGCAGCTGGGTGGACACAGCGTTGGGGACGAGGCCACGGCTGTTCAAGGCGGGCCAGGAGAGGCGGGTTTCGATGAGAGTGGCTCTGCAGAGACGGGTGCTCAAGCCCAAGGCGGGAAGGAGAGAAGGGCAGGGCCCAAGGAGGGCTGACCGCCCGCCAGGCCAGGTGTCAGAGAGACGGCGCACCTATCAGGCCGGAGGCTTTGTATTAGTCCAGGTTCTCCAGGGAAACAGAACCAGTCCCTTATAATAAATCTCATTATAAGAAATTGGCTCATGCCATTACGGAGGCTGAAAAGTCTCATTAGCCGCCATCGGGTCGGAAGGCCGAGAACCAGCAGAGCTAACGCCAGCAGCCCCAGCTCAAGGGCAGAAGACGACCACGTCTCAGCTTTTCCACAGTCAGTCGGGAAAGAACAGAAGACTCACCCGTTCTCTGTCCTTTTGCTCCACGCGGGCCCCCCACGAGCTGAATGGCCCACCCACACGGGGGAAGGCAGTCTGCTTGACTGAGTCCACCCATTCAAATGCTGATCATTTCTTGGAAACAACATCACAGACAGAAATGGTGTTTAGTATAATATCTGGGCATGCCATGGCCCAGCCAAGCTGGCATATGAAATGAACCGTCACAAGCCGGATACTAACAGCCCTTATTGCAGTCCCTGGCATGGGCGCACCAGGCCTTCTGCTCAGAGCCTGCCGTGCACCGTCTCACTTTACAGAAGAGTAACTGCAGGTCAGCGATGTGAGGTCGCTCCCCTTCTCTGCCTCCCAGGCTCACGCTCCTGAGCATCTGGCCCAATGGGGCCATCGTGCAGACTCCTGGACATACAGTTTTGTAGGTTGATCCATCCCAAGTGACAAGCCGGGTATAGAAGAGAGGAGTCAGCATGAATTACTGAAATAAATGGCCGTTGTTCTTGGAGCTGAGGAAGCCAGAGCGATTGGTGACTAGCGAGTTGTACGGTCGAACAAGATGGGGCGCCAAAGCTTTGCCCGCGGGCCAGAGCCAGGAACCTCAGCGATCACCAGGGAAATTTTACTCCCCAGGTGAGAGAGCCAGCCCTAAGACAGCTGGGAAAAGAATTTTTATAAGGGCCACAGAAACTTTCAATATAAATATTTGAACCCACGGCTGAGGCAACAGTTTGAGAGAAAGGGGTGCTGGAGTTCTAAAGCAGAGCCCAGGAAGAGCCGGAGCATAAAGGTGATTTCCAGAAAAAAGTCCATGATGAGTCAGAGGCAGTTTCTGCTACCCTTTATATTAGATTAAAACCCCCTAGGAGGAAGCCCTGGCCGGTTGGCTCAGCGGTAGAGCGTTGGCCTGGCGTGCGGGGGACCCGGGTTCGATTCCCGGCCAGGGCATACAGGAGAAGCACCCATTTGCTTCTCCACCCCCCCCTTCCTCTCTGTCTCTCTCTTCCCCTCCTGCAGCCAAGGCTCCATTGGAGCAAAGATGGCCCGGGCGCTGGGGATGGCTCCTTGGCCTCTGCCCCAGGCGCTAGAGTGGCTCTGGTCGCGGCAGAGTGACACCCCGGAGGGGCAGAGTATCGCCCCCTGGTGGGCAGAGCGTCGCCCCTGGTGGGCGTGCCGGGTGGATCCCGGTCGGGCGCATGCGGGAGTCTGTCTGACTGTCTCTCCCCATTTCCAGCTTCAGAAAAATACAAAAAAATAATAATAATAAATAAAAATTTTAAAAAACCCTAGGAGGAAATGGTGGGTGCTCCTAAGAGGAGGCTGTGCATCCTGTCCCTTTGGGGTCAAGTCATGAGGATAAGGGAGGAACATAAGGTCAAGAGCAGAAGGAACCACCGCTTACCTGTTGATCAGGCTTAGGAGAGTGAACAAACTTGGGGTTCTCTACCTTCACCCCGCCAGGGAGCCACAGTGACAGAGACATGGACCCAAGCATTTAAGGACATGGGCCTGACCTTTCAGGCCCCATGTGGTAAGGTAAGAGGCCAAATGTGTCCATGCCTCTTTCGGCCTGTCGGGCCCTAGTGTCGCTTGGTCAGTTTGTGGAGATAACAGAGTGGTCTTTAAAGACCACCCACCAGGGGAACAATAAGGGCCTAGAAATCCCAAAGGAGGTCGACAAAAATGGGCAGTGACAAATGGGGCCAGTTAGAACGAGGACATGGTGACGGATGCAGAAGAGAAAACGGGACAGCCAACAACCAGGGGCCACTCCGTGTCTGGACAGCACTCCAGCCTCCCGGACGTTGGGTGTGGTCTTGAAGGAAAGAAGACAGGGGAGGACTATTAACTGAGACAACCTTAACAGGTTCAGGTTGTCCTGAAGTGACTAAAACGTGGCCACCGTCCACGACCGGGAGCTGGGGAGAGAAATCAAATTCATTCCAGCACAGTGGAGAGCGTCACCCTTTATTCTGCAAACTTGAGTTGGAAGTCTATGAAACAGGTACTTGCTATATTTTAACCTGAAAGCCCAAAGTGGTGAGGACAGGGACGATGGGGACAAGGCAGAAGCAGCGGGAGCAGCAGGCTGTTTCGATGCTGCGAATACAGATTCTGGTGCGTCCAAACCAGAATTGGGGATGCACTGTTCTGACCATGAAACACGTGCGAAGGGTCCGCCCTGAAGGGTAGTGTGTGTGTGCCCAGGCGATCTCTCTGAGCCAGGGGCACAGCCGCTCCTCAGCAGGTAACAGAGATGGCGGCCATGCCTTTGGGGAGGGGAGATCCACGGGTCCCTCCTCAGCAGGTAACAGAGATGGCGGCCATGCCGTTGGGAAGGGGAGATCCACGGGCCCCTTCTCAGTACACACGAGGTGTCTCAGGGACACGCACGGGCCCCAAAGTGTTGGGGTGTCAGGAACAGTTCAGAGACTACGTTCAGACTCCTCCGCGTGGAGACCAAGCCCCTCGCGATGGGGCCAGCCGCCCTGACCCTCTGCGCCAGGACTTCCCAGCGGGGCTCTAGTTTGGTGAGCAGCGGCAGACCGGCAGCCTCTGACCTGTCTACTGCATGGTCTTGCTCTGGGCCTGGACATGAGCTGCTCCCTCTGCCTGAATTCTCCTCCCTCCTTCCTTATCAGCCTGAAGACCCCCCACCCCCATCCTTCACGTCTCGCTGTGCACTTGCCTCTTCCAGCATGCCTTCCCGGATTTCCCCAGAGCGGCTGTGTTGCTGCTCCCAGGAACTCCCGTGGCCGCCCTGAGCTTCCCCCGGTGGTCGCGCATGTCCCGCCGTGTGTCATCGTTTACTTATCCCTCTCTTCCACTAGGCTGCCACCTGCTCGAGGGCAAAGGCCCGTCTTGATCATCATCGTCATCGTATCCCCGGAACCGGAAGCGGTGGCTGGCGACGGGAGGGTGCTCCATGAATCCGTGTTACCTGACAAGGTCATTGACCGACGGAGAAGGAAGAGCTGTCGTCTGGATGGTGGGGGAAAACCCGAGCGGACTGGCCCCACCTCCCCAGGAGAAGTGACCCCAAGCAAGCGGACACCAGAGTCGGACACCAGAGTGGTGGCCAGAGGAGTTTTCTTCACCGGTTCCCCAGGGGGAAGTGACTGCTTTGAGCAGCAAATGTTATAAACTTGGTTCTGAAGGAAGACAAATCTCCAGGGCCGGTAACTCAGTCGGCAGATGGACGGCCACCCGCTCTCGAGTCTGTCTGCTCTGCTTCCGGGAGGCAGAGCCCCCGCCTCCCCCTCCCCGCCCGGGAGACCGCTGTTCTGAGCGTGGCCTTTTGGGACTTTGCGGCGTGGGCGTCCTCCCTGCGGGGTCTTTCTCTGCCTAGAGTCTTGGGAGTGTCTGAGCTGGACACTTCCACCTAGAGCATCGGACTTAATCCTCACAGAAATCATTGAGATGAACATGATTATCCTTAGATTTACAGAGGTGAGAACAGAGGTCCCGGGAGGTTAAATAACTCAGGCAAGATCACAGCTAGACAGCCGCTGAGCTGTTCTTGGTGAGAAAGAAAATAAGCTCGGTGACGAGATTGTTCAGTTTCTTACACTTCGGTCTTCAAAAAACAAAACAAAACAATCGCTAGACTCCCCTACCTGTTTCCAAAAGCTGTGAGTGACAAAGGGCACAGGCGTGCACGCACACACACAGACACACACAGACACGCACACCGAGGAGAGTCCAGCAGGTGATAATTGGTGTTGTTGCAGCAGGAAAGCATAAAAGGGACTGTGAGATGCCCCCACTGTCCGGGGGGGAAAATCAGGCTACGTTGTGCTACTTTGGATAACCACAGCGTTCTCCAGAGTAAGGGACGCACTGAAGTTAAGATGAAAATTGAGCACAACGTGTCAATTACTTAGGTCTTTGCTCCTTTATAGAGATTATGTAAGTTGTTTACTCTCACAGAGAGCCGGAGAGAGTCCGAGCGCTGTCCAGTGGCCGGCACGTCAGGACTCCCCACAGTCCTGTACCGTGGGTGATTGCTTCACCCCCTGCACATGCCCTCAGACGTCCCTTTCCCTGGGTGGGGTGGCTCAAGTTATAAATGCCCGTGAGACGCAGAGACCCACACTATAAACTTTAGAATCCCAAGATGTAGCCATGGCGGGGGCGGGGGGGGGGGTCCCTAGTGACTTAGAGAGCACATAGTCTGTCTGCAAGGGGTGCCATGAGTCAACCCCAGCGAAGGTTACCACAGAGACCCCCAGAGTCAGTCAGTGTGCCTGGATCTCCTGATTTCTCCTCCACTTCCTCACCCCCAACACACATACCAAAACGCCACAAATCTGAAATGTTTTGATTTGTAAAACACTATGTGAGCCAGATGGTGTATGCCTATAGGGTATTTCCCATCCAGTCTATTACCCCTGGATGACTGTCTGCCTCGCTGCTGTCCCCTGGGACCTGGGTCTCTGAGAAGCCCAGCAGAGCTGAACCAGTGCCGTCCACCACCCAAGAACAGACAGCCACAGCAGCTGAGGAGGGGCTGCATGTCTGAAGAAATCTTGAGCACTGAGCCAAGGGGAAAAAAAAAAAGGATCGCTCCATCTTGTAAGAAAGCTACCATGCTCAACAAATTCTTGTGGTGTCAAATTTTACATCTCTGATCACTCCGCAGCAGCAGCAGCTGCTCAGGCAAAATGAGACTCGGCCTTGGGAACAGAGTGTGATCCTTTTCTCTCCAGCCTGGGGGAGGCGAGTTGCAGGTACAACTGTTTACAAGTGAGACAATCACAGGTACAGGGCTGTGCCAAGACGCCTGGTGCGATTCGGAAGGAAGCTGACCCAGACACGAAGCAGACTCCCAGAAAGGGAGGGAGAGTTCTCAGAAGAGGCGGGGCTGATGGGAAAACGCACGATACTGTGCTCGTATCCAGAGTGCCTCTGTTTTCTTTAACCAAGACCAGGTGCTAAGTGCTATGCTAGATGTCAGCACGAGAGCCAGGAGCCACTTTAATTAACAGTGTCCATCGGCAGAAGCAGGGAGGGAGCCCCGAGTTCTGCAAGACCGCCTGCCCGCACGAAGCCTGGCCCTTCCAGCAGCAGACATGCAGGAAGCCCCAGCGCTCCCTGCCCCTCCTTCCCTTCTTACCTGAGACACCAGCGGGACTGACTCCATCTTGCCCTTCTGTTGGGACCGACTCCATCTTGCCCTCTTGTCGGGACCGACTCCATCTTGCCCTCTTGTGAGGACTGACTCCATCTTGCCCTCTTGTGAGGACTGACTCCATCTTGCCCTCTTGTCGGGACTGACTCCATCTTGCCCTCTTGTGAGGACTGACTCCATCTTGCCCTCTTGTCGGGACTGACTCCATCTTGCCCTCTTGTCGAGACTGACTCCATCTTGCCCTCTTGTGAGGACTGACTCCATCTTGCCCTATTATTGGGACTTACTCCATCTTGCACTCTTGTGAGGACTGACTCCATCTTGCCCTTCTGTCGGGACCGACTCCATCTTGCCCTCTTGTTGGGACCGACTCCATCTTGCCCTCTTGTGAGGACCGACTCCATCTTGCCCTCCTGTCGGGACCGACTCCATCTTGCCCTTCTGTCGGAACTGACTCCATCTTGCCCTCTTGTCAGGACTGACTCCATCTTGCCCTCTTGTCAGGATTGACTACATCTTGCTCTCTTGTTGGGACCGACTCCATCTTGCCCTCTTGTGAGGACCGACTCCATCTTGCCCTCCTGTCGGGACCGACTCCATCTTGCCCTCCTGTCGGGACCGACTCCATCTTGCCCTTCTGTCGGAACTGACTCCATCTTGCCCTCTTGTGAGGACTGACTCCATCTTGCCCTCTTGTCGGGACTGACTCCATCTTGCCCTATTATTGGGACTGACTCCATCTTGCACTCTTGTGAGGACTGACTCCATCTTGCCCTCTTGTCAGGATTGACTACATCTTGCTCTCTTGTCGGGACCGACTCCATCTTGCCCTCTTGTGAGGACCGACTCCATCTTGCCCTCTTGTGAGGACTGACTCCATCTTGCTCTCTTGTCGGGACTGACTCCATCTTGCCCTCTTGTCGGGACCGACTCCATCTTGCCCTCTTGTGAGGACTGACTCCATCTTGCCCTCTTGTCGGGACCGACTCCATCTTGCCCTCTTGTCGGGACCGACTCCATCTTGCCCTCTTGTCGAGACTGACTCCATCTTGCCCTCTTGTCGGGACTGACTCCATCTTGCCCTATTATTGGGACTGACTCCATCTTGCCCTTCTGTCGGGACTGACTCCATCTTGCCCTCTTGTCGAGACTGACTCCATCTTGCCCTCTTGTGAGGACCGACTCCATCTTGCCCTCTTGTGAGGACCGACTCCATCTTGCCCTCTTGTGAGGACTGACTCCATCTTGCCCTCTTGTCAGGACTGACTCCATCTTGCCCTCTTGTCAGGATTGACTACATCTTGCTCTCTTGTCGGGACCGACTCCATCTTGCCCTCTTGTGAGGACCGACTCCATCTTGCCCTCTTGTGAGGACCGACTCCATCTTGCCCTCTTGTCGGGACCGACTCCATCTTGCCCTTCTGTCGGAACTGACTCCATCTTGCCCTCTTGTGAGGACTGACTCCATCTTGCCCTCTTGTCGGGACTGACTCCATCTTGCCCTCTTGTGAGGACTGACTCCATCTTGCCCTCTTGTGAGGACTGACTCCATCTTGCCCTCTTGTCAGGATTGACTACATCTTGCTCTCTTGTCGGGACCGACTCCATCTTGCCCTCTTGTGAGGACTGACTCCATCTTGCCCTCTTGTCGGGACTGACTCCATCTTGCCCTATTATTGGGACTGACTCCATCTTGCCCTATTATTGGGACTGACTCCATCTTGCCCTTCTGTCGGGACTGACTCCATCTTGCCCTCTTGTCGGGACTGACTCCATCTTGCCCTCTTGTGAGGACTGACTCCATCTTGCCCTCTTGTTGGGACCGACTCCATCTTGCCCTCTTGTGAGGACCGACTCCATCTTGCCCTCTTGTGAGGACCGACTCCATCTTGCCCTCTTGTCGGGACTGACTCCATCTTGCCCTCTTGTCGGGACTGACTCCATCTTGCCCTCTTGTGAGGACTGACTCCATCTTGCCCTCTTGTGAGGACTGACTCCATTTTGCCCTCTTGTCGAGACTGACTCCATCTTGCCCTCTTGTGAGGACCGACTCCATCTTGCCCTCTTGTCGGGACCGACTCCATCTTGCCCTTCTGTCAGAACTGACTCCATCTTGCCCTCTTGTGAGGACCGACTCCATCTTGCCCTCTTGTCGGGACCGACTCCATCTTGCCCTTCTGTCGGAACTGACTCCATCTTGCCCTCTTGTGAGGACTGACTCCATCTTGCCCTCTTGTCGGGACTGACTCCATCTTGCCCTCTTGTGAGGACTGACTCCATCTTGCCCTCTTGTGAGGACTGACTCCATCTTGCCCTCTTGTCAGGATTGACTACATCTTGCTCTCTTGTCGGGACCGACTCCATCTTGCCCTCTTGTGAGGACCGACTCCATCTTGCCCTCTTGTGAGGACCGACTCCATCTTGCTCTCTTGTCGGGACTGACTACATCTTGCTCTCTTGTCGAGACTGACTCCATCTTGCCCTCTTGTGAGGACTGACTCCATCTTGCCCTCTTGTCGGGACCGACTCCATCTTGCCCTATTATTGGGACTGACTCCATCTTGCCCTCTTGTCGGGACTGACTCCATCTTGCCCTTCTGTCGGGACTGACTCCATCTTGCCCTCTTGTCGAGACTGACTCCATCTTGCCCTCTTGTGAGGACCGACTCCATCTTGCCCTCTTGTCGGGACCAACTCCATCTTGCCCTTCTGTCAGAACTGACTCCATCTTGCCCTCTTGTGAGGACTGACTCCATCTTGCCCTCTTGTCGGGACTGACTCCATCTTGCCCTCTTGTCGGGACTGACTCCATCTTGCCCTATTATTGGGACTGACTCCATCTTGCCCTTCTGTCGGGACTGACTCCATCTTGCCCTCTTGTCGGGACTGACTCCATCTTGCCCTCTTGTGAGGACTGACTCCATCTTGCCCTCTTGTTGGGACTGACTCCATCTTGCCCTTCTGTCGGAACTGACTCCATCTTGCCCTCTTGTGAGGACTGACTCCATCTTGCCCTATTATCGGGACTGACTCCATCTTGCCCTCTTGTCGGGACTGACTCCATCTTGCCCTCTTGTGAGGACTGACTCCATCTTGCCCTCTTGTGAGGACTGACTCCATCTTGCCCTTCTGTCGGGACTGACTCCATCTTGCCCTCTTGTCGGGACTGACTCCATCTTGCCCTATTATTGGGACTGACTCCATCTTGCCCTTCTGTTGGGACCGACTCCATCTTGCCCTTTTGTCGTTGCTTGTTTTTGCATAAGAAGCCTTAGAACTCCCCAAACTCATCTCTCATCACCTTGCCTCTCATCCTTTAAGCCTCTGTTCACCCCGTAACCTGACGCCCCTGACTCCCCACATCCTCCCACTGGGTCCTCTGGAACTGAGAATCCATTATCAGTTAAACACCTACAACTTCAGGTGCATTTTTAAACATTCCCTTCTTTTTCTGCTAACAGAACAGGGAGCCCGTCAAGGGAAGAACATTAATTTTAAAATAATAATACTTGTAGCAAAAACTAACATGCGCACGTAACCATTTTCTAGGTGCTGTTTCAAATGCTAAGCCTGCAAATCTATTTATCTTCACAAGAACCCCATAGGAAAGCCTACTACCACCCCGATATCTGAGGAGAAAACTGGGGCACTGAGAGGTGAATCAATTCGCCGAACTTCGCAGTTAACCATGGTGAAATGGAAATACAGGGTGTGAATCATGGCAGTTGGATGCCAAAGCCTGTGCTTGTAACCACAGGGCAGTATGACCACACAGCATGGTCTGTGTTTCAAGAGAAGACAACTCCAGCCTGACCAGGCAGTGGCGCAGTGGATAAAGCATCGAACTGGGATACGGAGGACCCAGGTTCGAGACCCCGAGGTCACCATCTTGAACGTGGGCTCATCTGGTTTGAGCAAAAAGCTCACCAGCTTAGACCCAAGGTCGCTGGCTTGAGCAAGGGGTTACTCGATTGGCTGTAGCCCCCTAGTCAAGGCACATATGAGAAAGCAGTCAATGAACAACTAAAGTGTTGCAACGAAAAACTAATGATTGATGCTCCTCATCTCTCTCTGTTCCTGTCTGTCTATCCCTATCTATCCCTCTCTCTGACTCTCACTCTGTCTCTGTAAAAAAAAAAAAGAGAGAGAGAGAGAGAAGACGACTCCAAGAAGGGGTAACATGGGCCACACGGAAAGGCAGTGCAGGAGGAGTCCAAATATTTTGGGGTCTAGAACCCACCTCAAAGAGAAGTTCAGAGCCCCTCCTAAGAACACAACTTCCTCTTCCGACCTGTCAGGAAGTGGCTAACTTTTCATTCCCATACTCCTGCTCTACGGGGACTTTGGGTGGAGTAGGCTTACTCCTTGCTTTTTATTAATCTTTTAAGCCACTGGCCCCTAACATTCTTGGTTTTGAAGGTCATGTTGCCAGACTAGCGTTCCTTGTTGTAGTCACCTGGAGACCCCTCGGTCATCGCCCTCGTTCCTACAAGATCTGACCCCCGGGGCTCGCTGTTACACACACTCTCTCTCTAATACTACTTCAGTGTGATCCACAGTGGCTTCCCTGTCCACAGGAAACAAGCAGACAGATCTGCAATGCCCTGGGCTCACGCAGAACCATGACCCACCCCATTCCCACCTGACATCTTAGCTCAGCCCCTGCCTCCCACGGCCATGCCCTAGACCTCTTCCTCTGGGTGGTTCTCTCCTCCGTTATCTTATCCTGAAGGGTCCTACTTTCCAGATACCACCTGCATCTTTAGTTTACCAGTGTCCAAAGTGATATGACCACCACCACCTTTCTCCTGGCCCCTTTTTCCTTTATGATTTCACGTTTCTTCTCCCCCTGCCTGTGGTTGATGAGCATTATTATTATTATTAGTGTGTGTGTGTGACAGAGACTGAGAGAGGGACAGATAGGGACAGGCAGTCAGAAAGGGAGAGAGATGAGAAGCATCAATTCTTCATTGCAGCTCCTTCGTTGTTCATTAATTGCTTTCTCACATGTGCCTTGACTGGGGGGGGGGGGGGCTCCTGCAGAGGCAGTGACCCTTGCTCAAGCCAGAGACTCTGGGATGATAGTGGTGATTGCCCACTCCAGCCAGCAACCCCATGCTCAAGCTAGTGAGCCCGTGCTCAAGCCAGCGACCTCGGGGTTTCGAACCTGGGTCCTCCGCATCCCAGTCCGATACTCTATCCACTGTGCCACCGCCTGGTCAGGTGGTTGATGACTGTTATTAACATTACACCTTAGCATATATTCCAAATCTTTTCTTCCTCTCTCCCTAATACTCACCTGGAAGAAGCGTAACCCTTATTAAATCTCACTTTCTTACTACTATGAACCTTTATGCAAGCAACTGAACTTGGTGGGAGAACACTACTCAAGCACACTGCCCTTTGTTTGGCTTCAGCGTGTATATCAATGGGCCTCAGACCCCCCTCCGGTTTTCAGTGTTTCAGACTCCATGGGGGAGAGTCGGGGGTCTTTCCACAGCACCACTCGAGGGGCGCACATGAGCCAATTACCTTGTGTCCATTGACCGGGTAGTCATTAGAGACTGACACCCACTATTGGAGCGAACCCTGCTTTGTCTCTTCTCTAGTGTAAGTAAAGCATTCCGTCTGGTGCTTGACTGTCGTTCGTGTTTTCTTTGGTGACTCCAGTTCCGAGATGCAATGGGCAGAAGTGTTTAGCACCCTCTCCTTGACTGGTAATGGACGGGTGGTGCTCCGCTACACACTCTACCCCACGACACAAAGAACATCCACTTCTCACCAGCCCAGGATAGAGTCCCTCCTACCTGGATGAGCCATTGCACGAAACTCCCTGCCTCCACCTTTGCCCCCGTGACAGTGTGCTCACATGCAGCCTGGGGCAGCCTGGAATGGTCATCAGGTCACGCCAGCGCTCTGCTCAAAAGCAGCTTCCCATCTTGCTCAGAGGAGTAGCCAGGGCCACCTGCTCTTTCTACAGTTTCACCTCCCACCATTCTAGACCCCGACTGCTCTGCATCTGCCACATTGCTCTACCTGCTGCTTCCCGAACGTACTGAACAAGCGTCTTCCTCAAGGCCCTGACGCTTTCCGGCTCCTCTTCCTGGAATGCTCTTCCTCCAGACGTCCTTTCACATGGCCCTCACTTCTTCCCCGTCCCTTCCCTGTTTGCACGCCAGCTGACTACCCTATCAAGTGGTCCTAACACCTCTGATTGCCATCCCTGGAGTGACCGTGGAGTTCTGTGAGGCAGGCGGCGTCTGAAGGGCTCGGCACGGTGCCTGGAATACAACACTGTTGGTGAGTTGTAGCTGTCGGTGGGAGGAACGACCCCTGGTCCTCTGGAGCTGACACGTTAGTAAGGCCAACAGACCTTGAGCGATTGATGACGATAAGTCATCATATTGCTGGTCAGAGTTATGAAGAGCAGGTACAAAGCGAGCTAAGGGTGTGTAAGGAGCATCCTCAAGGTCCTGAGGTAAGAAGGACCATGGCTTTAAGACCCTGTTACGTTAACTCCTTAAAGAGCAGATGTATGTCTTTATTATCTTTGGGGGGAAAAAGCATGCTCCGATTAATCTGTCCCAGGGAATTTCATGTTCTCAAGCATTCACTTACTCACCTAGTTCTGCCTCTCTGCTTTTAGCTTCATGTAAGCCAGGCTCAGGGTCAATGGTTAAGGACAGGGGAGATGCTGTGTGTCTAATTCTTCAGTGAGTCAGCATTTTCAGATTTCTCCTTACAACCGTATTCCCCTGGTGCGTTCAGACCCCGGGAGAATTAGACAAGAAGGCTTCCGTCACCCTGTGCCTGGAACAAGCCTTCCTTACGCCAGCCTGAAGACACAAGTAGACGCATGGGAGGAAAGGAACGGTCTCGTTCCATTTGGCAATATCAAAACCTCAAGAGAAAAAGTATGCACCTTATATAGTACATAAGGGACGGAGGGAGGGAGGGAGGGAGGGAAGGAAGGAGGGATAGCAAATTCAGAAGGTGTCAAATGGTCTGCTTCTTTCCAACCCTGGCCCCTCAGACTCCTTCCCATGACCTGTGGAACAAGAAGGAAAATTCAAGACTTATTCACGTCAGCCTGGTGACTAGATTCTCAATTCCCACACCTTGAAGCTGAAACACCGGGGAAAAGAATTTTTAACAAGCACCTTTGTCAACCAGAATCATTCTGCTTCTTCTTGGACCACAGTGGTTGAGACATTATTTTAAATCAACTTCCCAACCATCCTGGAGCTTAAAATTAGCTTGCCGTGCTGCTGCTGGTAATCATCATCACTTCGATGACACAGCACTTAGGGGACACTTCTTCTATGCCAAACAGGTGTGTGATCGTAAATATAGCTCATCGCATTTCACCTCCACCTCCTCACACCTTCTAAGACAGGCATGGAGTATTTCTATTTAAAAACTACGGAAAAAGAGGCCCACAGGACACAGCAGCTTGCTCAAGGTCGCAGTGAACATGGACAGAACCAAGACGCCCATCCAAACCTTCCCCTCGTTCACTCCGGACCACCCCGCTATCGCCCCGGCCACCGCCGTCTCTGGGCCCGATACTGCAGGTTATGAATTAAACACGTTATCTCAAGCGATACAATCCTCCTGTCAACTTCTCAGCCACTTTTTACAAGTGCAAACACTGAGTGCTGGTCGGAGAGGTATCGACAGATCACCTAGTCAAGGTCAGAGTGGAAATGAGCAGACCAGAGGGGGTTCACCCGGGGCTGTCCGCAACATCAACAATTCTCATTTTATAAAAGAAAGCGAGGGGGAAGGTAAGAGGAGATGTTGAAGGTTGTCCTCGTGAATACGTGAGGAAGGTGGGGCTTGAATCAAAGTTGCCAACCTCTCAAGAGTATCATCACACTTGCCTCTAAGCAGTGTGTCCTGCGTCTGGCCCCCTGACCCTTGCACGCGGAGTCCGAAGCAGTTAAAGGAAACTTCCCTTTCTGACGCTGCCTGGGGCTTAGCCGGGTCCCCAGCAGGCAGCCAACCCTGGGTAGTCTTCCCCTGGGACTGGGCCCACGTCCCTCGGACCTGGAGCCAGGAAAAGGTGGGTCATGCTCACTGCCCACAGGCTTGCGAAGAGGCAGCAACTTACAAGCAGCCTCCAACTTCCCAGCACTTGACCCAGCCTGGGGCCAAGTTGTTGGCCTGCGGCCTGGGCTGCACAATACCTGCTGTGCGCACCACATGTATCTGGTTCTCCGAGCCCCGGAGGGGGCTGTTCGCCTCCTCACTGGGGGCACGGTTATTTAACGAGGTGTCGGAGCTTGGGGAAGATTGCACATTTTAATCAAAGCACCAAACGAGCGCCTCTAGATGACTTCACAAAATGTATCTGAGGCAAGTTTTGCACAGCGACGTCTGCGTATCAGGTAATTAAGTGAACAGGGAAATAACCTCCCAAGGGTGTAAACAAACACACTCATTTCGGTGTGGTGCTGAGTGGGGGAAAACGGATTTCTGAGTGGACTGTAACCCAGGCTCCCTCCCCTCCAATGTCAAGCCAGGCTCTGGGGGGTGGGAAGCCCGCGGGCTGAGCTGTGTGGCCACAGCGCCTCCTGCAGGTTGGGAAGGGAAACGACCCTGGGAGGGAGCCCTGTCAAATGCACTCAGTGCAGAGAGGGAGAGAGGGGACTTTCTCAAGGTCGCAGGGCATCCAGGGGCAGAGCAGACACTGGGCGCTGGCTCTCTAATCCCCAGTCCTGCCTCACTTCCCGTCCGCTGGACCAGCGCTACCCAGATGTCAGCTATTAATAAAAACAAAAACAATAATAATAACAGCGGGAACCATGAGGGCGGACAGGTAGGAGCACGCGTGTTACCGGACAAGGGTCCACGGCCCCACATGCCTAGAAGCCTGGCATTGGCTTTCAAGAGAAGGAGCTTTATCTGCGAGTTGACCAATAGGAGACAGGAGGCAGAGCTCAGATCTGTCTCTTCCGAGCCAGGGTTTGAAGCTGGGCTTTAAGGTGTGGCAGTTAAGTGTCCACAGGTGTTACCTGTGAGTGGCATTGCCTAAGGGGTGTATCCAAGGTTTAAACTTTGTTTCCGGGTTTTGTTAAAAATAGGCTAGGACCGTGTCCTGTGCTTACAGATGTGCCCTGGGCCGTACTCCGTGCTTTGTATCCATTAAACTCATTACTTTCTCAGGGGCTCCATGGTGACTACTGTTTTCCTCAGCTTAGATGGGAGAAAGCAGAGGCAGAAAGCAAATATAAGAGACCAACCCAAAGTTGCACAAGTAGGTAGTGTGGTGCAGTGGGTGTCAGACGCAGCTCACCTGCCATGCCATCCAGCTGGGCGTGGGCCAGCCCCGGCTCCACAGTCCCTGGGTATCAAAAACCATCTTCAGATTGTTAAGAGGAGCCTGGGTACCGCTGCCTCCAGCTTCCTGCTTCCGGATCCTCCGTGTGGGTTTGGGATCACACTGATCCTGGTGAGTAACTCAGTCCTTTTCTCATTTCCTGCAACAGCAGAGCAAAGCGAGGTCGGACAGTACGCAGAATGTGCTTGTGAGTGCCGCAATCCTTGGAGTCAAACACAGAATGACTCCCAACAACTCACCGAAACCATTTATTATTTCTGCAAAGCCCCGGGGATCTGTATCTCGGTTTCCTTCCAGGGATTTCTTACTTTTTCTCTCCCACGTGGGCCTCAGCTGTGGTTACCACGCCCGGCCTTACCTCCTTATCGCCACCCTCTCCTACCCCTCTCCTCCCTCCTTCCATGTGAGGAGAAAACAATCTGTGTGGACATCCGTGCCTTTGGGGTCGCACCTTCTGTCCTTAGCAGTTCATCAAGATAGTTTTCCGGATGGAGGCAATTTCCTTCTCTGAGAGGGATTCTGGAATGAGCTGCTAAGAAAATTCGTTCTTCACTTGGTGACACCGATACAGAGGAGGTCTCCGCTTGCGTTTGTTTAAAGCCCATTATACATGTTTATTTGCTCAGCATCGGATTTCTACATGAGAGTTCACACTGGGAACCAAGGTGGTCAAGTTTATTCATTCGTTGTGTCTTCTCTACAGCTGGTATTTCCGAGGCTTTCACTCTCGAAATCGCATCGTGATACAACCTTGATCCTGACTGAAGCTAAAGGCTGTCCTTAACTCACCTGCTGGAAAAAAAAAATACAAAAAAACAACTCTCCCAGTGCATACAGAAGAAACTCTTTGCTTTGGCTCAATTCTATACAGTCAGAATCTAACGTGGAGCTTGCCTACAGAAGGTATTCACTCATTCATTCATTCGTTTGTTATTTCATTCATTCATTTATCAAACATTTGTTCAGTGCCGGCAATGCTCTTTGTACTGCTCTAAGCTTTAAGGATATATGAATAGAAAAGATATAGTCTCTGAACCCCACGATGAGTATATATATGGAGGTTCTTGAAGTTTGGGGGACGTGGGTCACAACAAGGCCTCGGGAAAGCTTTACATCATCTTTCTAGACACTACACGGTGTTTTGGCGACAGTCCTTGGGAGATCGACTCAACGGCCCCAGTCCTTCACTTTCTTCTCTATCAGGCCCTTGGCCACGTAGCTTGGCAGGGTCTTCCCACCAAGCGGAGGGTAGGACTCGCCCCGCGACTTGGCTTTGTGCTGACATGTGTACCTGGCTTTGGCCAATGAGCTGTTAGTGAGAAGGACACAGGAGAAGCATGAGATGAACTTACGCTTTGGGGTTTGATGTCTTGAACTTCCACCACCAGTGTGAAAAGGACACATCCGGGCTAGTCCTCTAATCCAGAGGAAAGATGAGAAACACGTGGCCCAGAGCTCGGCAGCCCCAGCAAAGGCTGACCTAGGGGTCCCCGGCCAGTGAACAGCAAGGTGTCCCACGACACTCAAGCAAACCCATTCAAGATGAGCAGAACCCCAGGAAGAACCTAGCTGACTCCAGACACATAACTAATGGTCATTAATTGTGGGAGGGCACTGAGGTGTTGTAGTTGTTTGTAACCAGTATGATTGTGGCAGTTCATGAATAATTTAAAACATGAAGGGCTTTATCCATAACATGAAAGGACTCTAGACTCCCAAGTGGAAGATCTTTGGTCTTTTAGGGGACACAGAAAAGGAAACAGAAATGACAGTGTCAACCAATGGTCGTTGCTGTCAATTCAACCCAGCAGGAAACCCCAGCTCGGCATATGGTGAAGAAGGGAACGCTACTCAGTGAGAAGAGCTCAGTGGGATAGAGCAGGGCTGTGAGAACAGCTCAGCGGTGTGGCAGCTCAATGATGAAGAGCACAGCTGTGGAGCAGCATGAGGTCCTGGGGCGAGACCCTTCTCTGGCCAGACAGCTCTGCTCTGGTTTGCTCCGCCAGCTCTGGTCCAGTCTGCTTCCCTCTGCTCTGCTCTGCTTTGGTGAGATGCTGCAAACATTCCAGCTCCAGCCAGGAAAGAGTCTTCAGTCTTTGATGGAAAGGGAGAGGGCACTCTCAGGGCCAGAGGGGAGCTGGCTTACATAGGCAGAAGGCCTTGGCCCCTGATTAGTCAATGCTCATGCAAATGAGGGCTCCAAATCCTCACAGTTTAATTGGTCCAAGAGGCCCTGTCCTGATTGGTCAGTGAAGATGCTGATGTAGAGAGATGGATGTGGAGCTCCAGTTGGACAGGGGAAGTCTCAGGCGTATTGGTTGAGACACAATTCCAGGAGGTCCTTTAGGAGGGCTGGCTCAGGGGGCAGGACACAGGGCAGTGTGGACAGGCTGCTCAGTGCAGGCAGGAGGTGGGCAGCTTCCTGCAGGCTGGTCCCCAAAGTGCAGTTTGCGTGAGAGGCCCTTGTTCAGAAAGGGCTGTTAGGCTCTGTTTTTTTGTTTGTTTGTTTTTGTTTTTTTATTTGAGCCCAGTTATGCCACTGACAGCCCCTCTTAGTAGGTATCTTCTTTCTCGGGGTTCACAACTACACCATATCTTAAGCGCTACAGTGAGGAAAATATGGGTGCTTCAGGAGGACCTACGACAGGCACAGTAGCTGATGTCCGGACGGAGACCTGAGGCGGCAGGAAGTCAGTCAGCTGAGGGGAGAGGTGAGAGTCCAGGAGTGGGATTGGTAAGTGTGAAACCCGTGAGATCAGAGAAGCGTCACCCCGTTAGTCATTCCGGTGAGGCTGCAAGCTCTTCAGGTAAAGTTCTTCGACAGCTCAGAGAGGAGCCCTGGAAACTTCTCGTTCTTGAGGATGCTGATATAATTTAAAAATAATGATATTTTAAAAAAGAAAAAAAAAAAGGTACAAAAATAGTGGTGGCATTTAAATGTTCTTCCTGGAGCAAATGAACAGTTCTAAGATCAAGAGGAATAATAAATAGCCTTATTTGAATGTAACATTAAATGCCTAACTCTGTCCTTTGTGAACGTGAGAACTAGTCCTAATGGCTCTCCTGCCTGGCCCAGCCCCAACCTAGTCTAAAATAGGGAATGTGAAGACAGAGGCGTATCGGTGAGAGTTGAGGCAGTAATTTCTTGTTAAACTGAATGTCAACATGGAGAAGAGGCAGCCTGGCGTCGTGGAAAGGCCCCCTCATGGGTGTGACCTGGGAAGTCCTTGCGTGGCCCACGGCTTGGCCGTTGTAATTACCGAGAGGTTCCCCCGCCCCCAACCATGCTGGCAGCCCCTCATATTGGTCCCTTTAGCCCACTACCCCACAGCCAAGTACAGAAATGACAACGGTGTCACACTGCCACCTGGTGGCCACCCTGAGAAACCCTATTTCACCTCTCGGAATTTGTGAACCCACTGGGTGGGTCTTCCCATAGAGAAAGAGCTGCTAGTGACCGATAAAACACACTCTCTCTCTCTCTCTCTCTCTCTCTCTCTCTCTCTCTCGTGTGTGTGTGTACATATATACATTTAGATATATACATATATATGTCTATATGCATATGGTGCAGAGCCTGGCACATTAGGCCCAGCACATAGTGATTGCAATTATCGATATTATCACGATTGTCATGATTCTGTAAAAGCACCTGAGTGTCTTTGAAATTAAATGGGCTGCGTTGGAAATGAAATTTTGAAGATAACTAAGACACTATTCCTCTCCCTTTAATTTCATTCAGTAAACACGCACGAAATGTTTGATATGTGCCACCATTGTGCGGTGTAACCGGGACAGAGTGAAGAATTATAAAGGTGAAGGATGCGGAGCTATGGTGACCATTCCCCGTCTCCCGGGAGAGGGAAGCACGTGAACCGGCTCTTCCGGGCTGAATAGAGACCCACCCGGAGTGCAGGCTGTGAAGGCGCAGAAGAAGCAGCAGCCATTGGGTTAGAGACGCCTGTGGTTCTCCTTCCAGTCTCCATGAGATATGCTCCCTCCCCGGTGATCCTTCCCCATCTTGAGCCCGGTGGCCTCGCTCAGCTGCTGCGGGGCCTCCCTCCAGCACCTTGGAGAGCTCCCGGGCTCGTCGAATGGCCAATGGGAGACTTCCTGAGGTTGCAGAAGAAGCAGAATTCCGGCCAGGCTTGGAGTCAAGGTTCCAGCAGGATGACCTTGGCGAGTCACTTCACTTCTCCGTGTCTCAATTCCTTCAGCAGCACAAAAAAAAAAAAAAAGGTTGCAAACAGTAGTACTTGCCTCCTGGGGTTATGGTGAGGACTGCAATGAGGCTACTCTATGAGGCATTTAGTTAATGACACGAGTTAAACCCTCCACAATGTCATTACCAGCTGGGGTCTGCAGAAATCGCCTTGACTCTTCAGGAGCTCTGGGCCCAGTTTTGCGGACTTTTAGGCACTTTCTCTTATTCAACCTTGGTTCAGCCTCATTGAAAACTCCATTCTCCTATGTGATCCGCCCACCCATTTAGGGCACCAGGACTGTGCGAAGGAGGAAACCTGGTCACCTCTCTGCTTTCTGTTCTCCTCGAGTTTTCTCTTCTGTTGTCCTCAGTGATTCCGAGTCCTCGCAGGGCCTTCCACTGGCCTGTGGTTGAACAGCAAGGACAGAAGGAAGGGGGGATCATCCTGGTGCTGGTGGTCTCTGAGGTGGGCAATACAGGTGGTGTCTCTGGCTTCTGTGGAGACGGGCTCACCCTCACACCACCCAGCGCCAAGCCCTTCCCAAAGGATGTCTCTGAAGGCAAGCCACGCCGCCCTTTGACCCCCAGGTCATGCCTCAGCTCCGTCTCCAGGTGGCCACCCTATCACCCAGCTTGCCAGACCATGAGATCCACTCAGACAGCGGCCACCTTAGTTGCCATGGTAGCATCATTTCGAGGTCTGGTGCCTGGCATTTGGGTCTTCGTGGTGTTCGTCCTACTTTTCCCTTCTCAAGAATGAGATGCAGATGGGATTACTATTTGTAACTGCAGTCTGGGGTTCTTAGATAACGTGACAGAGGAGACCTGCACATCTGCCCAGATGCACACTGTGTGTCTTCCAAGGGGAGGATCTCATGCCACCTGCAAGTCCCTGCTTAGGGCCTCAGTGCTCAGAAAGGATGTTTGCTGCTCTTTTGATAAACAGGCCTCTAAAAATAAGTTGGGGAGAAATTAATTTCTTTGTACCGAAATGAAGCAAAGCATAGTGGAACAGGTTATTAGAACAAGGCTCGTCCTGTCTCAGAGCATCAGCTGAGGCCTCCAGTGGGTCCCAGGCCATCTGTGCGGGCCGGCCGGAGGGCACTTACCACAGCCACAGCGATCATCCGTTTTCAAACTCTGTAGAAGAGGACCAGGACTCGCCGGAGGAGGAAGAGAGGAGTGACGAGGTCTTTGAAGAAAGAAATTGGTATTCTCTGTGGGTTGCTTTCCACACACAGGAGAGGTGAAGGAGAAAGGTGCTTTGTGGCCACCCCCTCTAGAAAGACACAGAGCAAAGGCTTTAGAAGAACCACTGGGGTCACTGAAAACAAGCTTCCTGGAGCTGGACAGGAGCCAGGGTCATGTTTAAAGAGTCTGTAGGCAAGAGGCTCCGCTGAGTACAGGGGGCTGGCGCAGGAGCAGGCCGCACTTCCAGTGAAGGTGACACCAAGAGCCCGTGAGCAGTGGTCCAGATGCAAGTCTGGAAGCAGGAGCCAGCCGTGAACCTTCCTGAAAAAAAGTTTCTCTCATTGTGTCAGATGGTAAGAATTTTTAATGGTTTAATTTAGATATAATTGACATGAATAAGCTACACATATTTAAAGGATAGAATTGGATATACTCATGAAACCACCTCACAATCAAGATAACAAACACATCCATCACCCGTGAATGTTACCTGCCGCTCCTTTGTAACGCACTGCCTCAAACCCTCCCAACTCTTGTTAAAAGGTGATCACTAGGCTGACTGGTGGTGGTGCAGTGGATAGAGCATCGACTGGGAATGCTGAGGTCCCAGGTTTGAAACCCTGAGGTCACTGGCTTGAGTGCAAGCTCACCAGCTTGAGCACGGGGTCTCTGCCTTGAATGTGGGATCATAGACATAACCCCGTGGTCACTGGCTTGAGCCCAAAGGTCACTGTCTTGAAGCCCAAGGTCGCTGGATTGAGCACAAGGTCACTGGCTTGGCTGAAGCCCCCTGGTCTAGACACGTATGAAAAACAATCAATGAACAACTAAAGTGACACAACTATGAACTGATGCTTCTCATCTCTCTCCTTTCCTGTCTCTCTCTCTCTCTTTCTCTTGCCAAAAACATTTTAAAAAGGCAATCACTGATAATCTGTTTTTCTGTCACTCGGAATTAGTTTGCATTCTTGACTCTTTTATAGAAATGAAATCATACAGTGTGAACTTTCCTGCTGTCTTCTTCCACTTGCATAGTTAGTTTTAAATTCATCCTTGTCGTGGCGTGTATCAGTTGGTTACGCCTTTATTCTTGTTGAATCTACTTCATATAAATGTCTTACAATTTGTTTCTTCGTCTATGTATGGATGTTTGGGTTGTAGGTGACAGGAACTTCACTAATTACCTCCTACTCTGTTATCTTTAGAAATATTCTGATGCCATGTTTATTGCTGCTATAATCAGAATACAAGAAAACTTGTTAAAACGTAAAGAGGAGGAGAAGGAGGTTGGCCCTGAAAGCTTCCTGGCAGGGGCGGAGCACTCTCAGGGGTGGGGGTGGGGTTCCGGATGCAGAGGTGTTGAGAGGAAGGAATTATGAGCAGCCAGCTGGTGAAGGCTTCACCCACGTTAGGGGTCTGCAGTTAGAGAGCTCGCGGAGGGATGCACGAAAGGGCTACAACACGGAGAACGTCACCTGCACACACACACCACAGCAAGTCACGAAGGTCACGAGACACCCATTCCACTTTTCCTCCCCCCCCCCACAACTGGCCCCAACACAGGAGTGCCCTAAAATTCCCGCTGGAGAGTCGGGAAGCTCGGTGGAAATGAGCGAGGAAGCGATCACAGTGCTTCCTGCCCACCCCCCACCCCCCACCCCCACCGCTTGCCTCGCTGACGTCCAAACCTGAAACAGACCAAAGTGCTGGGAGGAGACACGGGAGCTTCCATATTGGACTGGATTAGATTTTCAACCTCACAGATTCTCAATCGCTTCTGGACCCGTACCCTATCATCCTCCCCATCTGATGGGGCCCCCTCTGTGTATGTTGACCACCACAGCCATATTTGCTGAGCATGGTCACTGTCATCCTTGCAACAGTCCTATGAGGGGCCCCATTTTACAGATGGAAAAACTGGCATTCAGAAACATTCAATCCCATGCCCAAGATCATGTCGGCAGACAGCAGTGGAGATGTAATCAAACTAAGGTCTGTCTGGTTCTACCTCCCCGAATCCCTGCGCCAGGCTACGCTGCCACTGGGCGCTGGTACCGAGGGAGAGGAAGAACACAGCTAGTGTCAAAATCTGAAATGCTCTCTCTTCTGAAATGCCAGTTGCCTGTCACTAAGAGGAAAGGCCAGCAGGCTGTCTTACGAGAGGTCTCGTCAATGACCATTACTCCCTTAGGGAAATCTTCGTGATCCGAAGTCTGATATCTGATACTTGTATGTGACAAAATATAAAAATGGATCCATTTCTCAGTAGAGACACTTGAACCACACAAATAACACTTATGTATAAAGCCCAAGATGCTGGCCCTGGCTGGTTGGTTCAGATTCAGTGGTCCGTTCAGTGTTGACCTGGCATGTGGAAGTCCCAGTTTTGATTCCCAGTCAGGGCACACAGGAGAAGCAACCATCTGCTTCTCCACCCCTCTCTCTCCCTCTCCCTCTCCCTTCTCTCTCTCTCTCTCCCTCCTGCAGCTATGGCTTTATTGGTTAGAACACATTGGCCCTGGGTGCTGAGGTGCTCTGTGGAGCCTCCACCTCAGGCACTAAAAATAGCTTGGTTGTGAGCATTGGCTCCAGATTGGCAGAGTATCTGCCTGGTCGGGGTGCATGTGGTGTCTCTTTATCTCCCCTCCTCTCACTTGGAAAAGAAGAAAATGAATGAATGAATGAATGAATGAGTGAAACCAGATGCCAATCCCTTCCTTCACTGTGAGAAATCACTCACACCAAGACCCAAACACTAGCGTTCCATAGCATCAGCCCATTCTCCCTCTCTGGGCAGACTCCCCGAGGAGCCAGGTCACAGTCTGAAAATTTCTAGAATCGGAACAAGAGGAATCTGATAACCCAGCACTCATAACATCTAGCTGAGATCGCCTAGTGTTTCCATTTCCCAGGATGAACGATCTCGCCAGTGAGACCAGAGACATTTCAAGTGTGTGGGGTCTGCTCTCCTGGCCCCATGGAATCAGAACTTCTGCTCACTGATGAGCCGCCCTCCTCTCTGGACTGTGCTGGGGTGGACTCCGCCGATATTTGCCGCTGGTTGTCCTGTTTCTGTTTGCTTTCAGAGTGGACCAGTCCTCTCTGTAATGGACATATTGTTTCTTTAGGTAATTTATTCATCGACCGGAGGCCTGTCCGCCCGGAAACCGCACCTTCCCCTTCAGCTGACTCTGCAGATCTTTACCGTGCTCCACTGCGCTCCCCTTCAGCCTAGCTCCCAGAGGGCATTCTCCCTGCCTTCCTCTCAAATCTGGAAAGGCAAACGTCTCCTGGACCCTAGGAAGGATGACAGAGGAAAAGGCAGGTACAGTCTTTGTCTGAGGAGGACCTTCTTTAATTGAGTATTTGATTTTTAAAGGGGGAACCAATTTTAATTAAAGCTCACACGAGCACTGGGTACAGAGGACCCAAAAAGGAAAGAAAGGGTATTAATTCCCAAATGCTTAATAAGGGTCTGGTTCTATGCAAAGTTTTTTTTTGTTTGTTTTTTTTTTTTAAGTGAGAGGAGAGGAGATAGAGAGGCAGACTCCCACATGCGCCTGGACAGGGATCCAACCAGCAACCCCTGTCTGGGTCCGATGCTTGAATCAACCTAGCTATTTTTAGCACCTGAGGCTGATGTGCTGGGACCAGCCGAGCTATCCTCAGCGCCTTAGAACACAGAGAAACTAAGTCCAGCTGTAATCTGGTGTCCATTTCTGACTCTATCAGTCGTGGTCAGCATGGAGGGGCATTTGCTGCCTAGGCCTGCCACATCCGGGGCGGCAGGGTGGGCAGGGTCTGGAAGAAGCCATCGGGGAACCTGGAGCTGATTGGCATCTTCAGAACATCCACACGCCTTATCTTTGGAAACAGAGACACATCCCTTCTGTTGCCTGAGCGACCCTTCCCCCCTGCACAGGACGAGCGGGGCCCTTGTTTGCCTCTGTGACAGCATTTTCTATTCCTCCAGTCTATGATTGACATCCTCTTTTTTTTTTTTTACTATGTTAATATATTCCACCAAGTTACATTCAAATGTTGCTGGTCTGGGAATCATTCTGTCTATTTCTAGTGACTTTGCATATTTCACAGCTTAGCTCTGAAAGGAAAAAAGAATGACTATCTGGTTCTTAAGGGAAGGAGCACCTCTCTGAGGGCTCAGAGTTCTGATGATTGTAACAATTTAATAATAATAATAACAACAGCAACTGTTTTTAGGATTAGAGAGTTCAGAAAACTGGACCCTGATAATTTATGTGGAGGAGAAGAAGGTACGAGGTGGCGTAGATTATGAAAATGAGGTTCACCGAGTTGGAATGACTCAAGGTCCCATAGCCTTGTGTACGCTTTGAGCTAAAGAAAATAATAATAGTTTTCATGTATTGGAAGGAAACGCCAGCTTTTCTAGAGTGAGTTACTATTTTTGATCATCATATTAACCTTTTCACGTAAGACGTTGCATGAAGTCCTACAATGATAGGAGCCTCTGACCTGAAAGCCCAGGCGTGTCCCCGTGGACCCCATCCTTGTCCCTAAATTCTTGGGAGTGCCTTATAGATAGGACCTTCCTGCCTGTCTTTCAAGGCTCAGCTCAGACACCAGCTCCTGATCAAAACCTTCCCTGGCTCTCTGGGAACTTAGCCGTTCATTCCCTGTGGTCCCGCCAGAAATCAATTCAGCCACCGGCAGTTACTAAGGGCTGTCCACGTGCTAGGCACGGCGCTGACGGCTGAGCACACAGCCGGGAGGAAGCGGACACGGCCCTGCCCGCAGGAGGTGACTGTGACAGGAGAGGGGGGCTAGGGAGCGTTCAAACCAAGTACAGCGCACACCCATCAATAGACAAGTGGATAAAAATCCATGGTACCTATGTACAATGAAACACTACACTGCCATCAGAAAAGAGGCACTCTTACCATCGGCGACAGCGTGGACGGACCTGGACAGTATTAGGCGAGGAGAAATACGCCAAACAGAGAAAGAGAAAGATGAAAACCATATGATCTCACTTACATGCGGAATCTAAAACAAAATAAATGAACAAAGCAAAACTGAAACAGGCGTCTGGACACACAAACCAGACTGATGGTGGCCAGACGGGAGGGGCTGGGGGCTGGGTGACGATGGGTGAAGGGTTAAGGAGGACAGATTGCTAATACATTTCAGGTGGGGGGGGACACTGGGAAAGAGCACGGTGGGGGGGGACTGAAGAGAGGATGCCGTTTCCGAGAACTGGAAGTTTTCAGGGGTGACTGGAGCACAGAGACAGAGGGGAGCGGCCAGGGAAGGCTGGAAAGTTCTTCAGGGCGTTGGGCCAGCTTAGGAATCTGGGCTGTGTCCTCACGTCCAGGGCAGCGGGGGGAGGGGGGGGTGGATGACACGACACAGATACTTACTTAGGAATCTGGGCTGTGTCCTCACGTCCAGGGCAGCGGCGGGGGGGGGGGGGGGACACGGACACTTACACTTACATGATAATGCCGGGGTGGGGGCGGAAATCACCTTGGCTAACACAGACATCAGCTCAAGGCAGCTCAAGTGAAATGGAGGGATTTTTTGTAAGGCTTCCCAGAAATCTACTGAAAGCCCAGGACAGGAAAGGCCTAGAGTCAGAATCTGGAAAACCTTCGGAAACCCAAGCGTTGGTTTCTCTCTCTGTGTGTGTCTGCTTCACTCTCTTTCTCTCTTTGCAGATTTTTCTTTCTCTGCTTCTCCAAAAACAGGGTGGGCAACGGTCACCCTACTGCCCTCCGGTTATAAATGATCGTTCTAACCATCTGGAGAGACACGTGGTGTTTATTAGCTCCCATTGGAACTTCCTGGAGATAGAATCGAGTTGAACCAGCCTGGGGCAGAGTGTGTGGCCCTAATTCCGTGAGCTGTGGGTGGGCACGAAACACTCAAGACCTCGTCATACAAACGTGGCCTCCAGGGGGTGGGGCTGGTCTCAGAGAAGCAATGACCTGGCTCACAGGCTCAGCAGACGCACGTGGCGACTAGGATGGAATATCGGACCGGCAGAGTACACCGGTCACCGCCTCTGCCCCGCGGAATGATCTCAGTGGACCGGAGACACCAGCCAATCACCTGTCCAGGGAAGAGAAGGTGAGGCCTTAGGTCAGCGTGGGCGGGGACGCAGTGTGATTTGGGAAATGCTCAAAGGATTGTGTGGTGGGAGAACTGGAAAAACACTGGATGGCTAGTTGGACATGAGGTATAAGGAACAGAAACGCCAGGAGACTGACAGGCTTCCTCTCGACCAACTGGGTGGACGGTAATGTCCTCCGCAAGATGTGGAGGACGTCATCGTAGAAACCAGTTGGGGTGGACGAGGGTCAGAAGAACAGTGGATTCTGCTTGTGAGATGCCCAAGTGGAGGCGGCCCGTGGCTCGACGGACATGTAGGAATAGAGGAGAGGGCCGCCCTCCAGCATCCGGCAGAGAGGCAAGGATTGGGACAACAGAAGTGGGCATGATGGCCTGAAAAGTCCGTGGAGCAGGAGAATAAAAAGGGGCTTAAGGCAGAGCCCCGGGGACTCCAACTTCTACCTCTTGGTTAAAAAAAAAAAAAAAAAAAACAACGTCCTACAAGTCAACTGAGACAGAGAAGCCCAAGAGAGGGAAGGGGACAGGAGAGCCGTGCTCAGCGGTGTCTCAGAGGGAAGGGGACAGGAGAGCCGTGCTCAGTGTCAGAGGGAAGGGGACAGGAGAGCCGTGCTCAGTGGTGTCTCAGAGGGAAGGGGACAGGAGAGTCGTGCTCGGTGGTGTCTCAGAGGGAAGGGGACAGGAGAGCCGTGCTCAGTGTCAGAGGGAAGGGGACAGGAGAGCCGTGCTCAGTGTCAGAGGGAAGGGGACAGGAGAGCCGTGCTCGGTGTCAGAGGGAAGGGGACAGGAGAGCCGTGCTCGGTGGTGTCTCAGAGGGAAGGGGACAGGAGAGCCGTGCTCGGTGGTGTGTCAGAGGGAAGGGGACAGGAGAGCCGTGCTCGGTGGTGTCTCAGAGGGAAGGGGACAGGAGAGCCGTGCTCGGTGGTGTCTCAGAGGGAAGGGGACAGGAGAGCCGTGCGCGGTGGTGTTTCAGAGGGAAGGGGACAGGAGAGCCGTGCTCAGTGGTGTGTCAGAGGGAAGGGGACAGGAGAGCCGTGCTCGGTGGTGTGTCAGAGGGAAGGGGACAGGAGAGCCGTGCGCGGTGGTGTTTCAGAAGGAAGGGGACAGGAGAGTCGTGCTCAGTGTCAGAGGGAAGGGGACAGGAGAGCCGTGCTCGGTGGTGTTTCAGAAAGGTCGGAAACGTTACCATCCACAAACAGCACCAAGGGGCCAGGGCAAGGACCGGAAAGTGTCCGATAAAACCATCGGTCTGTTTGTCACATTTCTAGACACACGTTTGGTTACTGTGTCTTGTTGGAAGCTCCTTCGGTAAAGATGTGTGGGTGCCTTTATTCCCAGCAACTAGCTCAGATGCCTGGCACAGGGTAGTCTTGATAACTGTTTATTGAAGGAGTGAACAAATGAATGAATGATATGGCATATTTATTTTAATATTAAAGATATTAATAATTGCTTTGGGTGAGATAAGAGATAGTGAGTCTTCAGCAATTTACAACAAATGAGCAGGGATGTGGACAGGACTTTAAAAAGCAATGCAGTCTTTACTGCTGTCCTGTATTTAAGTAAGTCAGGTCTGTCTGGTTCACAGGGACTGTCCAGCTATATATAATCACAGTTCAGTGGCCGCCATCTAAAGAGTGACGTGGCTGCTTGGAAACAACTTTATTTACGTGTCTTTAGTATTCCAATTGCATTTGCGTAATGAAATCTAATTGTCTCCAAAGCCAAGGTTGCCTGCAGTCTACTCCTTGCCAGAATTATCCATTAATGGGATCTTCTTCTATTTATGAAGTATCAGTGCAACTGTGTCTATCCATGGACGCAGCCAGAAATCAGTGCTTGACCCTCGCTGGCTATAAACAGAGACAGATGGAAGACTCTAAAAATCTCTTTCCTTTGTTGGTTGGAAATGGAAAACAGCTACTAACTCATAATGTGGGCAATGTTCCTCCCCGAGCCCCGGGCTGTCACCGAGGGACAGGGCACGTGAGAGGCACACATGACTCGAAAAGGACTCTCACAACAAGGCTACGTCAGCAGGCCCCGCTAGACAAGGCATTAAACCCCAGTTGACGAACGATGGGTCGGTCCAGGTGAAGGAACAAGGATGAGAACGAGGAAGGAAGCCAGGGGCGTGGGCAGGGGCTCTGTGTGGAATGCATTTCCCGGTCACTGTGGAGTCTTTTAGCCTTTTAATAACTGCAGTGCATAGGCACTTGCTGACTAGCAGCTCCAGGCAGCAGCCCGAGGCAGGCCAGCTAAGACGGTCCCAGTCCCACGTGGTTCACAGGCAGAGAAGCTGAAGTTCAATGAGAAGAGGCTTGGATAAAGGCCCATCAGCCAGGGACAGGTGAGCTGACGTCGGAATTCAAGTCCCTTAATTCCCACACCCGTGCGACTCTCCCATCGCCCCTTCCTTTCCCCTGGAACTGTTATGATGCGCCAATTCTTATCAGGAGCGCTTCTCATCACCAGTGCCATCCTAAACCTGAATTTGTTTGGCAATTTTACCATGATAACAAAAGGCCACATGGTCACAAAAAGATGCTCTTCTCCATGGAAAATCCATCCTTTTTAATTATTATTATGGACTTAGCATCCTAACGGAGGCAGCTTCAAAGTTCTCTGAGCAGGAAGATTCTGAAATAGTCCCTCAGCACGAACCCCGCTGCGGTGACCTGTCACAACGATGAGGACCCATTGCCGGGACTTCTTTCTCTCACTGAGTAAGTAGTCTAGGTATGAGACAGACGCTGCAGAATAATTAACTGCACGTTCCTATAAACCGGGCAACGATGAAAGCTGAGGTTGCTGAGCACCCGTGACAACACTCACCTTGTAAGAAGTAGTTTTCATATTTGGTGACATAGGCTTGAAAAAGAAGCCTATAATGGCTCCTTGCGGACGGAGGGACGGACGGCGGCCCCGGTCAGGCTGTTGTATTTACCGACCCAATTACAGGGAGGAAGCCGTAAGTAGTCATTTGGCGCCCACATTGCCTCTCGGTTCTTGTTCCCTCGGCCACTGGGCTGAGCAGCTGAAAGAATGTGTTCTAGAAGACATCAGCCACAACGGGGTCCGGCTCCCCTGTGTGCCTCACCTCACTTCCCGGGAACGTTGAGGCCGGGCTTGGTTGGAGGGGAGTCGGGAGAAGAAACGCTGTGTCCTCGCTAACTGTCACGAATGCACCTGGAAGGAGACAGCCATGGGCAGAGCTCGCGGCTGGCTTGGATATAAGGCTGGCAGAGGGCGGGGGCTGCCCAGCTCAGTGTCCACAAGGTGCACCTACAACTCCCCACTTAGGAGATGGGAGTGTGGACTCAACACTTCTGTAGTTCACAGCCCCCACCCTGTGGCCTCTGTAGAGTTTTACGTGGTCTTACTTTTCAGACAGGGCTACGCCATTTTGCTTAGAATGATAGTGCAATCTACTTCAGTGTGACCAGCTTCTCTGGGCTACACGCGCTAGAGCGAGTGTGAGGGGCCCCGGCAGGACCGGGAAGGAAAGGAGGGAACCGGTGGGGAGGAGCTGTGACCCTCTGGCTCTTCCCTGAGGCCGTGGTTGGGAATACAGTCGGCTTCCAAAGAAATTCAGGGAGCCACAGGCAAGCCCAGCTTCCCGTCCAAACACTGGGAGGTAAGGCTCAGTTCTAGACCCAACCAAGGGGAGGTGCTGGAGCTGCTGCTGCTGTTTATTGCCTGGCTGAAAGCTGGTTTTTGAAACTGCGACTTTCACAGACATAAACATTTACACGTGTGTATGTATTTAGCCAATGGGAATCATTCTACACTTTTCATTGTTTTATATACTTGATGGGTTTTTTTCCATTTAGCAGTCTATCATGAACCTCTCTCTGTACCCATGTTTATTTTGTCCTTCAGTGACTATATAGTCTTAATTGTATATCATTAGTTTTCTATGGTAGGACATCGGTTTCACATTGTCACTGCAATAACACAGAGTGGTGCTGAACGGCCATCTTGCCACTGACCAGGGATGCTGTGGTCACTGCTACTGCCCCCAGCCCCCACGTACCTGGGTTGGTCCTACTCCGTTTGCCCTGGAGCTCTTTACACATCAAGCCCGTATTGTTTTTGTCATTATAACTTTGTCCTGTATTTCTCCGCCCCTCCAAACAAACCACTGCTTGTTTCTATTTTTAACATACCTAGGCTATTCTTGTACCTTCTTTATTCCAGGTGAATATTTTTCTTCAGCTTGTAAAATTCTATGAAAACCTCTAAGTGTTCTTATCAGACTTTCTTTGTACTTATGGACTAATTTGCATATAATTGACCTGTTAACAATATTGGACCTTCCCAGCGGGAACACAACTACCGTATCATTGTTTATTCATGTCTTCCTTTGTGTCCCTCTGAACTATTTTATAGCTTTCCTTCCTATCAAAAGCCTGACCTTTTCCCATTGTTTATCCCCAGAATATAAGAAAGTCTTTTGAATTTTGAATGTTGCTTTTTTAGTCCTTTCCATTTCTTTTTCCATTAAAGTGTTGATCTTTTTTGTATTGGCTCATGAATTAATTAGGCTTTCTGAGGTTCCAAAGAAGCCTTACCTCTGGTGATGAAGGAGATAAGAAACAAGCCCTGGTCTGTTGGCTCAGTGGTAAGGAAATGGCCTGGCATGTGGACATCCTGGGTTTGATTCCTAGTCAGGGCACACAGGAGAAGTGTCCATCTGCTTCTCCACCCCTCCCTCTTCTCTTTTTCTCTCTCTCTTTCTTTCTTCTCCTCCTGCAGCCATGGCTCAAATAGTTCAAGCAAGTTGGCCCTGGGCACTGAAGATGGCTCAATGGCCTCCTCTCAGGTGCTAAAATAGCTCAGTTGTTGATCAACAGAGCAAAGATGCCAGGTGGGCAGAGCATTGGGATAGGGGGCTTATAGGTGGATCCCAATCTGGGTGCATGCAGGAGTCTATCTCTCTGCCTTCCTGCTTCACTTAAAAAGAAAAGACAACAGGAACAGCCAAAGATTTGGACCTACGGAAGAAAAGAAATTGGCTGAGAATTCAAAATTTAACTGCAATGACTCAATTCAATGACCTTCTCTCATAGGCTTCTCTGTGGCATGTCCAAAGGGCCAGCATCACTGATCTTGCACTTGGGGGCTCTTATCGAGTAAAATAAGGGTGGCTGGTACCCAAGTACTGTGATAATGTGACAGTCGAGCAGATAACCCAGATGGCCACAAAGTGACAAACAAGGAGTTTCATGTCCCCAGTGGAATGGAAAGGGACAGCAAGAAATTTCGTCACATGACTCAGAACAGCGTGCAATTTAACATATATGAATTGTTTAACTCTGGAATTCTCCATTTAATATCTTTGGACCACAGTCAACCGTCGGTACCTGAAATCTGGGGAAGTGAAAGCATAAATAAGGGAGACTGCCATCCACCCGGCTCCACACCCACACCCGTCGTCACGTGTCCACTCGCTCCCGATCAGGAGGGTCCCAGATGGAGGAAACGGCCCCACCGGCTCCTTTAAGGAAGGAATGTTTAGATTCTGATCCCAGCCCCTCAGTTTTCCTCAGCCCTGGCTCCACCCTGAGCTGCCGGGCCTCACACGTGTGTGGACGCCCCTCTGTGCAGCCCTGCACCTGCCTTTTCTCCTCCTCGGGCAGGCAGGCCCCTGAAACCGGCTCAGGGCTGCTTGAACAAGGAGTTCTGGGTTCCCCGGTGCTCAGAGTCTAGGAGCAAGAAGGAGGGCCCTCGGCCCCATAGGGTCTTCGCCTGGGGAGGGGGCACAGCTGAAGGTTTAGATCTCATGGAAGAAAAAGCCAGCGTTTGTATAGGAGAGAAACAGAGGGCTCTCTAAAGAAGTGTTATTCAGGGGTGTCTCAGGCCAAGCAGCACCCGCGCCCCCTGGGAGCTCTTTAAAAATGCAAGCCAAGCCTGACCAGGCGGTGGCGCAGTGGATAGAGCGTCGGTCTGGGATGCGGAGGACCCAGGTTCGAGACCCTGAGGTCGCCAGCTTGAGTGCGGGCTCATCCAGTTTGAGCAAAAGCTCACCAGCTTGGACCCAAGGTTGCTGGCTTGAGCAAGGGGTTACTCAGTCTGCTGTAGCCCCACAGTCAAGGCACATATGAGAAAGCAATCAATGAACAACTAAGTTGTCGCAACGAAAAACTGATGATTGATGCTTCTCATCTCTCTCCGTTCCTGTCTGTCTGTCCCTATCTATCCCTCTCTGACTCTCTCTCTCTGTCTCTGTAAAAAAAAAAAAAAAAAAAAAATGCAAGCCAACCCTGGCCGGTTGGCTCAGAGGTAGAGCGTCAGCCTGGCATGTGGTAGTCCCAGGTTCAATTCCCGGTCAGGGCACACAGGAGAAGCACCCATCTGCTTCTCCACCCTTCCTCCTCTCCCTCTCCCTCTCCTTTCTCTCTATTTCTCTCTTCCTCTCCCGCAGCCAAGGCTCCATTGGAGCAAAGTTGGCCCAGGCGCTGAGAATGGCTCCATGGACTCTGCCTCAGGCGCTAGAATGGCTCCGGTGGCATCGGAGCAGCGCCCCAGATGGGCAGAGCATCGCCCCCTGGTGGGCATGCCAAGTGGATCCTGGTTGGGCACATGCAGGATTCTGTCTGACTGCTTCCCCATTTCCAACTTCAGAAAAAAAAGAATATGCAAGTCACCAGGCCCCACCCGGGACTAACTGAATCACCAGCTCTGGGCATGGGCACCAATACCCTGCGTGTCCAGAGCCCTCCGGTGATTCTGGTGGGGCATGCTGATCCAGGACAGCGCTCAATACCCACTGCACTCCATGGGCCAACAGCACCTGCCTGATCTGGGAGCTTGTCAGGGAAGCAAATCCCCCCCCCCCAGCCCTGCTAAGTTGGAATTGATGGTCCAGCATCCTCTCCAGGTGATGCTCAGGCACACCCAAGTGTGAGCAGCGCTGCTCTGAGGCTCAGCCTCATCCTTTGCCCACCGCACTTGACCGCTGTGTTATTGGCAAGGGCTGTTTCTCTTCTGAGAGACAGAAATTCACCTCCTAGTGCTTTAAGGGAAAGGGAGGAACGTATTAACGTATGTAACTGAAAACTTTGTGAGCGGATCTGGCAACACTGTATCTACTGGCAAATTTGTAGCCCCATGAGCCAACCCCGCCCCCCACCTGTGTTATAAATAAAGTTTTATGGGAACACGGCTACACCTATTCTTTCAGGTATTGTCTATGGCTGCTCTGACACTACAACAGCAACAATGAACGGGAGGCCCTGAGCATGCATTCCAATGTCGCGTCCGGCTCTCTGGACCAATGAAAAGGAACAGTGTGTGACAAGGGCTGGCTTAGCAAATGCAGAGATTAAGCCCCACAGTTGTGTTCTCTGTAACTTTAGGGGGGAAAAAGCAGGGCATCAAAGCTATTTCACTCATCACTATTCTTAGGTCAGGGGTCCCAGATGTGACAAACACTAGCTGAAATGGTGTCATCCACTCTGGGAACCTCACCAGGGAGGGTAACTTGAGCCCAATAGGCCTATAGAGAAAAAATATTAGAGCAAAACCATGAGTGAATGTCAATTAAAACCAGCGATCGGCACGGCAGGACCGAATGGGAGTTTTATGGGCTAAACAGAACACGTCCATCCTTTGGGGGTGTAATCTTCTGCAATGGTCTTCCTCTGAGGCCTCGGTAAGATGCTCAGCAAAACAAATGACCTGATGAATTTAAATGGGTTAATACTCTCCCCACATCTTCCTAGTTGCTATTCCCACTTTCGGGAGAGACCTTTTCAAGCCAAACTGAGTGCTCAGAGCCTTTAGTCGTCAGTGCCGCAATGAGCCCCGCATGCTTGGAACGTCATCACAGAGATGACTGCCCTGCATGTGCTGTCCAGCTGGCCTCCTCCTGTGGGTCCCTGTGGGGTCCAGGCCTCCGTGCCCGCCTCGTTGGCTTTGTCCTTCAACCCAACAGAAATCCAGACTGCATCATCACATTCTTTCTACAGAAACATTTATTTCATTTGACGATACACACACACACACACACACACACACACATAATATTCTCTATTTCCATTTTATTCATTGAATATGTTATGCAAATACCCCTGGTTCTGTTCTAAGCACAAGAGATAAAGCAATAAACATAATGAACCAAATCACGGCTCCATGGGGGTTCCATCGCATTTGGTGAGTTTACCCTATAACCCTGTTTGAGAGTCATGTGTGTATTTGTATGAGGGACTGTCCCTTTCCTGTCATGTGCCATCCAGCACTAATCCCTGGTGAACATGGGAATGCTGTCTTGCTCCAATTTGTTTCTCCAGCGCCTAGGACAGCACCAGGCACATATAAGTTGCATCAGAGACCTCTCCCCCCCACCCACACACACTCAAACACTGGTTTAAAAGAGATAACGATTTGTTTTTCCCATGATTTAGTCCAAAAATAGAAAGTCCAGGGCTGTTGTAGTGTCTCCACAATATCATCCATGTCGAACCTCCTTTTGTTTCTCTTCCAATCTCTCTACTGCTTGGTTCCATCCTGAGACTTCTTCATTGTCCCCAGGTGGCCTCTGCGGTGGTAGCGGCCCCATTCACAGTCCAGACAGTCACAAAGAGGAAGGTGAAAGGACAGACAAGCCAGTGTGTCCCCCCCTTTCAAGAAGAGCTGCTGGAAGTCCTACTACATGTCTTCTCCACATTGCATTGTCCTGACCCGGTCTCATGACCACACCTTTCTTTTAGAGTGTGGTGATTTTAAAATACAGTACGTCCCCACTTTCTGTCCTTAATAGGTTCTGCAACTTTAAGCACAAAAATGATATATAACCAAACCAATTTTATCATTGGCTAACTGATATAAGAATTAAGTTCCTACAGCATCTCATCAATGTCAACTCAAAACAATGTTGAGTGAAACAGTGTTATTCAAGGGCCTGCTCTAGGTCCACAATTCTTTGGGTAAACCTCCTTTTGAGAAGTGAAGCCTAATCTCTCTTCCCTTGAGTAGGCACTGGACTTAGGGAGTGTTTCTAATAAATAGAATGTGACAGAAACCATGGCGTGTGATTGCTGAGACCAGGTCATCAGTGGGGTGAGGGTTTCTCTCTGGGATCACTCATTCTGGGGGATGCGCGTGGCCGTGTTGTGAGGGCACATCAGCAGCCCTAAGCACAGCTTCACGTGCGGAGGGACTGGGCTCTCCAGCCAGCAGCCAGCATTGATTTCCCAGAGCCTTTGGAGCTAAAAGCAAAGCTCTTTGGGAGCGTAGCCTCCAGCCTCCAGCAAACCTTCCAATAACATGCTCACATCTTGACCACAGCTCCCTGAGTGGTCCTGAGTCAGAAACATCCAGCAAAACAGTTCCCAAATTCTTGACTCACAGAAAGTTTTTATTGGGCTAATCTGCTGAGTGTGTGGATACTTTGTTACGCAGCCGTGGATGACTAGCACAGAGGGAGACAGTGAAGCACCGGTGTTGGTCAGCACTACAGCAGAGGCTGCTAGTCCTACTAAAATCTATTGAGTACTTCAATAGCTGCCAACATCTATTGACTACTTCTCTGAGCACATGGATAGACGGCCTTTCCCATCCTAAGTGCTAGTTAACGGAATGTGAAAGGAAGTGGTAGACACTTAGAAGGGAAATCATTGTCCTGAGTGAATAAATTCACACAATATTTTGGTGGTGTTGCTGCTTGGTGGCTCAGTGAAGCCTGCCTCTGCCACTGCACCACAGGAATCAGGTGCTGGCAGAGGGTGGGCACATTTATTTCCACCACAAGTTAAGGAAATACTCTTCTGAGTGGCTTAAACAGTACTGATACCACCATTTCCATCACCTCCACCACCACCTCCATCACCACCTCCATTATCACTGCCACTTCCATCACCACCATCACTACCTCCATGACCACCTCCATTATCACTGCCACTTCATCCAATATCAACTTTATCATCACCACCATTACCACCGTCACCACCATCACCACCACCATCACCATCACCACCACCATCACCTCGGTCACCACCATCACCACCTCCACCACCACCACCTCCACCATCACCACCACCACCACCATCACCACCATCATCACCATCATCACCACCACCAACACCACCATCACCACCATCACCACCACCACCACCATCACCACCATCATCACCACCACCACCATCACCACCACCATCACCACCACCACCACCATCACCACCACCATCATCACCATCACCACCACCACCACCACCACCACCACCATCACCACCACCATCACCACCACCACCACCATCACCACCATCATCACCACCACCACCACCATCACCACCACCACCACCACCACCACCACCATCACCACCATCACCACCACCACCACCATCACCACCATCATCACCACCACCACCACCATCACCACCACCATCACCACCACCACCACCATCACCACCACCATCACCACCATCACCACCATCATCACCATCATCACCACCACCACCACCATCACCACCACCATCACCACCACCACCACCATCACCATCACCACCATCACCACCATCACCACCATCATCACCATCACCACCACCATCACCACCACCACCACCATCACCACCATCATCACCATCACCACCATCACCACCACCACCACCATCACCACCACCATCACCACCACCATCACCATCACCACCATCACCACCATCACCACCATCATCACCACCACCACCACCATCACCACCACCACCACCATCACCACCATCACCACCATCACCACCACCACCACCATCACCACCATCATCACCATCACCACCATCACCACCACCACCACCATCACCACCACCATCACCACCACCATCACCATCACCACCATCACCACCATCACAACCATCATCACCATCACCACCACCATCACCACCACCACCACCATCACCACCATCATCACCATCACCACCATCACCACCACCACCACCATCACCACCACCACCACCATCACCATCACCACCATCACCACCATCATCACCATCACCACCATCACCACCACCACCATCACCACCATCACCACCATCATCACCATCACCACCATCACCACCACCACCATCACCACCACCACCACCATCACCACCATCATCACCATCACCACCATCACCACCACCACCACCATCACCACCACCATCACCACCACCATCACCATCACCACCATCACCACCATCACAACCATCATCACCATCACCACCACCATCACCACCACCACCACCATCACCACCATCATCACCATCACCACCATCACCACCACCACCACCATCACCATCACCACCACCATCACCATCACCACCATCACCACCATCATCACCATCACCACCATCACCACCACCACCATCACCACCACCACCACCATCACCACCATCATCACCATCACCACCATCACCACCACCACCACCATCACCACCATCATCACCATCACCACCACCATCACCACCATCATCACCATCACCACCACCACCACCATCACCACCATCATCACCATCACCACCACCACCACCACCACCACCATCACCACCACCACCACCATCACCACCACCACCATCACCACCTCCATCACCACCATCACCATCTCTATCACCACCACCTCCACCATCACCACCACCATCACCACCACCACCACCATCACCACCATCATCACCATCACCACCACCACCACCACCACCACCACCACCATCACCACCACCACCACCATCACCACCACCACCATCACCACCTCCATCACCACCATCACCATCTCTATCACCACCACCTCCACCATCACCACCACCATCACCTCCGTCACCACCATCATCACCATCACCATCACCTCCACCATCACCACCTCCATCTTCACCAACATCAACTTTACTTTTATAACCTCCTCCACCTCCGCTTTTACCACCAAAACCTCCCTCTCCTCCATCACCTCTCTCCTGACGCCTATGTTCCCTTCGAGGCTCGCCTTTGCCATTCCTCCCGTCGGAAGCCTCTCCCTTCCCGCCCAGTGGCTCCTCGAGGTCAGCCTGTTTAAAACGATCCTCCTCTGCATTCTGATCGCACAGCGCAGACATGTCCGTCCTGAAGAGTTTCCTTCTGGATGAAAAACGTCCGTCCACTTGCCCTTCACTGGCCACATAAACTGTCCACTCCGTCAAGGCCATGCCTTTCCCGGGCCCAGGCTAAAACAGCGCCTGACAGAACGGACCCACAGGAAATATCTGATGATGTGATGAATACATGAAACTTTTAAATTATTCGAAAGACGATCTTAATTCTTTGCCATTTGGGAACTGTGGTGACTATTTCTGTGAGATTGTACGTATCAGCACACATGGTGAAGTTGACTTTTCTAACTTCAAGTCCAGTAAATTAATGACCATGCCAGAGCCCGATGACGGGGCCAGGAGCACCCAGGAGGAACTGCGCTCCACTTCAAATAGCAACAGTACCTAAAACGTACCGCCAGGTGGCAGCCGCACCCAAGGAGCAGGCGGCCTCGGCCCTGTGTCCACACCCCCACCGGGGGTAGTCCAGGTCCTGGACCGAGGACCAGCGGCCCACTCAGCCCGTGTCCGCTCCTTGGAGGGACTCAGACCACCGGAAAGGAGGACAGGTCCTGGTAAGGACTGCTCACCCCAGGCACCACCCCGCAAAAAGAGGCTCCTTTTTCCCCTGGTCCACTCTCACTTGCTCTCTGTCAACTCCACCAGCCCCTTCATCCTCCGTGTCCCCAGCCCCCCAGCCCCCACCCCCACATTATAAAATTCCCACCACCTGTGGAGCATGCCCCATTCCTCACGCAGGACCCCGCCCTGCTGCTAACCCCACACCGCCCGCTCAGTTCATCTGTACTGAGAAAGAAAAGGGCAGTATCTCCTGGACTGTCCCGTCCCCCAGGGAAATGAGGACATCCTGAGACTGTCATGTTTGCGAGGCAGAGGCGGGCAAGGTGGAAGACGGACAGACAGAGACAGAGAAGGAGCACCAGAGGGACAAGTCGGAAGGGGAAGGCAACGGTGGAGTGGCTGGAGGAACCGGCCTTAGGAACAGCGCTGGGCCCCGTGGGCGTGGAGGACATGCCTGGCCCAGCCAGAGAGGAAGATCAGCAAGGAGCCCTTACCTCACTGAGCTTCTCCGGATGACCGAAGGCCAGAGCAGGAGACACCGAGGGCCGGAGAGTCCCATCTCCTGGGTCACGGGCCCCCTCGCCAAGGGGAGAGGAAGGGACGCAGAGATAAACAGGGCAGAAGAGCAGGTGGAAGGTGCTGCTCCTTCCTGGGCTGTCTGATTGGGGTATTGCTTGGCCTGACTCTCTGGGACCCTGGAAAACAAAGGGCCATCTGCCTTAGAAGGGGCCTAGGGCTTTGTGGGCCAAGGGGCCCCCTTTCTCCCACATCCACCGGATCCACGAGAGCTAGAGCCCCTCCCCCAAGCCGCCTCCCTTCCTTCTTCTGTCTCTGTATCGCCCTTCGTCAGTCTGGGACTGAGGCCTCACGGGTGCACACAAGGACTCACTCTGGACAAATTCTCTAAGAGAAGTGGTGTTTGGGGAGTTTTGCGATTTTGTTTTGTATTGTTTTGATTTTTTTTTTTTTTAAGATAAGAGCTGCCTCAATGGTTTTTAGGTTATGACAAAAAGACGTTGGAGCCAACAGTGTGAAA
Organism: Saccopteryx leptura; assembly: GCF_036850995.1. NCBI lineage: Eukaryota > Metazoa > Chordata > Mammalia > Chiroptera > Emballonuridae > Saccopteryx > Saccopteryx leptura. The sequence goes on along the minus strand of NC_089504.1, from coordinate 360,797,166 downwards.
AACAAGGTTGTTGGCACGGACGCCTCTTCATTAGAGTAGTGAGGCCTCTCCTCGTTCCCTCCCTCACATCCAGACCCAGACTCCCTCCCACAGCTGCAGCCCGCTGCCCCTCTGAGCTGGCCTGGGCGGGAAATGCCCGGGCCCTGTGGAAACTCCCGCTCAGAGGGCTCCAGTTCCTGGGAGCGTCCCTCCCTGTGAATCCCCGTGAGATGGAACAGGCAGAGGGGAGTATGGACGGGAGGAGCACTGCGTCGGAGTCTGAGTCTTAGTGACCTGCCCCTGCAGTAGAACTGAGAAGCATGTGCAGAATGTGGCCCTGCCTATGTCGTGGGGCCACCATTAGGACCATGGCAGGTAGGCAAAAGGCCTCTATTTATTATTATTATTATTATTATTATTATTATTATTATTTTGAGAGAGGCAGGGAGAGAAAGACAGGAACATCAAGCTGTTCCTGTATGTGCCTTGACCGGGGATCGAACTGGCAACCTCTGTGCTCCATGACAATGCTTCAAACAACCAAGCTCTCCAGCCAGGGCTTAATTGTTATCGATTTTTTACAATTAAGAGAGAGAAGGGAGGAGGAAGGGAAACATTCATTTGTTGTTCCACTCAGTCATGCATTCGTTAGTTGCTTCCCGTGTGTGCCTGGACAGGGGATCAAACCCACAACCTTGTCATTTCGGGACAGTGCTCTTAACCGACTGAGCTAACCAGCCAGGGCAGGCCTCTATTAATTGTAAGGTACCTGGAGAATGTTCCCTTGGCCATTTATTCCACATCAACTGGGCGCCTCTTCTGGGCCAAGGCACTGTACTAGATTCCAGGCTACCGCGGAAGTGAAGATGAGACAAGCGCCTTGCAAAAGAGAGGAAACTGTGAAGTGATCCACGAAGCAGCAGCAGCCAAGCCCGGAGTGCGGGAGCTTTCTAGGGCAGCTGAGCCGGCGTCGACAATAACTAAACACCGTGAACAGAGGAGGGAGTGGCTACCACGAAAGAAATAAAACCTGGAGGAGGGGCTGGTGCTGGTTAGGAGCCGGCTTTATGGAAACCTGGCACAAAAGGTATTTTTGAGACAGTCAGGGACATGTGAATGTGGAATGTGTATTAACAGTAAAGAATGTTAACCCCCACATAATTATGTATGACTGCGATGGCGTTGTGGTTGCTGCGTTAGAAAAGAGGGAAAGAAGAAGAAAGGAAGAAAGGGAGTCCTCGTCTGCTAGAGGTACGCGTCTCCACGTACAAGGAGGCATGAGAAATGAGATGTCTGGGTTTGCTTTCCTGAGCTCTGAAACAATAAGACACCTACTAAGACTCCTGGTGGATAAGTGGGCTCAAATTTTTAAAAAAACAGAGCCTAGCAGTCATTTCTGCACAGGGGCCTAATGCAAACTGTGTATCTTAAAGAGCCTATATTGAAAACTGCCTAACCCTGCACTCACCTGCAGACCTCCATGCTAAGCCACTGGCCCGCACTGTGTCTCTGCCGCCTGAACCAGCCTTTATAAAGCTTTCCTGGAATCCTATTTCAACCAATAGAATTGAGGGCTTTCCCCACCCAATCAGAGCTGTGTAGCTCTAACCAATCAGAACAGCTCTATTCTAACCAATCAGGCAGGGCAGTGCCTTTTGGGCCAAACTGCAGGGATTTAGGGGCCTCATTTGCCCGAGGATGGACCTATCAGGGACCCCGGCGGAGATGTCCTTCCGTAGCAGCCCCTTCCCTGCTGGCTGGAAGAGCACTTTCCTTCTCACCCGAGTTTGGAAGACTGTGTCTCCCCGGCTGAGCTGAGACGACGCTGAGCAGCGTGGAGTATGGAGGAGCGGAGCATAGCTGTCTGGCCGGAGACGGGCCTGGCCTCGGGCTGCCTGGTCCCAGAGCTGTGCTGTGTCGCAAACACGCTGTATCACTGTTGCGCGGCTTGCACTGATTCAAGTTTTCTTCTTCACTGCACCCCAAATTGGGGGTTGCTGTTGGCATTGGGTTGGCGCCAGCAATCATCAGTTGACACATTAAAATGCTACAACATGAAAATGTAAGGAGACAAATAAGCATTGATGAATGTTGGAGCTGGATTGTGCTTACAGGAAGGCTCATTAAATAATGTTTTTGCAGAGGGCAGACAGTCCTCAGGAAGTGTAATAGAGCGGAAGAGCTAAGGGGCGAGCCCGCGGAGGGGCACCAGACCCAGTGGGGCTCAGAGGCCGATGCGGAGGGAGTGGACATGCCGGGGCGGGTTAGTGAGGTGGGGGCGGGGGAGGGCACTCGGGAGGAGAGACGTGTGCACCGCACCAACGCTCCACAGGCTGTGAGAGGGTCACCAGGTCATCTGGGCTCCCTTGGAGCTGGCCTGGTTGTAGCACTGGAAGTTTTATGTCATGTCCCAAAAGACCATCTGGATGGTTGGTCACGCTGCCATACCATTGGGGCATGAAACATTGGGCCATCTGGGAAGGGGAGCAGAGCTGAACTGGAGCAGCTGTGGCACTCTGAATAAGAAGCCAAGAGCCTCCTCCAGGCAGTCCTCGTGCTTGCTTACTCACTCCAGGACCACCACTGCAGCAGCAGCCCCGCCTCCCAGGACATTTAGAGTCCACTGCCAGGGACTCAGCTGGCCCCCATGCTTCCTGCTCTGTCCTGCTGGGGAGGAGTCTGAAGATGCCAGCTTCTGCCCTGGCCCCATTCTCCTAGACCCAACCCCCCTAATTTGCATGTCTGCTTACATATGCATATATGCACATGTGTACATGTGTATTATATACATACATATATGCTATATACGCCGTTGTCTCTCAGCACCCTCGGGTGATTGGTTCCAGGACACCCCCACAGATATCAACATTTGCAGATGCTCAAGTCCCTGATAGAAAATGCCCTTGTGCTTGCGTATAACCTGTGCACATTCTCCCATATACTCAACCATCTCTAGATTACTTCTAATACTTACTCTGATGGAAATGCTACATAGTTATTCCACCATATTGTTTATGGGATATTAAATATAAAGAGTTTGTATGTGTTTAGCATAGATGCAACCATCTGGACCTAACTCTACGTAGTACATATTAGCAACAATGTACCTTTTTAAAAACATGTTTTTGGTCTGTGGTTGGCTGAATTTGCAAAAGCAGAATGCACGGTGAACTGTATACATATGCTATATATATGGTGATACATATAATAATATATATTATAATATATATATTCATGAAGGACTTGCTATGTGCATGTTATTATTTAATCCTCCTAAAAACCCTTCCCTTTATTGAATGGGTGTGATCATTGCTAGCAAGTACGTAAAGTGCTTGGACAAGTGCCCTCATGGAGGAAGTGTTACTTAAGGGTTTGTCTTACTGATGGCTATTTGTACATAGCACGGTCACCCTGCAGAGAATGGTGGAAAGCACAGAAGTCTACACTAAGGGAAAAAGAAAATGATTTGAGTATTTTTGCATTGCAAAGTGATTCAGCCCAGGGTGCCTTCGGAAGCCAGCGCATCTGGTTTAACAAACTGCGCAGAAAGGCAGGGGGGTCCACAGCAGAACTCCGTCTTTGGGAGCCTCCAGCCACATGCTCTGGGTCCCAGCCCCCTGAGCAGAGGACGCGTGGCTGCACAGAGGAGGGCAGAGGGAAACCTGGTCAGCTGGCCCCGCATGGCAGCTCAGGGGACAGCTCGGCCCTGCAGGCTCCTCCGGCCATCTGTCACCCAGCGTCCTCTGCAGAGCCTTCCCGGTCCGCAGAGCTCCTCGTTTTCCGAGGACAGACTGAGGATGGCGGAGATAGAAGGAGCCCACTCCCTCTGTGGCCTCTGGTTCCCTGGACTGCTCCTGGGAAAGCCTCCCCAGGAAGCCTTCGGGGGGCTGTGACCAGCAGCCAGGACGCCCTCGTCCCCTGGCTCAAGCCACAGCCTTCCCTTTCCCCTTTCTCGAGGGACCTTGGCAAAGGGCAGGGACAGCCTGGCTTTCAGGACCTTGGGTGGTTCTGTTGGCTTCAGGGTATACCTCAGCATCTTTTTTTTATGTTTTCTTTGCCATTTTTTAAAATTTTGAATATATTGGGATGACATCGATTTGCAAAACCATACAGGTTTCAACACTGTCTGCACAACACATCCTGCACCCTACACCTCAGGCGGTCTCTTCACTCCTTCCCCCGCCGCGCCCTCCTCCGCCCACCCCCAGCCCCCGCCGCGCCCTCCTCCGCCCGCCCCCAGCCCCCGCCTCCCCCTCCTCCGCCCTCCCCCAGCCCCCGCCGCGCCCTCCTCCGCCCTCCCCCAGCCCCCCGCCGCGCCCTCCTCCGCCCACCCCCAGCCCCCGCCTCCCCCTCCTCCGCCCACCCCCAGCCCCCGCCTCCCCCTCCTCCGCCCGCCCCCAGCCCCCGCCGCGCCCTCCTCCGCCCGCCCCCAGCCCCCGCCTCCCCCTCCTCCGCCCACCCCCCGCCCCCCGCCGCGCCCTCCTCCGCCCACCCCCAGCCCCCCGCCTCGCCCTCCTCCGCCCGCCCCCAGCCCCCC